>NC_053027.1:209414175-209761488 GCF_003073215.2 Triticum urartu | reverse complement strand
TATGTGTGGGGAAACAAGAGTTAGGGTTGGTTTCGGACCCCACCCTCAAGGGCCACGAAATTCCCCCCTCTTCCTCCATATATACAACCCTTAGGGCGTCGTTTAGACTTTGGGTTTTGTTTAGATTAAAAGTTCGCCATAGCTGCAACTTCGCGTACTTCGTTTGTGTCCAACGATAAGACCAAGACGTCATAGAACCCCACCTTGATCAATAAAGCTTTCATCTTATATTCGCAATATCCAGATTGCAATCTCAGTTTCTTGCTTGTTCTTCGTTTGCTCGCAGGAAACAGACCCTCGTGGTCAGGTTGATCGTGCTCCGGCGTGGTCAATAACCCTCGGAAGTTGGTTTAGCGATTGCTAAGGCGCGACGTCTCGCACGTTCGTAGTCGGATCGTCAAGGTCAACTCCCACAGAAAACGATAGCCACCATCTCATCGAAACATCGGGACACCTCAGCCTCTATCAAGTGGTATCAGATTTCTAGGTTGCTCGGTGAGATTTTACAGTTTTTCGTAGATTAGATCGAGTTTGTTCTTCATACCTACAGTCCACGAAAAAGCCAGAAAAAAAATTAGGGTTAGTTCATCATATCCGAACCAATCTGAGCCTTTGCATAATCTTTTTAGGGTTTTTGCTTTGTTGAATTTGCGGTTGCATCGTCGTGTCAAGTTGCTGGTCTTAGAGTCTAGTCTTTTAGAGTTTCGAGTTCTGGTCACAAGTTGTCACGCCGCCGCCGCACCATCATCATCGCCCATCTACCACTTTTGCTTATCCGCCACCGCTCGGAATCCATATCCATATACCACCACCAATCCGTATCCATATACCACCATCAATCTCTATCCATATACCACCACCGCTACCATATACCACCACCGCTGCCATATACCACAACCATATATCCACCACCAGTCCGAGTTCTTCTCATATTAGGTTTGTTCTTGAGATCAATCTAAATTCCGATTCGTGTTTCCTTGCCTGCGTAGGTCTCGGAAAAAAAAAGAGTCTGGAGACCCCCGGGCAGTTTTTAGGCCAAAATTTTCACGGGCAAATTTTTTTTGCCCTATCCTATTTTTAGACTTTTCTGAGTCTTTTGAGCCACGTGCCATCAGTGATTTTTTGTTGCACTTTTTCGTCGTCGCTCCCCTGATTTCCGAAAAAAAAAGTGAATTTTTTTTTTCGTGCCCATCCTATCAGTTTGACGAGGGACGAGTTTTGAGACACTCGCCATTATAGTGATTTTTCGCAAAAAAAAGAGGAGCGCAAAAAAAAAGAGGAGCGCAAAAAAAAAGGAGCGCAAAAAAAAAGAGAGCGAAAAAAAAAGTTCCAGAGTGTGCTTTTCCCTTATTTACGTGCAGCGCCGTGATTTTGTTAGTGTTCTAGGCTCGCGTCTCTAGCACGGTCTAGCCTAGGACCAGCACAGTACCGTCGTTGAGCGTTTATTCAACTTTGCATCTCTGAATTGATTATTGCTGACCCTTTTTGCTACCATACTATAAGCCTTCCCAGCTCCACATACATCTACGTCGTGCGTTTGACTCTCCCTGACAATCGCTCTATCCAAGCTTTTGAGAGTTTTTGACTACAACGGTTGCCGATCACCGCCTGCTGCTGGGTAAGAACTGGTAAGAATTTGAGATTTGCTTGACGGATTTGTGACACCCGCTACCACCACCACTTGTTAGTAGTCTGTAGGATCATATTCTTGTGTGTTTCTATTGCTGCTAACCATGCCAGGATCACAAGCCGACGAGACTGACTGGGATAACTTGACGAACAAGGAGCTTCATGATACGTTTCAGCAAATGATGAATGGACAGGTGCAAGATGTGATAAACAGATTTGAAGAGGCCATGGAGAAGATAGATGGCATGGAGAAGACGTTTGAAACAAAGCTCGATAACAAGTTTGCTGAATTGCTGTCGCGTTTTCCACCACCACCACCGGCTGCTCCTGCCGCACCTCTGCAACAACAACAACAACAACACCGACTACCTCCACGTCAGGAAACAGCCCTCCGCCGAGCGAGCCGTGTCCCTCTTCAGTCGGGCCAAACTGCTGGTGCTGCTGTTGATACTTCTGTGGCTCCTACTGCTGATGTGGAGGAGGATGCTTATGTGGGAGATTATGAGGATGAGGTTGATCAAAATCAGAACTACGTGCCACAAACAGCACAACAACCACCAGATCATCCACATGCAAATAATGGCAATGGTAGGGCTCAACCTCAGGTACGAGATCATGACCATCTCCCTAAGCTAAAATTGAATATTCCACCATTTGAGGGTAGATATGTTCCTGATATATATCTTACTTGGGAGTTAGAAACTGAACAACGATTTACATGTTTACAATATCCCGAGGAGAGACGTGTTCCTGCTGCTATTTGTGCTTTTACTAGTTTTGCATGTGTTTGGTGGTCTGAGCATTGTAGATTATATCCTATTCCGGCTACTTGGGCTGCTTTGAAAACTGCTATGCGTACTCGTAGGGTTCCACCATATTATCAACGTGAATTACTTCAAAAATTGCAGCGCTTAAGACAGGGAAAAAATTCTGTAGAAGAATATTATCAGGAATTACAAACTGGCATGATTAGATGTGGTATTGTTGAGGAGAATGAAGCTATGCTTGCACATTTTATGGGTGGATTAAATAGAGAGATTCAAACGATTCTAGAGTATAAGGAGTATACTAATATCACTCGTTTATTCCATCTTGCTTGTAAAGCTGAACGTGAAGTGCAGGATCGACAGGCATTGGCGCGGACTAACTTTTCTGCAGGTCGACCTTCATCATGGACACCACGTGCATCATCTACTTCCACACGTTCTGCTACACCGGCGCCTCCGTCGGCTGCCACCTCCAACCGTGATACAATAAAGCAGGCACAATCACCACTATCTGCCAAGAGCACACCTTCTGGGCCTGCAAAGAGCTCTTCTTCATCCATGGCATCAACAGGGCAAACACATGATATTATTTGTCGACGTTGCAAGGGTGGAGGTCATTATGCGAGAGAATGCCCATCTAAGCATGTGATGATTGTTACTGAGGATGGTGGGTATGAGTTCGCTAGTGACTATGATGAGGAGACTTTGGCTCTTATTACACGTGACGAAAACGGTGGAGACGATTCTGATCATGAGACGCAATACATGGCTCCTGAAGATGCTGACAGGTATGAATGTTTAGTTGCTCAACGTGTTTTGAGTGTGCAGGTTACACAAGCTGAGCAAAATCAGAGGCATAATTTGTTCCATACAAAGGGAGTTGTGAAGGAACGTTCTGTCCGCGTGATCATAGATGGAGGGAGCTGCAATAACTTGGCTAGCATGGAGATGGTGGAGAAGCTATCTCTCACCACAAGACCACATCCACATCCTTACTACATCCAATGGTTCAACAACAGCGGCAAGATTAAGGTAACACGTACTGTTCGTGTGCATTTTAGTATCTCTACATATGCTGATTATGTTGATTGTGATGTGGTACCTATGCAAGCATGTTCCTTATTACTTGGTAGACCATGTCAATTTGATAAAAATTCTGTACACCATGGTAGAAACAATCAGTATACTCTTGTTCATAACGATAAAAATATTACTTTGCTTCCTATGACTCCTGATTCCATTTTGAAGGATGATATTAATAGAGCTAATAAAGCAAAACAGGAGACAAATAAGAGTGAAAATCAGATTGTGGCAGAAGAATTTGAGCACCAAATGAAGCCTAATAATAAACCATCTACTGTTGTTTCTGAAATTAAATTGAAAAGTGCATGTTTACTTGCCACCAAATCTGATATTGATGAGCTAGATTTTAGCAAATCTATTTGCTATGCTTTTGTGTGCAAAGAGGCATTATTTTCATTCGAGGACATGCCTTCCTCTTTGCCCCCTGCTGTCACTAACATTTTGCAGGAGTTCGCTGACGTCTTTCCACAAGACGTGCCACCAGGATTACCACCTATTCGAGGGATTGAGCATCAAATTGACTTAATTCCCGGTGCTTCGCTACCCAACCGTGCACCATACCGTACCAATCCAGAGGAGACGAAGGAGATTATGCGTCAAGTACAAGAACTGCTCGACAAAGCTTATATACGCGAATCCCTTAGTCCTTGTGTTGTTCCTATCATTTTAGTGCCGAAAAAGGATGGTACGTCGCGTATGTGCGTTGATTGTAGAGTCATTAATAATATTACTATTCGTTATCGTCATCCTATTCCTAGGTTAGATGATATGCTTGATGAATTGAGTGGCTCTACAATATTCTCCAAAGTTGATTTGCGTAGTGGATACCATCAAATTCGTATGAAATTGGGAGATGAATGGAAAACAGCATTTAAAACTAAGTTTGGATTATATGAGTGGTTAGTCATGCCTTTTGGGTTAACTAATGCACCTAGTACTTTCATGAGGTTAATGAACGAAGTTTTACGTGCTTTCATTGGACGATTTGTGGTAGTTTACTTTGATGACATATTGATTTATAGCAAATCTTTGGAGGAACATTTGGAACATTTACGTGCTGTTTTTATTGCTCTACATGATGCACGTTTGTTTGGAAACCTTGGAAAGTGCACCTTTTGCACCGACCGAGTATCTTTTCTTGGCTATGTTGTTACTCCACAGGGAATTGAAGTTGATAAAGCCAAGATTGAAGCTATTGAGAGCTGGCCGCAGCCCAAAACGGTCACACAAGTGAGGAGTTTCGTTGGCCTCGCTGGTTTCTATAGGCGTTTTGTGAGAGATTTCAGCACCATTGCTGCACCTCTCAACGAGCTTACAAAGAAGGATGTGCCTTTTGTTTGGGGTACCGCACAGGAAGAAGCCTTCACGGTATTGAAAGATAAGTTGACACATGCTCCTTTACTCCAACTTCCTAATTTCAATAAGACTTTTGAGCTTGAATGTGATGCTAGTGGAATTGGATTAGGAGGTGTTTTATTACAAGATGGAAAACCTGTTGCATACTTTTCTGAAAAATTGAGTCGGTCTAGTCTGAACTATTCTACTTATGATAAAGAATTATATGCTCTTGTTCGGACCTTAGAAACATGGCAACATTATTTATGGCCCAAGGAATTTGTTATACATTCTGATCATGAATCTTTGAAACACATTAAAAGTCAAGCAAAACTGAACCGTAGACATGCTAAATGGGTTGAATTCATTGAGACTTTCCCTTATGTCATTAAACACAAGAAGGGTAAAGAAAATGTTATTGCTGATGCCTTGTCTCGTTGTTATACTATGCTTTCACAACTTGACTTTAAAATATTTGGTTTGGAGACCATCAAAGATCAATATGATCATGATGCTGAATTTAAAGATGTATTGCAGAATTGTAAGGAAGGGAGAACTTGGAACAAGTTCGTTCTTAACGATGGATTTGTGTTTCGTGCTAACAAGCTATGCATTCCAGCTAGCTCCGTTCGTCTTTTGTTGTTGCAGGAGGCGCATGGAGGAGGATTAATGGGACACTTTGGCGTCAAGAAGACGGAGGATATACTTGCTACACATTTCATTTGGCCAAAGATGAGACGGGATGTTGAGCGTTTTGTTGCTCGCTGCACTACATGTCAAAGAGCTAAGTCACGACTCAATCCTCATGGTTTATATATGCCTTTGCCTGTACCTAGTGTTCCTTGGGAGGATATATCTATGGACTTTGTTTTAGGTTTACCTCGAACAAAGAAGGGGAGGGATAGCATATTTTTTGTCGTGGATAGGTTCTCGAAAATGGCACACTTTATACCATGTCATAAAAGCGATGATGCTGTTAATGTTGCTGATTTGTTTTTTCGTGAAATTATTCGCTTACATGGTGTGCCAAATACTATTGTTTCAGATCGTGATACTAAATTTCTTAGCCACATTTGGAGATGTTTATGGGCTAAGTTGGGGACTAAGCTGCTTTTTAGTACTACTTGTCACCCCCAAACTGATGGACAAACTGAAGTAGTCAATAGAACATTGTCTACTATGCTTAGGGCTGTTTTGAAGAATAACAAGAAAATGTGGGAAGAATGCTTGCCTCATATTGAATTTGCTTATAATCGCTCATTGCATTCTACTACTAAGATGTGCCCTTTTGAAATTGTGTATGGTTTCCTACCTCGTGCACCTATTGATTTGTTGCCTCTTCCATCTTCAGAGAAGGTTAATTTTGATGCTAAAGAACATTCTGAATTGATTTTAAAAATGCATGAGTTAACTAAGGAAAACATTGAGCGTATGAATGCTAAATACAAACTTGCTGGAGATAAGGGTAGAAAACATGTTGTGTTTGCGCCTGGAGATCTTGTTTGGTTACATTTGCGTAAAGATAGATTCCCTAATCTGCGCAAATCAAAGCTAATGCCACGTGCTGATGGTCCTTTTAAGGTGTTAGAGAAAATAAATGATAATGCATATAAACTTGAGCTACCTGTAGATTTTGGGGTTAGTCCCACTTTTAACATTGCAGATTTGAAGCCTTATTTGGGTGAGGAAGATCCGCTTCCGTCGAGGATGACTTCATTTCAAGAAGGGGAGGATGATGAGGACATCAATACCATTGTTACACCCACAGCCCCTACTGTTACATATACTGGACCAATTACTAGAGCTCGCGCACGCCAATTAAATTACCAGGTACTTTCGTTTCTTGGTAATGATTCTAATGTTCATGAGATTACGATGCTGCCTAAATTGGATACATTTGTTTTGCTTACAAATGAAGGGCCTAGCATGGAGAAGGATGAACATTGGAGTGAGAACACGCATGGAGTTGATGGCATGCACAAGGGGATCAAGAACGGAGTTACAAGTGATGATTTCAGGACTTTGAAGCCGCCATAAGGGGTGCATGAAGCCTTGGACGAAATATACAAGATGCCACATCATAATATTCGTCCATAGGCTATTCTAGGTGCTGCGTCACCTTATTAATGGGCCAGGCCCATGTAATTTCGAAATACTTAAGTATAGGCTATTTTTAGAGTCCGTATGTGTGGGGAAACAAGAGTTAGGGTTGGTTTCGGACCCCACCCTCAAGGGCCACGAAATTCCCCCCTCTTCCTCCATATATACAGCCCTTAGGGCGTCGTTTAGACTTTGGGTTTTGTTTAGATTAAAAGTTCGCCATAGCTGCAACTTCGCGTACTTCGTTTGTGTCCAACGACCAGACCAAGACGTCACAGAACCCCACCTTGATCAATAAATCTTTCATCTTATATTCGCAATATCCAGATTGCAATCTCAGTTTCTTGCTTGTTCTTCGTTTGCTCGCAGGAAACAGACCCTCGTGGTCAGGTTGATCGTGCTCCGGCGTGGTCAATAACCCTCGGAAGTTGGTTTAGTGATTGCTAAGGCGCGACGTCTCGCACGTTCGTAGTCGGATCGTCAAGGTCAACTCCCACAGAAAACGATAGCCACCATCTCATCGAAACATCGGGACACCTCAGCCTCTATCATAGTTACTATAGGAGATAAATTCACAACGAAGCCGGGGAGCTGGCAGATATCATTTATTATCACTAGGGCAGCAAGTATCAGCTGGGTTTTGGGCTACCCTGTCTAGGCTTTCTTTTTTAACATGCGCAACCCACGACCTCGGATCCGGCCTATGGACCTCCCATCTGAGGTTTTATTTTTCCTGAAACATTGGCAGCCCAATTTATATATATTTTTGAAGAAACCGTAGCGGTCTGTTTTATTTTTCTATATAAGAATAGGAATGCCTGGTCCAACTTATGTTCCCCTTCTAACTATATTATATACATTTAAATTATTTTATATGTTATTATATATTACTTTTATTGTCATCATATATTTAACAGATACTTACATATGCAAGAAAACAATATCCCACATCTTATTAACTTATAAAGATAATTTCTTAACAATAAAATCCTGGATTTTTTTTGGCAACAAAAACCCTGGTGATTGTGTACAAAAGCTTGGTAAGATTTAAGGACCAATGTAATAAGAAATCACTTATTATTTAAGTATATATATATATATATAACAAAATGCTCAGCCCCTGTTTATTTTTTGATAACATTGCTGTGCCCACCCCAACATTATAATTAGAATCAGCCCAGCAAAATCATGTATTTCGAGAAAGGGCAAATGGCCTGTAATTTTTTAGGAAAAACATGAATGGGACGCATGGACACTACATTATTTGTTCACCCAGCCCAACTAATGGACTGTAATTCAAAAAAAAGATCAAATTGACTGTAAATTCTACCCCGCAAAAAACTGTAAATTCTGAAAAAATGGGTTGAATACGTGCCACATTTTTGGAGGCTGAAATGTGGGCCAATAGCTTGAAGCCAATGCAAGTCATTGTCAACTTAGTCAACAAATGATTCTGACATCGTTAGCCATTGGATTTACATCCAACGACCGGCATCCATCTTCAATCTCTCGTCTTCTTCCTCCAGCACCGCCGGGACCACCTGCTTCCGCCTCTTGCTACTAGCAGCTCTGCTTAGCACGCTTTGCTGTGAAGTACTACTCCACCGTTGGACAGGCCATCCCTCCACCCCTCCACACCTCCTGTTCTTCTCCACCAACTGCCGAACCACACCACACCAGAACCAGTTAACCCTCATACACCTCTCCGTCTGCGACTCTACTCCCGCGTCTTCCCATCTCTGGCTCGTTGCTATCCGGGACCTCGCCATCGTCCACCACCTTGGATCCACTCGGCGCGGAGTGGTCAACATGGTCAATGAACGACACCATCGCAAGTAGACTGTGCGTGGAGCGGCTGACAGCTGGGTCCATGGCCGCACGCAAGGAAATGCCTCCATATTACACGCAAAATAATGATTCCTCCATGTGACAGTTGGGACCCACCGGAAGGGCCTCTGTATTCCGCAAAAAAAACGTTCCCACCGCTGACAGGTCAGACCCACCACTATATCTTCGCACGCAAGGAAGTGACTCCTTATTACGCACAAAAAAATGAATACCCCCTGCTAGCTGGGACCCACAATAGTGGGAGGCTGACTTGTGGGCCAACTAAGTTGACGGGGACAGAGGGCTTTGTCAACTTAGTCAATATGAACGATTCTAGCTCCAGTGACCGTACGATGTCCATCCAACGGCCATAGTGCTTCTTCAACCTCTGGTCTTCTTGCTCCAGCCGCCCAAAGCAGCGTCGGTCGTGCCTCATGCTCCTACCTCCCGTGGCCAACTGCGATGCCGCGGAGGCCTCACCGCCCCCTACTACTCCCACCGCTGGCCATGCCATCCCTCTACTCACCCACACCCCCTGTTATTCTGCGGCGACAGCAGCCTCCCACCGTAGCGAACCAGTGAACCCTCATACTCCTCTACGCGTGGGCATCCACTGTCGCGTCTTCCCCAGATCCGTGTCGTCCCCTTCATAGGCCTCGCTGTCGTCGACCGCCCTGGTGCTCTCGGCGTGGCGTGGTCAATGTGGTTAAGGAACGACTTCCATCGGACATGGACTGTACGTGGAGAGGCTGACAGCTGGGTCCACGGCCGCATCTAGGAAGTGCCTCCTTATTACGCGGAAAATAATGATTCCTCCACCTGACAGCAGGGACCCACTGGATCGTCCACCGTATTTTGCGAAAAAATGTTTCCCCCCTTCTAGTAGCTTTATTTAATTTGCGGAAATCAATTACCATTCTATAACCTGTAACAATTCTTTGTGGGATCAATTCATCTTTATCATTAGGAACAACAGTAATACCTCCCTTCTTAGGGACACAATGGAAAGGACTTACCCACTGACTATCAGCAACAGGATAAATTATGCCTGCCTCTAGAAGCTTTAGTATTTCATTTCTTACCACTTCTTTCATCTTAGGATTTAATCGTCGTTGGTGATCAACCAGTTTAGCGTCTTTCTACAATTTTATTTTGTGCTGGCATAGAGTAGGACTAATGCCCTTAAGATCATTAAGAGAATATCCAATAGCGGCACGGTGCTTCTTCAGAGTTTTCAATAATCTCTCTTCTTCCTGCTCTGAAAGGCTAGCAATAATAATAACAGGATATATGTTCTTTTCATCAAGATAAGCGTATTTAAGAGTATCAGGTAATGGTTTAAGCTTGAAAACAGGATCACCCATGGGTGGAGGAGGATCCCCTAGAATTTCAACATGCAAGTTGTGTTTCAAAATAGGTCCCTGTTTAAAGGATACTTCATCTATTTCCCTTCTTTCACTCATAAACATATCATTTTCATGGTCTAGCAAATATTGTTCTAATGGATCATTAGGAGGCACGGCAATAGAAGCAAGACCAATAATTTCACGTTTACTAGGCAATTATTTATCATGGGGTTGTCTACGAAATTTAGCAAAATTAAAATTATGAGACATATCCCCTAAACCAACAGTAACAATATCCTCTTTGTAGTCTATCTTAGCACTAACAGTATTCAAGAAGGGTCTACCAAATATAATGGGACAAAAGTCATCTTGTGGGGAACCAAGAACAAGAAAATCAGTAGGATATTTAACTTTCCCGCACAAGACTTCAACATCTCTAACAATCCCGACTGGTGAAATAGTATCTCTATTGGCAAGCTTAATAGTAACATCAATATCTTCTATCTCAGCAGGTTCAATATCATGCATAATTTCTTCGTATAAAGAATGATGTATTATACTCGCACTAGTACCCATGTCACATAAGCCATGATAGCAATGATCTCCTATTTTAACAGAAACAACATGCATGCCTACAACAAGTCTATGTTTATCTTTAGTATCGGGTCTAGCAATTCTAGCAACTTCATCACAAAAGTAAATAACATGCCTATCAATATTATCGACCAAGAGATCTTTAACCATAGCAACACTAGGTTCAACTGTAATTTTCTCAAGGGGTTTAAGTGTTCTAGCATTACTCTTACGAACCACAGTTGAAGCTTTAGCATGATCCTTTATTCTAACAGGGAAAGGTGGTTTCTCAATATAAGCGGTAGGAACAATAGGATCAACATTATAAGTGATAGTCTTTTCTTCAACTTTAATAGGTTCAATTACCTTTACTTCAACTAGTTGAATGCCCGTGCGTTGCAACGGGATGATAAAAATACATATAAACACACATTAGACAATTGTTCTAAATCAGAAATATGTGTCCAACTTGATTGCACATGATTTTCATTCCTAAGTGACAACAACTTCACCACTTGTTTTACCTTGTAGCGAAGACGGGGCAAACATTCGATGGCTTAATGTGGTTCAACCCATGAAAACATCACACTACTAATAAATGCTCCCTCTGTCCCATAATATAAGACATTTTGCAAACTAACATAATTTGTGAAAAGGTCCTATATTGTGGGACGGAGGGAGTAGATTACTATTGAAATCACATGTGATTCTTTACATAGATTTGAAGATGTATAGAGAATGGGCCCGTGAAAAGATCACAGAAGTAATAAATAGATTATATTGGAAACACATGTGATGCTTTACATAGATTTGAAGTTGTATAGTGAATGGGCCAGTGAAAACATCGCACAAGTAATAAAATAGGTTTTTAGTTGTATGAGAAATCGATAATATAACCAATTTGAAAAAGAGGGTATCATAAATTTGAACCATTTATAGAAGAGCAGCTAGCGTTATTATTTATTACAAATATCGGGACACAGAAGCATGAATCTTAATTGTCTCAATTATATTTGTGCTTGGAGTCTCAGTATCATAATTGAAGTTCCGAATCAAGTTAATTGAAAAAATAGCTTATGAATAACATTAAGTCCATAACTTCTAGAATTCATTGTCAGTGCTATGGGAATGACTCTAGAAAAGTTCAGTAAATATGGCTTAAACATAATAAATGAAGCGTACAAACATGCCAATGATTTCTTTGATATCAAATAAGGCACAAATAATGTTGCCCTATGTTTCCCTAGAACATAAGTACATTCCATCTAAACGTGTGTGTTGACATACATGATACATGTCAAATGCTCCCTCAGTCCACAAAAGAACTGCTTTGTTTCTTGCTCTGGCTCAGCTGATACGACCAGTCTTGAACTTTGCTGTACAAGTCAGACCAGAGCCTGAGCACTCATAAAACCAGAGCCTTTTTTAGCTCCTTGGCATAGTATATCTTCACATTGTCATAAAGTGGCATGTGTAAACATAACATGAAGCATCAGGAGGATATTATGATAGTTCACAAGAATATAAGTTAAATGAGATGAGCAGGTTTACCTATGTCCAGAACAACTTGGCTTCTGAAAATTTTCTCCCACCAAAACACCGGAAAGCAAGTCACTGCTAGATTATGGAATTTTCTTCTTAGAAGCATTAGATGTGTGTTCAGAAGCTCATGCAAAGAAGAGATCAATAAGAACCTGGGGAAAAGAATAGCCTGAGGAAAAGAAGAGCCATCAAATGAATTATACAAGTATCTCACTGGAATTGTTTCTTTTTCTGACCACAGAAAACAACTCACTCTTGAATGTCCTACACGAAATGAAACTATTTACAAATATAACTTCAAGAAGCTAAGCTGCTAAGATGTACTGTAAGAGAATAAATGACATAACAGGCGTCCCTCATAGCTCAAACACATACGTAATTCAGAGATTTTCTTCTTCCTCCGAGACAGCAGGAAAGAAAGAAATACACTATGTATTCTTCATGGAATAAAAAATGTAGAAAGCGACTATGCTCGTTTCAGTTAGTGGGCATATGAAGAATATCTTTCGGTAAGAAATATGTGTTTACAAAATCAATTGTAAAAGAAAGTCATTATACAGAAAAATAACATTCCCTTTATAACTCCAGAAATTCAAAAGTTTATCAGGCAATTGAGATCAGTCATACAGAATCAAATGAACTGATGGTTAAGGAAAACACAAAAATGGAAGGCGCAAGAAACAAATCAAATGGTTTCATGAGAAAACCTTGGATATATTGCAACACATGGAAAAAAAATTAGGAGATTAAGTTCTAAAAACAATTCTAGCCATAGGATAATTGGGTAGATTCAGCGAAAAGGAGAAAAAGAAACCAAGATACTAAACACATCCACTGCGAAGTATTAAAGTCTACAGGAAGAGCCAAGAACATATAAATGGTACTGGATGGTTGCATGAGAATCTGAGCATGTGTATCCCTGGTTTTAGAAAGCAAAAGTGTGCTACTCAATGCTACTCTTGTTCACTGTACATCAACCTAAACTAAACACTTTGACTTGAAAAGGACTTGAAACATGTCTACTTCATTTCCGAATTAGTTAGTCTTTAGTTTAGATTAGTGAGGTATCACAGAAATATTGTCTTGTGTCAGCATAAGTTCCATTGCACAGTAATTAAGTGATGTTGGCTATGTGTTCGTATTTCATCTTAAGACTGAAAGTACAGTTGTGTGTCGCTTCAACAGACATGCTGAAGAGGAAGATTGTAGTTACCAGTGCTGCCTTGTAGTACTTATAGATGTCCTCCATGTAGTTGACAACATCTGGTTCATTGTGGCCATCGAGCTTGTCGATATCATCCACGTAGGTATCTTGCCAATAACACGCAGTCAGACTTCAAATTTGTAATAATGGTGTCCTCCCATATCGCTGGTTTACAAGGGGAAAATACAACAGTCTCGCTTCCATTTCCTAACAAAAAGAGTTGGCCAGATAAAATTTCATAAATAGTATCCTTAAAAATAGATAACTAATTTTAATTCCATGGGAAATAATCCTTGTAGAATGCATACAAGCCATAATCCAGCCTATCATTTTATAATAATGTGTTCAACAACTTTAGTTGTGCTATTACTGACACATGTTTCAATTGGTGAATAAGAAACTTAATGAGACACCTGTTGTTTGAGGATGAAAGTGTAATTTCACTCCATGGAACAATTGCTTCAATTCTTTCAAAATGGAAGCATACATCAAAAGGCTTCAGAACACGAGAGGTCAACATACTCTAAATCAGTCCGTACAATTTAAAATCTACATTCAGTGTCTACCACCATGAAATTGCAGCTAGAAGCCAGCAAGTACGCTACAATGACTGAGAACTTGAACGATTGAGGGATAATGAAGAAAATTGTAAAGAACTAACCTCCAGTTGGAAGGGCACGAAGATGCCAGCTCCTTCTCTGCTATATCTTCCTTAATATCTATTCGAGTGACCATGTATGTTCCAAAGTTAAAGATAAAAGAAATTAAAAAATATACAAATTGGCACACATATCCCTTCCACTGAACATATGCAACCCATATCTGTAAAAAAATAGAAATTTAGTACATGTTCATAAAGAATAAGTAACAACACATGGTGGTCTCAATATCCAGTGTCTCATGTTGGATACATTTTTAAATATGTGCAATTTCACATCCGAGCAGAAAAAAATTAATTGACAGAGATGTGATAGCTCTAAATAGCTAAAATGGCTCACAAACTCTTACAAAACAAAAACTATGAGATTTTCTTGACAGACTACTATGTATAGTTCTCCTGTGATACAATCCTGGACCACACAAATGCCTTGTATTAAACCTAAAAGGTAAATGCTCTAAATAGGATTGTAGGAGAAAAGAAGAATAAGTAGATCCGGGATGCAGTGGTGTGAATGCACAATGTATGTGGGATATAGAGCTCTTTGCTATATAGATAAAAACTCTAATGGTAAACCTCATGAATCCTGATTCACTCAAGGTACACAAGTTGTAGGGCTAATAATGGGCTCGTCTAAAAGGGACATTTCACTATTTGTGTCCCCTTTTTTCATCCAAATGGTAAATTACAATGTTTTATGCAAATAATTTACAGAAGGATTTAAGAACACAAAAGTTAATTTCATTCTTGGAGAGGTGCAGACTGCAATAAAGGGAGCTGGCGTTTGTATGGCGTTAGTTTGCTGGTATAACCAGCTGGAGTTAATCATCAGTTTTACAGTAAAATTTTGGGCATAATAAGTGTTATCTCCAATAGATTGAAGATGATAGACATCAGAATCCTTACCGGACCGCGCTTTGAAATTCGAAACGAAAACCTCCACCCCGAGGATCTTGCAGACCCTTATTCAAGCCTGACACAATGTAGGTGCTAACCTGAGCCGATGCGTCCGTGCAACAAGTGGACCAGCGGAAGCAGGAAGGCCCCTAACGAACGAAGACCTGCAGGAGGTGGTGCGTGGGGGGACCCGGCAGCGTGGCTTTCGCCCGGAGCCGATGTGGCGGTGGGATGCAACCGCTCTCCCCTGAGCTGAGCGCGGCAACATCCACCGGAGGCGTTGAAGGCTACGATCGGCAGCGCCGCTTGGGTGCACCGAGAACTGCTCATGTTTGCAGAGAACAACGACCCAATATGCGATCGTGTCGGTGCCAAGGGATTATGAGGGACGTGGTGGGAGAGGAGGAAGTCTCCTGAAGGGAAGAGGGCGAGCGGGTGTGGCCGAGGTCCATTACCACCTCCACCAGCGCGGGGAGATCCGGGTGGTCCTTCGCCCACCACCAGAGATCCCCGAGGAGAAGCTCCAGTGGCCTACACAGCTCCTCCTTGAACCCCTCCGGCCCCGCGGACTTGCATTGCGCGGTGCGCACGGGAGGTGGCGAGAGGTGGCTGGGCCACATGTCACGGAGGAGAAGCGGTGGGTGTAGGGAGAGGAGAGGGCGGGATGGGGTGAGGGAGAATCGGAGGTGGAGGTGGGGTGGCGGCGGCGTCAAGCGTGTGCCGGTGGAGGGAAAGAGCTCAGGATGGGGAGGAGCGAACAGTTGTGTGGAGAGTGAAGTCGTGCATTGGTTCGTGGGTTCTAACCGGCTCGTATTTTCTTTATGGGGAGGTGGGATCGTACGAGCGATTTTTTTGGTGCGGTATTGAGGTCGAACCATCACGACGTTCGATTCTCCTTTAATAGTAGATATGTGAGGATGATATATAAACCACTTATCCTTAGGGAGATCAACATGAGTAGCAAATGATTCACAGAAAGAAGCTACTATCTCAGAGTCAAGTGCATATTTATTGCTATATTCACGAAAAGCATTAGTATCCATGAAAGATTTAACTCAATCAAACTTAGGTGTTATACCAGACTCCTTACCTTCATCGAGTTCCAAATCTTCAGAGTTGTGTTTAATTCATTCCAATAAATCCCATCTGAATTCAATAGTCTTCATCATAAAAGAACCAGTACAAGAAGTATCGAGCATGGAGCGATTATTGAGAGAAAGCCAAGCATAAAAATTCTGAATAATAATTTTTCTTGAGATCTCATGATTGGGGCATGAATATAATATTGACTTAAGCCTCCCCCAAGCTTGAGCGACACTTTCTCCTTCGCGAGGCCAAAAATTATATGTATAATTACGATCACGATGAACCAGATGCATAGGATAAAACTTATGATGAAATTCCAATTTCAATAGGTTGTAGTTCCATGATCCAATATCATCACATAGCCTAAACCATGTTAATGCATTTCCCTTCAAAGATAAAGGGAAGACCTTCTTCTTGATAACATCCTCGGGCATACCTGCAAGCTTAAATAATACACAAACTTCATCCACATAGATTAGGTGAATATCAGGATGTAATGTTCCATCTCCTGTAAAAGGATTAGCCAGCAGTTTCTCTATCATACCTGAAGGAAATTCAAATTAAACATTTTCAGAAGGTTTAGTAGGTTAAGGAGCAACTCTTTTCTCTACTGGTCGGGGTGGAAATACCCCGAACAAGCCCCTCAAAGGATTTTTTTCCATAGTAACAAGTGACAGTAAATTTCAGCACACTATATAAATTTTTCCTTACCAAATTCCACTTACCAAAGGCGCTTCACTCCCCGACAACGGCACCAAAAAAGAGTCTTGATTTCCCACAAGTATAGGGTATCTATCATAGTCCTTCCGATAAGTAAGAGTGTCGAACCCAATGAGGAGCGGAAGGAAATGACAAGCAGTTTTCAGTAAGGTATTCTCTGCAAGCACTGACATTATCGGTAATAGATAGTTTTGTGATAAGGTAATTCATAGCGGGTAACAAGTAACAAAAGTAAACATAGTTCAGGAAGGTGGCCCAATCCTTTTTGTAGCAAAGGACAAGCCTGGACAAACTCTTATATAACGGAAAGCGCTCCCGAGGACACATGGGAATTATCGTCCAGCTAGTTTTCATCATCCTCATATGATTCGCGTTCGTTACTTTGATAATTTGATATGTGGGTGGATCGGTGCTTGGGTACTTCCCTTCCTTGGAAAAGTATCCCACTTATGATTAACCCCTCTCGCAAGCATCCACAACTACGAAAGAAGAATTAAGGTAAACCTAACCATAGCATGAAACATATGGATCCAAATCAGCCCCTTATGAAGCAACGCATAAACTAGGGTTTAAGCTTCTGTCACTCTAGCAACCCATCATCTACTTATTACTTCCCAATGCCTCCCCTAGGCCCAAACAATGGTGAAGTGTCATGTAGTTGACGTTCACATAACACCATTAGAGGAAAGACAACATACATCTCATCAAAATATCGAACGCATACCAAATTCACATGACTACTTATAGCAAGACTTCTCCCATGTCCTCAGGAACAAATGTAACTACTCACAAATCATATTCATGTTGATAATCAGAGGGGTATTAATATGCATAAAGGATCTGAACATATAATCTTCCACCGAATAAACAAACTAGCATCAACTACAAGGAGTAATCAACACTACTAGCAACCCACAGGTACCAATCTGAGGTTTTTAGACAAAGATCGGATACAAGAGATGAACTAGGGTTTGAGAGGGTTCTGGTGAAGATGTTGACGGAGATTGACCCCCTCCTAATGAGAGGATCGATGGTGACGACGATGGTGACGATTTCCCCCTCCCGGAGGGATGTTTCCCCGACATAACAACTCCACCGGAGCCCTAGATTGGTTCCGCCTCGTGACGGCGGTGCTTCTCCCGAAAGCTTCCTCCTTATTTTTTCCAGGGTGAAAGACACCTTATACCAGAAGATGGGCATCGGGGGGCCTACCAGGTGGCCCACGAGGCTGGGGCGCGCCTAGGGGGTACGGCGCGCCCCCATCCTCGTGGCCGGTGGCTGGCTCCCCTCTGGTGCTTTCTTCGCCCAATATTTTTAATAAATTCCAAAACTAACTTTCGTGGAGTTTCATGACTTTTGGAGTTGTGCAGAATAGGTCTCTAATATTTGCTCATTTTCCAGCTCAGAATTCCAGCTGCCGGCGTTCTCCCTCTTCATGTAAACCTTGTAACATAAGAGAGAAAAGGCAT
Source organism: Triticum urartu (assembly GCF_003073215.2). NCBI lineage: Eukaryota > Viridiplantae > Streptophyta > Magnoliopsida > Poales > Poaceae > Triticum > Triticum urartu. The sequence continues at coordinate 209,743,252 of NC_053027.1, read as the reverse complement.
AAGTATTGTGACATAATGTGTAATAACAACCCATAATGCAATAAATATCGATATAGAAGCATGATGCAAAATGGACATATCATTATACTGGTCATTTATGACTTGTTTATTTTAGTCATTCACAATGTGTTGTTCATTATGTTCAAGTCAGAACTGTGCCGCTCGACTACATCAATACCAGTTTGAACGGCTATATTTGGTTGCATTTATTCCTGGTGTAGTTAACACATGCCCTTTATTTTAGTTTTACACAATTATCCAGTGTGATGTTTAAGCATTACCTACGTTCTATTCTTTTCAACAATACCAGTTTGAATTGCAATATTTGATGGCTGTTAAGCCTGCTGTCGATGACATTGCCTTCCATTTTATATCTGCTTTAACAGCATGTTGAAACCAACACATTCAAGCTATCATTTGGAGATGATGTTGTTTACCTTTGCTATATTTGTTTGATGTTAAGTTTGTTGTACTTATCATGCCTTTCCACTACTTATGCAGGACAACAACGGGAGTGGCCACCATTTTCTGCCAAGGTTAGCTTCATCCCTCAGCTTGTACTCCCTCTATCGTTCCATAATGTAGTGCATATAGATCCACGCCTAGAACTTGCTAGCTTCTAATATTGACTTGTTTCTTGTAGGTACATATGCCCTTGGCAAGGATCCATGCATCGACCCTTTTTGCGTATGGGGCAATGAGATATTCATGAACAAGCATCAAGTGAGGAAACTGATAAAGATTATTAGCAAAAAGATATGAATGGTGGCAAGCAAATTTTTTGTTTATGCTCTATCCAGCACAATAGTGAGCTGTAGGATGGCAACTACAAACTCTGTAGCCTTCTCTTTTTACTGCCCATAATGAGTTGTTAGACAACAATGTATGAATCTTTTTCGTTCGCAGTGGTTCCCGAAGCAGTTCAGTCAATATTCCCTCGCAAAGTACATGATTGGTGGAGATGCAATGACGGATAAAGTATTTCATCCAGACTACAATGAGCATCGAGAAGTCATAATGAAGGCAGTGAAGGATGGACGGGTAGCCATCACAAGGGGTTGGCCTAGAGTCGTGCGCGCATTACGCATGGAGGACGGCACAATATGGGCATTCCTCTTCACCTTATCCAGCAACCAGAATGTCTTTCGCCTCTCTATTTATAGTCTTTAGTACAACTGTGGTTCATCACTCTTTACTTGGTGCTTCTGTAGTTCTTCAGTATATGTACCTGTGCATCGAATTATGCATTCAAAGTTGAACCTATATTTGTAATAAACGTGGTTGGATATGAAATAAATGATTGCCTACTTTCAAATTCAAAACATGTGATTTTTAAATTAGGGATTACACTGCAAACGGTTTGCGAAAGCGAAACGTCTGCGATAGACGTGGAGATCAGAAATGTTTCTAGGATCCACTACGTGTGCGGTCAATCTCCACTACACACACAACATCCTCTTGAAAACTGTTTGCGTTAGGCCACCTTGCGTGAACGTTTACCACATGAAAACTGTGTGTGATGGGCAACCTTTGCCACACAGTTTCTTCTACACACCATGTGTGATGCATTCAATAACACAAAAGATAAAATTGCTAATATCGTGTGCAATGGAAACGCTATTAGAAACGATTTGATGTGGAAAATTGTGTGTGATGCGTGTGAACAAAAACATTTTCCTTGGAGCGATTGTGTGGGATGTACATACGAATGGAAACATTTAGCGGGCACTGACTGTGTAGGATGTACTCGTTTGTATAATTGTATTTTTTAGCTATACTATACGTATTTCCGTATTTGAGCGCTCGTCGGTCGCACACGACCTCATTTTGCCGAGCGTGTGTGCCAGGAGGGCATATCCCCGACGGTTTCTGGGTCATGTGGGAAGGACCTCCCTATCGCCGTCACTTACTTGGCGAAGGTTCCGAACGCCATCGTGGAAAGGGGTTAAAAACCGTTTGTATAGCACCGACGCGTACCCGTGTCCTACTAGATTGTCACCTTCGTTCTCAACTTAGGGAAGTACTTATCTCTACTTTGTTGCATCACCTTTCCTCTTCAGGGAAAAACAAACGCAAGTTCAAGAAGTAGCATGAAGAATTTCTAGTGCCATTGCTAGGGAGGATCTACATCAAGCCTACCAAGTACCCATCATAAACTCTCATCCTTGCATTTACATTATTTTCCATTTTCCTTTTCCTCTCCCCCACTTCTAAAATATTTTCCGAAAAACACAAAAATATTTGCCTTTTTATTCACCTTCTTTCCGTTTGCTTTTGTTTGCTTGCGTTGAAAACTTTCATGATGAGTGATTTTGGTATGGTAGAAAAAGATGATGGTAAACTCATTGGAAGTTCCAGTAATCTTGATGCTAATTTTTTTTTCATGGGACAAGGGAAGTTTATAGGAAAAAGAGCCATCCAAGAATTTTTTAATTGCATTGGAAATTTAACTTGTGATGATGTTCCTATACTTAAAAGAATTAAAACCTATGTGGAAGCTATTTCCACAATTGCTCTTAAACTTGAGAGAATATTTGTTAGCACTCATCCTACTTTGCAAAGATTTTTTTACTTGTTGCCAATTATAAAAAAACCTAGAGCTAAAAGGATAGCTACCCTTGTCCCTATGAATGAGTTTGATCACATAGTGTAAGAAGCTAGGGATATCTTTTATTTTTATGGTATGAGCCATGAAAAAGAGGTGATAGATGGGTTTCTTTATAATAGTGATTATTTATTAAGTCATCTAATGTGTAATGATCGCATCTTTGATGTGAACCTTAAAAAGGGAGTTTCTCCTTTGAGTATGATCCAACAATTTTTCAATGATGTCAATCAACAATATTCTTAGATTGTAGCCAGTAATCAAGGGGAATTTGCAGATGGGCAACTAGCCGCTAAAATATCTATGAATGATGTTTTCATGTTATATTTGAAAAACCTCCCGACAAAAACACATCTAAGGGATTGAGTACCAAAGATGACAATACCTAGATCTATGCAATATGCCTAGCTAGAGGTGTAAAACAATATCGTTTGTTGGGAGGCAACCCAATTTTATTTTATGTTTTTGGTTTTTATTCTGTTTTTCAATAAATATGAAATTATACTTCTGTTATGATTGTGTTTTAGTGTCTTAATTAGTGTTTGTGCCAAGTAAGACCTTTGGGATGATCTGGAAGATTGTTGATTCGATTCTGTGAAAAAAACAGAAACTTTTACGTCCAGTAGCATAATTGTTAAAAATTACTGGAGTGACAAAAAATTCTGAATGTTTTACACTTTATTCATATACAAATTTCCCACGTTGTCCTAATTTTTCAGAATTTTTGTAGTTACAGAAGTTTGGTTCAAGTCCAGATTACTATAGACTGTTCTGTTTTTGACATATTCTGTTTCATTGTGTTGTTTGCTTGTATTGATGAATCTATGGGTTGTATCGGGTGGTATGAACCATGGGGAAGTTAAAGTACATTATGTATAATGCAAATATAAAATAGGAATGAGTTTACAACAGTACCTAAAAGTGGTGATTTGCTTTATTTCACGAACAGATCTCATGAGTTTTCTGTTGAGTTTTCTGTTGTGAAGTTTTAAAGTGTTGGGTGAAATTTCGATGGGCTATGGAATAAGGAGTGGCAAGAGTCTAAGCTTGGGGATGAACATGGCACCCCAAGGTAATATTCAAGGATAACCAAGCATATAAGCTTGGGGATGCCCCGCATGGCATCCCCTCTTTTGTCTACAATCCATCGAGAAATTACTTGAGGCTATATTTTTATTCACCACATGTATGTGTTTTGCCTGGAGTGTCTTGTATTATATGAGTCATTGCTTCATTTGCTTTTTAGTTTTCCACAATCAACCTTGTTGGACACACCTTTTGAGAGGGACACACATTAATCGTGAATTTGTTAGAATACTCTATGTGCTTCACTTATTTCTTTTGAGCTAGGTAGTTGCTCTAGTGCTTCACTTATATCTTTTAGAGCACGGTGGTGGTTATATTTCAAGGTAATTAATGAACTCTCATGATTCACTTATATTATTTTGAGAGTCTTATAAATATTATGGAAATTTGCTTGCATTATGAATTTAGTCCTAATATGATAGATATTCAAGAGGGATATAAAAACTTTCATGAAGATCATTGAATATATGAGAAGTTTAATTCCTTGCATTTGTTTTGAGATATGAAGGTGGTTATATTAGAGTCATGCTAGTGAGTAATTGTGGTTTAGTAAGAATATTTGTGTTAAGGTTTGTGATTCCCGAAGCATGCACGTATGGTCCCTTGTTATGCTATGAAATTGGAGCATGATTTATTATTGATTGTCTTCCTTACGAGAGGCAGTCGGGGACGAGCGATGGTCTTTTCCTACCAATCTATCCCCCTAGGAGCATGCTTAGTAGTACTTTTCTTTGGGCGCTAATAAACTTTTGCAATAAGTATGTGAGTTCTTTAGGACTAATGTGAGTCCATGGATTATACGCACTCTCACCTTTCCGCATTTTGCTAGTCTCTTCGGTACCATGAATTGCCCTTTCTCACCTTGAGTTATGGTGCAAACTTCGGTGGTGCATCCAAGCCCCGTGATATGATACGATCTTTCACACATAGGGCACCTTATATCTTCCTGAAAACAGCCACCATACCTACCTATTATCGCATTTCCGTGGCCATTCTGAGATATATTGCCATGCAACTTCCACCATTCCGTTTTACTATGACACATATCATCATTAACATATTGCTTTGCATGATCATATAGTTGGCACAGTATTTGTGGCTTGGCCACCGTTCATATTTTTTATACATGTCACCCTAGGTCATTGCACATCCGGGTACATCGCTGGAGGCATTCATATAGAGTCGTATTTTTGTTCTTGTATCGAGTTGTAATTCTTGAGTTGTAAGTAAATAAAAGTGTGAAATCATATTCATTATTAGAGCATTGTCCCATGTGAGGAAAGGATGATGGAGACTATGATTCCCCAACAAGTCGGGATGAGACTCCAGATGAAACAAAAGAGGCCAATGAGCCCAAGAAAAAAAGGAGGCCAAAGTGCCCAACAAAAAGAAAGAGAACAAAATTAGAAAATGAGAGAAAATAGAGAAGGGACAATGTTACTATCCTTTTCCACACTTGTGCTCCAAAGTAGCACCATGTTTTTCATGATAGAAAGTCTCCTATATTGTCAGTTTCATATATTACTAGTGGGAATTTTTCATTATAGAACTTGGCTTGTATATTCCAATGATGGGCTTCCTCAAATGCTTGAGGCCTTCATGAGCAAGAAAGTTGGATGCACACCCACTTAGTGTGCTTTTGAGCTTTCATACACTTATAGCTTTAGGGCATCTGTTGCATGGCAATCCCTACTGCTCGCATTGATATCAATTAATGGGCATCTCCATAGCTTGTTGATTAGCCTTATCAATGTGAGAATTCCTCCTTTTTTGTCTTCTCCACAGAACCTCCAACATCATAGTCTATTCCACCCATAGTGTTATATCCATGGCTCACGCTCATGTATTGTGTGAGAGTTGAAAAAGTTGAAGCACATTAAAAAGTATGAACCAATTGCTTGGCTTGTCATCAGGGTGGTGCATGATAAATACTTTGTGTTAAGAAGATGGAGCATGATAAGACTATATGATTTTGTGGGGATAACTTTCTATAGCCATTATATTTTGAAAATACATGATTGCTTTTTTAGTATGCTTGAAGTATTATTATTCTTATGTCAATAATAAACTTTTTTTTGAATCTTACGGATCTAAATATTCATGCCACATAAAGACAGATTACATGATAAACATGTTAGGTAGCATTCCACATAAAAAATTTGTTTTTATCATTTACCTACTCAAGGACGAGCATGAATTAAGCTTGGGGATGCTTGATATGTCTCCAACGTATCTATATTTTTTTATTGTTCCATGCTATTATATTATCAATCTTGGATGTTTTATATGCATTATTATGCTATTTTATACCATTTTTTGGGACTAACCTATTAACATAGTGCTAAGTGCCAGGTGTTGTTTTTTTCCTTGTTTTTGTCTTTACGGCAAATCAGTACCAAATGGAGTCCAAACGGAACGAAACTTTTTGATGATTTTTCTTGGACCACAAGACACCTTGGAAGCTTCGGGGGGAGACAAGAAGGGCCACGAGTCAACGACAAGCTCGTAGGGTGCGCCCAGGGGGCGCCCCCAAGCTTGTGGTCCCCTCGGGGCTCCTCTAACCCTAATTCTTCTTCTATAAATACCCAAATATTCCGTATGCACCAGAGGGCACACCAAAAATACATTTCCGCTGTTGCAAGTTCCAAAACCACAAGATCCCATCTGGAGGCCTTTTTTAGTACTCTATAGGAGGGGGATTCGATAACTAAGGGCTTCTACATCAACAATACCGCCCTTCCGATGATGTGTGAGTAGTTTACTACAGACCTACGGGTACATAGCTAGTAGCTAGATGGCTTATTCTCTCTCTTTGATCATGAATACAATGTTCTACTCGATGTTCTTGGAGACCTATTCGATGTACTATTCTTTTGCGGTGCGTTTGTTGAGATCTAATGAATTGTGGGTTTATGATCAGATTGTCTATGAATATTATTTGAGTCTTCTATGAACTCTTTATGCATGATTAAGATAGCTTTGTATTTCTCTCCGATCTATTGATTTGGTTTGGCCAACTAGATTGATTTTTCTTTCCATGAGAGAGGTGCTTTTTAATGGGTTCAATCTTGTGGTGCTTATTCCCAGTGACAGAAAGGGACATGGCACGTATTTGTATTGTTGCCATTAAGGATAAAAAGATGGGGGTGTTCATATTGTTTGGATCTATCCCACTACATCATGTCATCATGCTTAAGGTGTTACTCCGTTCTTGTTAACTTAATACACTAGATGCATGCAAGATAGCGATCGATGTGTTTAGCAATAGTAGTAGATGGGCAGGAGTCGGTCTACTTGTCACAGGCGTGATGCCTATATACATGATCATTGCCTTAGATATTGTTATAACTATGCGCTTTTCTATCAATTTCTCAACAGTAATTTGCTTACCCATCGTATGCTTTCTTTCAAGAGAGAAGCCTCTAGTGAAAACTATGGCCCCCGGGTCTATATTTTATCATATTATTTACAAATCTATCAAATCAAAAACACAAAAATACCTTGCTGCAATTTATTTACTTTATTTGATTTTGCACTTTTACTTATCTTATATATCTATCAGTATCAGATCTCATCCTTGCAAGTAACCCTGAAGGGATTGACAACCCCTTTATCGCTTTGGGTGCAAGTATTAGTTTGTTTGTGTAGGTGCAATCATTGGTGACTGGTGTGTTCCTCCTACTAGATTGATACCTTGGTTCTCAATTGAGGGAAATATTTATCTCTACTTTGTTGCATCACCCTTTCCTCTTCAAGGAAAAAACCAACGCAAGCTCAAGAAGTAGCACATCATACTGTTGGAAGGCCCCTAGACCTCCCCATAGATGGCTGAAATGCAAAACAATCAAATTGCGGAGGGCAAAACTTTCTGATAAAAGACTAGTCAATGTCTTCTTTCTTTGTTTACTGAAAGCATATCACATGACATCCACTATCCCTGATCTTGTTCTGGATGTGCAACCATTTATTTGGGGAATTAATACCTCTAATATTCCAGTTGAACACTTTCCATCAATGTGCAACCATAAAAAAATCTGGGTAGGAATAGAAAAGCATGAACTGTCACAGAATACTGCAAGTTGTTTTGCATCAAACAAAAGGCCTAGAGATGACCAATCCCAAACTGCATAACTCCAAAAGCTGCTAATTATTACACAAATGGATTTGTGAAGGTCCAAAGTTCCAGGGTAACAACATGAAGGGAACTGAAAAGCATATGCATCACACAGGTCCAAAGTGCAACAGAATAATTGGAAACATGGAGCACCCGGATTATTGCAACTAGCCAATTCCATCTTCTCACTTCTGCTTGTAGATTTTCTATTTCTTGGATGCTTCTTTTCCCTTTGTCTTGGAGATCTCCTTGCCCTTAGAAGGGCTAGGTGGGTAAATGTCAAGCACCCCAAACATTCTAGAAAGGTTTTGTACTACCTTTTTATTGAGAGGTGGTGCATCAGCAGAACAAGCCAAACAATGCTTGTCAATGCAGGTTTTACACTTGTTCCCTAGGTTGACAAGCTTGATTCTTTCACTCCTCCTGACCTGAGTTAGCAGAGGCATATTTTTATTTCTCTTTCTGATCTGCAAGACATATGTACTGAATAAATCTCGAGTGGCAGCAAGGCCGGAGTTCCTTAGAGCATGAGGCATGGAGAAACCATGGTAGATTTCCCGGGTAGCAGGAGATGAGGCACATGTTGGAGCTGAAGATACGGGGCATGAAGATGGAATCACAAACTCCTTAGAAAAAGTAGTGTCACAACCTTGCTGCAGTAAAGGCCATAGTTTGGATTGCGGGATAGCCTTTGCCCACTAAAAATCTGCAGGAGATAGCAGCTTTGCTATAGAAAAATCCACCCATGGTGTAGGTGTGAGTGTCAAATCTGGCAAATCTCAGGTAGGAGGTCCCGAGCTGTGGATCTTGGATAAATGGGGAACAATGCACGAAGGAGATGATGTTTACCCAGCTTCGGGCCCTCTCTAAGAGGTAAAACCCTACGTCCTCTTGATTATATTGAAGTGTATAGGATGATTACCGAGTCGATCTACCACGAGATCAGATGAACTAAACCCTAGGTGAGTAGGATGATGATCGCTGTTCTAGCCTCTACGGAGTAAAACCTTTGGTTTATATAGACACCAGGGGTACTAGGGTTACACATGGCCGGTTACAACAAGGGAATAAACATGCCGAATCTTCTTTCTTGACTTGGAGGATACACCAAGACTTCGAGGGTTGCCTGTCCAGAAACAGAGTCACCTTATAGATCAGTCTTGTGGAAGTTGTATAGTGTCCCACTTGTCCGGCCCACCAGAGGTAGGCCGGCAGCCCGAGGACCCCCTAGTCTAGGACTCGCTCAGTAGCCCCCGAACTAGTCTCCTATTCTGGCGTCTTGGTCCTCCCACATATGCAGTTTCCGGCTTGCAGGCAAGTTCTTCTCCTCCTGTGTGATCGGAATAATCTCCCTTGGTTGGACCTCCTAAACCCAAGTTCGGCCATGTGCTCAATTAAGTTGTATCCAGAATCCGGATTGATGACGTTACTTAGCCTCGAAGGCCAACTACTCAAGTGTGAATAGTGCCTTCACCTAACAACTTTGGGTGAAAGGTCGCGGTCGGTCACAAATGCCGAACCGTTGTGAGCACTTGATGCGCGGTTCAAGGCAGCTCCTTCATTGGCACGTCTCATCAAAGTGGATATCGTGCCCCGTTTTTAAGGGATATGATCAATGATTTCGATTATCCCACTCACGCCTAATGTCACGAGTATATCGGGAACTGGGAAGGCCTGTGGTGGAATAAAAGGACCTTTGGCATTACAGTAGCTTATAAAAGGGAAACGACCACCGCTATTGGTGTACGCCTTCTCCTTCCTCTCGCCATCACTTTCCCAATCTATAGAGCTAGCACCCTGTGGCATTCTTCCATAAGGAATCCCTCCAAGACACCTCCTTACTTCGTCCATGGCCGGTTCCGGTGCCAAGGGAAAGTTGGAGGCCTCCATCATCACCAACGACGACATCGAGGACCTGAAGCGCGCCGACTACCTCCCAGCCAAAATCGGTCACCGGGCCCTAGAGGAGGGCCAAGCCATCCCCACGTGCTTGACCAAGCGTGAGGGTGGTCACTACTGCAGGATGCTACTAAATCGACACTATGATCAGAGACCCTTTGACAAAACTGTGTGGGATGCATTAATCACAAACAATGATGTAAAATAACCATCAAAAAGATGCAAAACATTTATGATGAAGGATACATCAAACATGGTTGAGATTTTAGTTACGTGCGTGATGAGGGGCATACGGTTCAGTTCAATGAACTATCTGCGATGAGGCAAACAAAAGAAACGGGCAGCCAGATGAAGGCGTGTGTGATATACGACATATAGTTCACTCGGATAAAGTACTTGCGATGAGAAGGAAGAACAGAAATGGGAAGCTAGATGAAGGTGTGTGCGATATACGACATATAGTTCACTCGGATGAACTGTTTGCATTGAGCCAAGAGAACATAAACTTTTCAACTTAACAAGATGTGTGTGATACGCGACAAACAGGTCTGTAATCGGACATGTGTGGGAAGACCGATAACAACACAGACGATTCTTGTTAACAAGCCGTGTGTGTTGTGAGCAAACGATTGCTGATATACAATTGTTAGTGATGGATGAAATCATCACTGACGGGTTCCATTGTTTAGTCTGTCTGCGATGTGATTCAATCTATCTATGTCAGATTTCGGGTTGCGCAGACCCTTGATAGGCTCGAACTCTAGGGTGCGTGCGAAGAACTCGTCCTCCCCAGTCTTCCTACCCGCCAATCTCACGGCCTAGCTCGATAAACAAGAAGGAAACGAGACACATCAGTTTACCCATGTTCGGGCCACCTTGCGGTGTAAAACCCTACTCCTGCTTTGTGGTGGATTGGCCTCGAGGGGATGAGAATGAACTAGTATAGTGGTAGAACAACCTCAGGAGGAGGAGTGTTCTTGGGCTCAAGTGAGCTAGTGAGGGAGAGGGCGATCTGAATGACCCATCCCCTTCTACGGTGGTCGTCCCATTTACAGTGGCCTTGGTCCTCTTCCCAAATGTAAGGCAGGGAGGGATCCCACAATGGCCAAATTCGAAGGCTGACAACTAGTACATGCTATCCTGACAAAAGTAGTCTTTGCCTGCAAAAGGCTCTGGTCATGACGCCGCAGTGGGCTCAGCGATGACCTCTGTCCTGGTGGTCTTGGTCTAGTTGCACCGGAATGGAAACCTTTGGCTAATTCGTTGGGACTCCGCGTCTACACTTGCCTCCATAGAACCAAAGAGGAAACTGGTACACTTCGCCCGCTGGCACTCGCCTGGCCTTGGTCGTCATGGCTTACGTCATCCGAACCTCACGAGGTGAAGCCTGCATAGAAATTTCCACTCCTCGGGAGCCATCCCGGGGAGGCCACCCCCGTGGATGTCTTGGTGTCGTCCGCCTCACGAGACTTGGTCCCTCGCAAGGGTCTTGAGTTGTTGATCCTACAGCTGGGACGTACCAGGCCGTTGGTGAGCCACATCGTGGGCTGCAGGCAGGCAAGTCTGGGTACCCCTGTTCCTAGAACGCCGACAGTACCCCCCGAGCGCAAGGCGCGCTCGAACTTGGCTTCAAGGCGAAGCCAAAGGGCAAGTGTGGAGCGCCGCGGGCCCTAACCGCATGTGGCCTTGGTCGACGTGTGGCGATTGATGGGATGTGGGCGTCTCCACTTCCCCACGTTGCCTTGGCAACTGTTCCATGCTAACAAAAATGCTGGTGCTTGGTGCGGAGCCATCATTGCCTTCCCTTCATCTTGCTCCAGATCCCTTTCTTCCTTTGTTCAAGTGCCTCCAGATCTGCCGAATCCTTCCACTGAACTTGCTGCTGATGGCCACCGACAAGGCGAAATCCTCGGCTCCAGCTGCGTGCCTGACTTCTTGATTCGAGTCGGCCCTGAGCTCGTCCACCATCGCACAAGAGAAGCACCTCACCACCATGCTCCCGCTGACGGTGGGCGATGGCAATGAGGGGGGAGAGGTAGTGCTCCAGGTTGCCTCCGCCAAGCCGGAAGCTTTGGCTGACACCTTTCACCCCTTCTTCCAGCAAAACATCCTTGCTGGGTTGGTTCCCCCTTTCTCCAATTTGTTCTATGACATCCTCCGCCATTACGGGCTCCACACGCTCCATCTTTATCCCAACTCCATGCTCCTCCTGTCGGTCTTCGCCTTTTACTGCGAGGCGTTCATGGGGGTGATGCCCTTTGTCGCGCTGTTCTGCCATTTCTTCTACCTCCAGATAAGCGGCGGCCAGTGCTCGGGGTGCGCCTGCTTCATCGCGGCCAAATGGCAGCAATACGATCTCTCTGGCCGGGAAGAAGGTGGAGGTCTTCCGGAACAATTGGATCTTCATGGACGCCAAGCACACCCACGCCCGGCTGGAGCTGCCGACCGCACCTTCAGTGCCCCTTGATGGGTGGGATCACGAGAAGCTCACCGACCCCCGGACGGAGCTGTTGCTGGAGAAGATGATGGCTCACCTGAAGGCGGAGAAGCTGACAGGGGCCATGATTTTCAAGGAGTTCCTGACGTAGCGCCTGGCTCCACTCTAGGCGCACCCGCACCCCCTGTGGAGATTCAAGGGCACAGAAGACGACCTCCGGCTATGCCCAGAAAACTTGCCCAATGAGGATCTGAGCAAGGTCGTGCACACCCTAGTCAGAAAGGACCAAGGTTGCCCCCGAACTCCCATCTCCTGCTATACTGACGCACTGATGGACAGAAGGTTGCCACTGCCATCCCACCTTCAATGAGCGTGGGGTCATGCCGCTGAAGCCTTCTCTGCCCCCCGGCTCCCCGGTGCCAGTGTCCTCCGGTGAGCCCGAGGAGGAGGAGAGGTCGGACTCAGATGCGACCCTAGAGGAGGTGGGGGAGACCTCTCCCCCGCAGCAGACCGATCTCCTCCGCAGCCATTCTGATGACGACGATGCCGGCGAGCACCCAGTCAGGGAGTCGCCACTCCCCATCGGGGTCACCACGAGATTTGCGGGCACCCCCCGGAAGAGGCTGAGGTAGGGGATCCCGAAGAGGGACAGGTCAGAACTGCTTCCTTCGGGAAGCGGCCCCACCTCGCCACCAGCCACCATCGCCGCAGAGCTGGCCGCGCACTCGTCTGCCCCTGAGAGCGCGATGGCGCCCGTGTCAGCGTTCTAGGAACGGGGGTCCCCAGACTTGCCTGCCTGCGGCCTGCGGCGTGGCTCAAAGGGGGGCCCAGCGCGGCCCATTTTCACCAACACAAACACAAGACCCTCGCGAGGGGCCAAGCCTCGGGGGGCGGACGACGCGGAGCTTCCTCCGGCGCGGCCTCGTCAAGATGGCTCACGAGAAGGCGGAGAGATCAATGCGGGGTATCTCACGAGGTGCCCGTGACACAAGCCATGACGACCGGGGGCGCCAGGCGGGTGCCAGCCCGCGCAGCGTCCTCCCTTCCTCTTTGGTGCAAAGGGGGCAAGCGCAGCCGCGAGTACCGAGGCATCAGTCAAAGGTTGCCATTTTGGTGCAACGAGACCAAGACCAGGAGGACTACGAGACGGAGGTCACCGTCGAGCCCAAGACGGCGTCATCACCAGAGCTTTGCGCAGGCGACTGCTTTTGTCAGGATAGTTGATACTAGCTGTCCCCCTTCAAATTAGCCCGCCATTGTTGGCTCCCTTCCCGCTCGATATTTGGGAAGAGGACCAGGGCCTCTGTAAATAGGACCAGCCACCCATAGAGCCAAAGGAGGCTAGAGGCTGGGAAAAAAGAGCTGGCCAGAGAGTTGGAAAGATAGAGAAGATCAGGTAGAGAGAGAGAGGGGTGACTGAGCTCCTCCCAGCAGTTCATCGCCCCAACCAAGAGCAGACCCTCGCGAGGCTGTTCTTCCTTGTATTGCTCGTCATCATCAGCCAAAGAGGCAATCCACCACACCACACCCTGGAGTAGGGTATTACACCACAACGGTGGCCCGAACCAGTATAAACCCTGTGTCTCTTGTGTTGTTCTTTCCTTAGTTCAGATCCTAGTAAGGCGGAGGAGTGCAGGTAGGTAGGAGGCGAAATCTCCGCGCGCACCCCAGTGTTCGAACCTCAAGGGTCTGCCGGAACCCGAAATCCGATATTTGGCACGCTAGGTAGGGGTGCGCCGGGATTCGTCTTCCACCGCCCCGTTCTCCTCCGACCATCACGCCCATGTCTGACGCTCGTCTGGCCCGCGCCGAGCGCCGGGCCGCGCTCGCTGCCCGCATCGCCCAGACGGTCCCTTTCGGCGGGCATCCTCGCCGTTCCCCGTCACCTGCCGTCAACGCCACCACCGGCCCGGCGGGGGACGAGCAGCAAGCATCGTCCCAGCATCCGTCTGTGCGTCAAGACGGTCGCACCGCGACTCCCTCGCTCACCCGAGCTGGTTCTTTGTCCCGCGCGCTCCGTGCGCCCATGGAGGCTCGGGCTGCACTCATTGCGGCGAACGAGCTCCTGCGCTACTGTCTCGTCGACGACGTCTACGAAGAATGGCTCGACCGCGTCGCCGAGCTCGTCCGCGCCGCAGGGGGCTCTCCTGCGCTGTCCGTTCCGCTGCACCGCACCCCGCCCCGCGCGGGCAATGAAGCTCCGGCGGCGCCCCGGCCGCCTCCTCCTCAGGAAGGCGCCATGGCTCCAAGGCGCGTGGCCCCTGGGCGGAACCCGCTCCGTCAGGCGCCAGCACAGCAAGAGCAGAGCTGTCAAGAAGTCCCTCGCCCGCAAGAAGCTGCCCGGGCGCTCCCTGCCCCAGCACGTTGCGACCATGCTCCTGCTCCCGCGCGTCAAGACCCCGCGCTGCTCCCAGCTCCAGCGCGTGGGGACATGCAAGACCAAGTTCCCCGTCATCCAAGGCCTCCCGTGGCCACAGCAGGCTACCGTGCCTTCACCGCTGAGCTACGCAACATCGCGTGGCCCGGCAAGTTCAAGCCAGACTTGCCTCCTCGCTACGACGGCATGGCTGACCCTGCGGAGTTCCTCCAGCTCTATGAGCTGGGCATCGAAGCTGCCAACGGAGACGAGAAGGTCATGGCGAACTGGTTCCCCATGGCACTCAAGGACGGGGCCCGCACCTGGCTCCTGAACCTGGCTCCAGGCACAATCTCCTCCTAGGACGAGATGCGCACCCGCTTCATCGCCAACTTCCAAGGCACTCGCGACCGGCCACCCACCGTGAGCGACATCCCGGGGAGACCCTGCAGAAGTACATCCAGTGCTTCAACAACGCGCGCCTCAAGATTCCCAAGGTGACTGAGGAGGCCATCATCTCGGCCTTCTCCGACGGCGTGCGCGACGTCAAGATGAAGGAGGAGCTGGTGATGCATGAAGACCTGTGCACTTCCTTGGAACTATTCAACCTGGCAACCAAGCGCGCCAGGGCCGAGGAAGGGCGTCTCTCCCTCCTCGAGCTGCCTACCGCGGACCCAGAAGAGAAGAAGCCCAAGGCCAAGGATGTGAAGCGCAAGGGGGCTGCCGTGCTCGCGGCAGAACCAGACACCAAGCGGGGCAGAGATCAGCCCGAACCTTCCAAGGGCGGCCGGTACTGTGTGTACCACGACCTCCACACCCACAACACCAATGAATGTCAAGAGCTCCGAGCCGTGCGAGAAGGAAGGATCGGCCGTCGCCCTGACCGCAGTGACCGGGGCTACGGCCGGGGAGGAGGAAGGAACGCAGGACGCTGGGAAGACCGTGGCCCGCACCAAGGGTGGCGCGATCAACCTCGCGAGGATCGTTGGCAAGATCAGCCTCGGGAGGGAGACTGGAGGGATCAGCCTCGCGAGGATCGCCCGCAAGGAAACACAGGCCTCCCACCGCTGCCACCACAGCCAAGGAGAAACGAAGACCGCCACCAGGACGAGGTGGCTGGGGGCTTCCAGGAGCCGCGCGCGATCGCCTGCATCCTGGGCGGGGCACAAGCCCCAGCCTCTCAGTGCATCTTCAAGCAGTTTGCCCGCGAGGTGAACGCAGTCCTCCCTAGGCTCGAAGCCACGCGCCCTCTCAGGTGGTCGGCGTGCGCCATCACGTTCAGCTCAGCAGATCAGCTCAAGTGTGCTGCTACAGCCGGAGTCCTCCCGATGCTTTGTTCCCCAATCATCAGCAACGTGGTGGTCACCAAGACCCTCATCGATGGCAGGGCAGGGCTCAACGTCCTGTCCGTGGAAACATTTAACAACCTCCAAGTGCCCTACAGCCAGCTTCAGCCAACCAAGCCTTTCTCCGGTATCACCGACGGCTCCACGGTCCCGATTGGGCAGGTTCGCCTCCCTGTCACCTTCGGGGCACGCGACAACTACCGCACCGAGCTCATCGACTTCGACGTCGCTCACATTCTCCTGCCGTACAACGCCATCCTTGGGTACCAGCGCTGGCCAAGTTCATGGCCGTAACTCACCACAGCTACAACGTCCTCAAGATGCCAAGAAGCGGCGGAGTCATCACGGTGCCCTGTGAAGAGAAGGACGCGGTGTGTTCCCTAGAACGAGCCTTTCAGGCCACGTCACTGGAAGACCCGGATCGTGGAAGCAGGAGGCCTCCCGAGACCGCCCCTAAGAAGAAGAAGACATCGTCCGGCCCGACCACTCAGGAGGCAGGCCCCTCTGGGCCCGCGCCTGCCCGGGGGGAACCTCCTTCCATCGCATAGGGAAGCGCGCCCGGCGCCCCCCTCAGGCAGGGCTCGGGGGCTCTCCCCTGGAGGGCCACCGACCTAGCCAGGGTCACGAGGGAGGCGCTTGGGCACCATATGGAGGCGTGTTTCGAAGCACGTTTCCCTCAAGAAGGAGCAAGGCAAGGAGATCCAGACCCTCAGGAGTTCGTCAGCAAGGCCATTCAGGAGCTACAGGAGTCAAGAGTCATGAAAGGCGGCCGCCGTCTACCAGCAGTGGCTACCCATCCAGGTGAGGATGGTGGGCTGCGCGTCTACATCGACATACCAGGGCTCAACCGAGTCGCCTCTCTGGAGCGCCTCTGGCCCTCGCGAGTGGGGCGCTGCGGAGGCCCACCCCACAGCTACGTTCGCATGCCTTACGGCTTGCCGAACGTGGCTGACACATACCGGCGCCTCATGAGGGGCATCACGGAGGCACGAGATGCAGGGCGTTCCGCAGCCCTGGCAGGGATGGAGATGGCCCGTGAGGAGCCGCCAGCGCATCCGGAGCCTACCGAGGCCCCTGGGCCTGGGGGCTCGTGAGGATCGTCTTCCGCAGCCCGGCGAGTTTGCTACACCAACGCTCCTTCGTCCTCAACATCATCAGGTGACATCTTTTTGAGTTCTATTTCCAGCTGGGAGCGCCCCCCCAAGGCTGCATTATTCCCAGGCCGCGTGGGTCCGTCCCTGCGGCGTATACCCCTTTTTATTCCATGTTGTTAGCTTACCTTGTTGGGGGAGCCCCTCGGGCTGCATGATCCCCAAGCCACTCGGGCCTGACCCAGTGATGTCTGCATTCCCAACATCTATTTGAACGAATCCACTCCTTCGCGGCTAATGTGTTTTACCTAGTTGCTTGCTCAGCTGACGCCAACTAACGGAGCTGCTCCCAAACGGCACGAAGCTTGCGCATGGGTCTGTCCCTGCAATGCCGACAAACCTGGATGGCTGAGCTCTGGCCGCGGCAGCCCCGCATAGCATCACCTCGTCAAGCCTTCAGTGCCTCACTACCCCTCGGAAGCAACCAACGGATGACTGTCAATTGTCATGGCAACCCCTTGTTTTTTCTATGATGGACCTGCAGGACCTCCTGAAGGAGTTGCATCAGGCGAGGCCCTTCTGGTGTCTCCTTCGCTCTCGTCCGCGCGAACCGCTTGCACGTTAAAGGGGGGTGCCTGAGCATTGCGACTCAGGGCTCCTACTGGCTCTCCAGCCCTCACCCTCTGGCCTTGACCATGGCATCGCGACCTAGCATACCAGCGACGGCTGAGACTCGCTCGAGGGCCGGGACCCGAGGACGTAGAGCAGAAAGGGAAGCAAAGGCGAGAGGGGAGAGACACGCGAGGACCTCGCCGAGCAACCTCGCGCCTGCCGATGCATGGACCCGGCGACACAATAGGGAGCGGCCCCTGATCCTCGAGATAAGTCATCACCTGGAAGCGCAAGCTGCCGCGGCACCATCCCCGCACCTAATGCTACCCCGTGTTAGCGACGCCGCTCTCCTTTCTCACCAAACAACGGCTGCTTGGGCGCCAAAGGGGACCTCCTGAGCATCGCGACTCAGGGGCTCTTACCGGACTCCGGGTCGCTCACCTCCTGGCCTTGACCACGGCATCGGAACCTGGCATACCAGCGACGGCTGAAGCCGCCTTGGGACTGGGACCTGTCGGCGCAGAGCACCAAGCCCTCGTGAGGTTCGAAAGGGAGGACTGAGCTAAGACGGAATGAGCAACTCACGCAATTCTACGACAAGGGTTATATTAACAAAACAGGATCACAGGCACCTTACAAGCCCCCACGGGGCGCGTTTTTGATTCCTCACAGGGAACAGATCCTAAAGGGACACAAACTATGCACGACCCTACAAAAGACGCCACCATCAACAGTGGGCCATCAAGCACCGACGCCAACCCCATCCAGATCAGAGACAGCGGCGGCCTGACGAGCCCGCCCTGCTCCAGGAGCGGCGCCGGCTCGGGGGCTCGTAGCTGTCTTCGCTCGTCTCTGGAGTCGCGAAGAGCTCGCCGGAGTCGCTGGAGCCTCCACCGCCTCCACCGCCTGAGGAGCCGCCAAGGGAGCGGTTGGCGGGCCCGTTCCTCGTCGCGGCAGGGTCCGGGCCACCTTCCTCGGGGCAGCACTCCAGCCGGCGCCCGCTCGCATCGAAGACCTTGAAGAGCATCATCGAAGCACCATCGTAATCCAAGTGGACCGCGAAGACGCCCCTTACCCTGCAAACCCGGGCGATCTCTCTCCAGCCCTGAGTCATGAAGACCTCGCCCGGGGCAACGACTGTGACCTCTGCCTCGGTCGCGAGGGTGCTGCAGCCGGCGTGCTGCAGCCAAAGCTCCAGGGCCTCCCCCTGTGGGATGATGGAGGCGAAGAAGGGAGGAAGGCGGATACAAGACTGAAGAGGAATGGCGACGTGGAGCATGAACTCTCGGGAGGAGCCCTCGGTGTGGACCCCTGGGGAGACGACCCACACCCTCGGTCAGCATCAGCTCCTTCGGGGCCCTCGATGTGGGTGTACAATGGCAGCAGGAACCCTGGCGGCACCCGCTCGCACCAAGGCCTCGACACCACCTGAAGGGCCCCTCCGTCCGAGCCACGGGGGACGAGCCATTTCTTCGGCGGGAGTGAGTCTGGCTCCTCTCGGGGAGCTTTTCCCTTCTCTGCCACCGAGAACTGGCGGATCAGAGCCATCGCAGCAAGACGGATCAAGGATCGGGAAGAAGGAGAAGCAAGGAGGGATGGACTGGAAGGGCGCGCGCTGTCCCGTACTTATGGCCAGCGAAGGCCAACCGCCGACCTCCACGATTACAGGTAATCATGACCCACTTTGCATGCAGGGACTTTTCCAATCCGTGCAGTTGCCGAGGCGCCATGGGGAGGTGGTGACGCCCACGACCAACCAACCGCCACGCGGCGCCCAAGGCCGCAGGCTGTTAGGGCCCGCGGCACTTCGCCCTTGCCCTTCTGCCTCCCTGCACGGCTATGTTCGGGTGCGCCTTGGGCCCGGGGGCTACTGTCGGCGTTCTGGGAACGGGGGTCCCGAGACTTGCCTGCCTGCGGCCTGCGGCGTGGCTCAAAGGGGCCCAGCGCGGCCCATCTTCACCAACACAAACCCAAGACCCTCGCGAGGGGCCAAGCCTCGCGGGGCGGATGACGCGAAGCTTCCTTAGGCGCGGCCTCGTCAGGCTGGCTCACGAGGAGGCGGAGAGATCAAGGCGGGGTATCTCACGAGGTGCCCGTGACGCAAGCCATGACGACCGGGGCGCCAGGCGGGTGCCAGCCCGCGCAGCGTCCTCCCTTCCTCTTTGGTGCAAAGGGGGCAAGCGCAATCACGGAGTACCGGGGCATCAGGCAAAGGTTGCCATTTCGGTGCAACGAGAACAAGACCAGGAGGACTACGAGACGGAGGTCACCGTGGAGCCCAAGACAGCGTCATCACCAGAGCTTTGTGCAGGCGAAGACTACTTTTGTCAGGATAGTTGATACTAGCTGTCCCCCTTCAAATTAGCCCGCCATTGTTGGCTCCCTTCCCGCTCGATATTTGGGAAGAGGACCAGGGCCTCTATAAATAGGACCAGCCACCCACAGAGCCAAAGGAGGCTAGAGGCTGGGAAAAAAGAGCTGGCCGGAGAGTTGGAAAGATAGAGAAGATCAGGTAGAGAGAGAGAGAGGGGTTACTGAGCTCCTCCCAGCAGTTCATCGCCCCAGCCAAGAGCAGACCCTCGCGATGCTGCTCTTCCTTGTATTGCTCATCATCATCAGCCCAAGAGGCAATCCACCACACCACACACTAGAGTAGGGTATTACACCACAACGGTGGCCCGAACCAGTATAAACCCTGTGTCTCTTGTGTTGTTCTTTCCTTAGTTTAGATCCTAGTAAGGTGGAGGAGTGCAGGTAGTTAGGAGGCGAAATCTCCGCGCGCAGCCCAGTGTTCGAACCTCAAGGGTCTGCCGGAACCCAAAATCCGACGGCCCATTCTCGGGAGGCTTGCGCTCCTGAGCAGGAAGAGGGAGTATATCGCCAAGGATCAATAAGTGTATCCCCTTGTCCCTGTTCTTTGATCTTCATGCGGTACTCAATGTCTCCGTCTTGATGCCAGGCTGACACTGGCGGCGAAGAAGAAGAAGGAGGACGCTGGAGCCGCAGAGGCCAAGCGATCCGTCGTGGTCGCAACGACTCCGGTGCGGAAGGATGAGGCTGTCTCCCATGTCCCTACGGTGAGGTCGCCCTCCCGAGGCTCTGGAGCCCAACCTTAGGAGAAGATGGGCCCTGCGTCAGAGGCGACTTCGGGGGCGCTCGCCCTTAGCGCGCTTGCTGAGGATCCGAAGGCTCCAGAAGCCTCGGCCCCTTGTCCTGCTGCCGCCTCGCCAAGCTTGACGTCGGTGTCGATTCCTCCCCCCGTCATCTCAGCGGCGGGCCGTGGTTCTTATGACGTGCCCGATGCCCTGGAGGAGGCCTTCTCCATGCTGGACCAACTTCGGGACGAACTTCAGGGCCCTGACCAACGCAGGGTGTCAGGGCGACTGGTGTTGGTCTCGGGGTGGCTTCGGGCTGACTCGTCCGTCAAGGCGGCCTGGGCCCAGGCTGTGACAGCCTCAGAGGAGGCCCAGAAGCTGGCCGGCCTGGCCGCAGCCGCCCGCAACGTCGCTGTGAAGGACACCGAGGCCGCCGAAAAGCGCTGCCGCGTGGCGGAGGCTGAGCTGAAAATCCTTCGTGACGAGCAGGCCACCCGTGTCAGCCAGCTCGAGGAGCAGGAGGAGAAGCTGAAGACCCGGGAAGCTGCAGTCGCTGATCGTGATGCCGTGTAGGAGCATGGATCCCGGGAATAGGCTTCGGAGTGCGGCCGCCTGGACAAGCTAAAGGAGGAGGTGTAGGCAGCCCTGGCATCCCACGCCAGGCTTGTCTCTGACGACAAAGCCCGGCTGCAGGCCAGGAAGAAGCGCCTTGCTGCTGTTGAGAAGACGGCTATCGTGGAGCGTGCTACTTTCGACTCCCTTGAGTCAAGGTCCTGCAAAGCGCTGCAGGATCTCTACAGGAGTGGGTACAAGGACCCGCTGGTGACATCGGAGCAAGGCCCCGCCAAGCTTCTCCTCAAGCTTATCGCCGCGCTCGAGGGAATCATCATCGAAGTAGGTTCCATGGTGGAGGGGGAGGCCCATGTGCTCTCCACCTCAGCCATGACGCGCGTCTTTAGCCACCTTTATCTTCAGGACACCGACTTCGATCTTGGTGTCTTGCTCGAGCCCATGGACCCTGAGTCATACACCTCTGCTGCCGAGGCCGTGAAGGATCAGGTGGAGGCCCTGCTGCAGAAGTTCCTCGTCGTCGACCCCGCGACCATGGCTAGCGGCAAGGACAGCAGCGACATCGTCGACGATGGGGCACCCCAAGTGGGCTATGACGGCGTCCGAGGTTAAAGAAGAAGCTTGATGGTTGTGTTCCCCTATGTTCAAGTCCTGGAACATATACCATGCCTCGTGGAGGCGTAAGAACCTGTGCTTGGTACTCTTAAGAAACAGTGTGTTTTGTAATAATTTGCTAGGGTTCTATGATCTCCTTTCCGTTTGCTTTAGCGTTCTGCGTCGGCAGGGCCCGGCCCCACGCATACCTCAGCCGCCATTGGATCGTCTAGATCACCAGGACAAGACCAAGGGGTGAGGGGATACGTGACTAGTTAGGCTCCTGAGTCACGATGCCGAGGAGTCCCCCTTGCTCGGGAAGGAGATGCGAGAGTAGGTCTTAACGTTCTGCGTCGGTAGGGCCTGGCCCCACGCATACCTCGGCCGCCGTTGCATCGTCCGGATCACCAGGGGTGAGGGGCTACGTGACCAGTTAGGCTCCTGAGTCGCAATGCTCAGGAGTCCCCCTTGATGTACGAACAAACCTCCATACCTTTCCTCGTTCGGCTCTCGCTTGGGAGGGGTGCGCGGAGACCAGGTCCGAGGGACCTGGCGAGGTGGCTTATGCCAGGCATGACCTGAGCGTAGCCCCCGTGTGCAGCCCCCTCGCGTAACTCTCCTGAGGGGAAACAAGCGCGGTGAGGCTGAGCACCGAGCCTGATGGATCCCTGAGGTTAATGCAGCCATGAGACCACCCTCAGTTGTTTATCACCAGCGCAGAGCATGGCGCTTCCGCTCTTGCACGGGCATAGCCGGTCCTCAACCGTGTCGACTGCCAGCACGGAGCATGGTGCTTTGTACAGGTACGTGGGTGGGGGCTCCCTCTGAGGGGAGACCCCGGGGTGTGTACAACCCTGCCCTGACACGTGGCTTGCACAACAACGCTAGAGGTTTGTGTGGGCACTCGTGAGCCAGCACGGGACTCACGAGGCCCTACCTCAAGGCGCGTTGCGCCTGAATTTGGCTTGGAACACTGGTGGCAGTCCTGGGATATGGTCAGATAACTTGCGCCGAGTGAATCTCCTGAGATTGTCACATGAGAAGGCCAAACACCAATGAGCCCAGGAGGTGACGTGAACGGGACCGTCCCGCCAGACAGAGCTTAGCCGCTGGGTTTATCAATGCTGCAGGGACGGACCCGAGCACAGACGTTGTGCCTAGTCTTCTCATGCAAAGGTCCTGAAGAAAGACAACCGGCACGCAGCTCCCGAGGTGACGAGGCACATGGTCGCGCGCCCTCACTCATCCGCCCGTGATTAGCTCACGCAAGAACTAGGCACCAAGGACCATGGGAGGTGATGTACAAGGGAGCTGGCCCACGAGCCAGAGCTGATCCTCTTGGGTTTAGCGATGCTGTAGGGACGGACCCGAGCACAAACGCTGTGCCAATCCTTAATCATGAGGCGGTCGTGGGTTGGTTTGCAAGGGCGTACGACATTCGTGGCAACGAAGTACCGGACAGGCAGATGATAATCATAAAGCAACTCATGGAAGAAGGAAAGCCATTTCTGATAGATGCAGGAAGGATACATGTTGTAGGGACGGACCCATGCGGCTTGGGATAATGTAGCCTAAGGGGCGCCCCAACTGAACAAACCAGACATATGTCACCTGGCACCATTGTTGAAGAAGTGTTGGGGTAGCTGAAGATGTGTGCTACCGAAGTCGCTCCTCACGAGTCACTCAGGCCCTAAACCTTGGGAGGCTCTAGAGACCTGGGGGCTAGCGAGAATCCATTACTGTCTCCGACAGGATTGCCAGGTGCCCGGCCTACTGAGCTGCCAGGACGCTCCGCATGTGGCGCTAATGCAGGACAACCCCATTCAGCAAGCCGAAGGGCATGCGAACGTAGTTGTGTGGTGGGCCCTCGCACCGGGCAAGGCAGGACAGCGAGAAGAGCTCCTGAGACGCGGCCCCATTAAGCCCAGGGATGTTGACACATGCGCACACCTCACTATCATCGCCGGGGCAAGGAGCTGCGTCGGGTGGTGGGCCACGGTCAACCCGCATAGCTCTTGCCTCCTGAAGCTCCTCAGTTGCCTTGGTCATGAACTCCTGAGCGCCTGGCACCTCGCGCCCTTCGCTTTCAACATGGAAACACGTGTTGTGACATCCTACAGGTGGTGCCTGCACACCTCCCTCATGACGCTGGTCAGATTGGAGGCCCTCCAGAGGAGAGCCCCCGAGCCCAGCCTGAGAGGGGCACCAGGCGCGCCTTCCTATGCAAGAGGGGAAGGCGCCCCGTCAGTGGGCGCAGAGCTTGAGGCAGCGCCGCCAGGCGCCCCGCCTTCCTGAGGTCCCTGGCGGAGCAGCTGCTTCTTCTTCATGGGGACAGACTCAGGAGGGTAGACAACGCCCTCGTTGTCTTGGTCCTCGACCGCCACAGCCTGGTAGGCGTGCTTGAGGGAGAACACCGCATCCCTCTCTTAGTAGGCGACCGTGATGACGCCGCAGCTTCCTGGCATCTTGAGAATGTCGTAGCCATGGTGGGTCACAGCCATGAACTTGGCCAGGGCCGGATAGCTGAGGATGGCGTTGTACGGGAGGGTAATGTGGGCGACGTTGAAGTCAAAGGGCTCAGTGCGGTAGTTTTCGCGGGTGCAGAAGGTGACAGGGAGGTGGGTCTGCCCTTTCGGGTGGTGGAGCCATCGGTTACTCCTGGTCATAGGATACTTGGAGGCGATCGAACGTCTCAATTGAGAGGACATTGAGCCCCACACCACCATCAATGAGTGTCTTGGTGACGAGCATGTTGCAGATGGTAGGCGAGCAGAGCATTGGAAGGGCACCGGCAGTTGCCGCACACTTGAGCTAGTCGGAAGAGCTGAAAGTGATGGTGCACTTGGACCACCCGAGTGGGTGTTGTTCGCACACGAACACGTCACCGTGTACCCTCGACGCCGAGGTGATGCACTGCAGCTCACGTCGAAGGAGACTCGTCCGGAAGCGTTGTACGCAAGCAATCCGGTGGGCGCTTTTGAGGACCCGAAACCCCACACGCCCAGGAGGAACCCCGTCAAGGCACACGGTGGCTATGGGCTGCCCTAGGTTGACCTGATCACCCCTAGGGTCTTGAGGTTCGCCGCCCTGCAAACGAAGAAGAATGAAGAACGCGGAAGAAGAAGAAGAATGGAGAGAGATAAAGGTAAATGTAAAAAGTGATATATTGATAGATCGATTGTGTGTTGTTATTCAATCGGCCCTCACCCCTTACATATATATGAGGCGGCTGGACTTTCCGTACAAGAAAAGGACTCAAATCCCGTTCAAAACATCAAAAGTTTACCTAACACGGACTAGGAGGGCCGGAATTTCCATGCTAAAATTACATCAAATAGCCCTCTTGTATAGCTCCTGCAGGTCGCACATGGCCTCGGATCGCGATGGTCCAGAAAGCAAAGTTGTAGATCTTACAATGGGGAAAAACTTTTCAGTTGATCACTTGTTCATCCGAGGTTATCTTGAGATTGGATTCTGGCCCACAAATCTGCAAATCATATTGAAATTCCAGTTTTCAGGGCGAACCGCGTGCGAACTTTCTGTTTAGCCCGGAACCTCCCTGGAAGTTTTGCCTAGAACTTCCGGGCTAAAATTTTGTAGCACACTTTTTTGGCTCTAACTTTTTCATACCAACTCCGATGGAGATGTTTTTTATATCAAATTCGATCGTTTCAACGAGACGAAGAGAATCCATGTAGATAGTTTTCTCATATGAGGCCATCAGCTGAATAGTGTTTTGGATACAAAATCTCAGTACTTCGAACACAACTTCGGCCTTAGAGATGAGATGGCTATGGCCCAAATATCAAAATTTCTCCATTTGACGATATGGAACTTTCTCACTTTGTGCACTTTTCCATTTGAGGTCTTCTTAATTATGCTTTTGACCATGCCAAAATCTAGTGTCAACACATGCCCCCTGTTTTTCAGCAAAGCTTGTGCCAAAAAATAACCTGCACATAGCTTGTTCTAAGGACGATGTCAACACTCCATCGGCCATTTTAAGTGCTTAGGACAATAAGTATATATCGGCCATTTAGATTAGCAACAAAAGTGAAGCTAATCAAACATATGATGATTTGGTAATACCATTTCATGATGTAAGAAATTATATTGCATCGATGGGTTAAAATAAGTCCATTGAGGGAAACCAATCATACCCGACGACAAATTCCATGGCATAGGCATCAATGACATTGTTGAAGAAAATGGATAATGTGTGGACCGAAGATGTTGAAACCTTCGGCCTGGTCCTTCATACATTTCACTCTTTTCCTTCTCCACCTTTGCCACACTCCTAGTAAAGGAAGCTTGCACATAATTCTTATTTTGAATACTTCCTTTGGGAACCCATGCCATGTTTCTCTTTTCAAGTTCTTGTGCACTAAGATTTTGCAATTTCTTCTTTTGCCAATACGATAAGCCGAGTGGGCACCCCGGCTGCGATTTTGTTTGAAGTAATGGCAATCCTTGTTTTACCTTGTGCACTCTCAACTTCTTCCCTTCAGATTTGGCACTTGATTGACTTGCCTCATTGCCTTTTGTAGCCAATGTCAACACTTTACTTGGCTCTTTTTCATCTGAGATCATATCTAAAGTGGCACTCTTACGACCATATCTTTTGATGCGGTAGACCTGGTTGACAACCTCATTCTTGTTCATTGAGCTCCGGACCGATTCCTTATGATTGAAACGGTCTTTGACATTTGATTGTTCAAACGTTAATGTTTTTGGAGCTGCATAATGTTTGTGAGATGGTCTAAAATAAGATGAAGAATGCGCCCTTGTATCATACCTGTCCCACGATGGATATGGATTTACATGATCATAGGAAGGTATCCATGGCATTGGCATTGGCGGCACAAAATATGGATATTAATATACCGCATTAGAATTCTCATTTTGCTAATACCGATCCTCGGGTTTGCGCCTAGGGGTTCATCTTGATGCTTTTCCATTAGCTAGCCAATAACCACTTTTCTCTTCACTCTTCTTTTGGTATTCATGTAATAATTGTGCAAAAGTGACTTTGGATTTCTTGCACTTGTTCTTATTGAAGTTTTTATCTCATTTGTCTTGACTTGCATCTATCCTTGGATTTTCTTGTTGCCCCCAGTCCTTGGTGTCTTCATGGTAGCTTCAATGGAATTCTTGCCCTCAAGATTTTGTTCATTGTGCTCTTCAACAACATGATTACTTGAAAGCTTGATCCCATCACCTATAGATTTAACCTGCTCTTTAAATGGGTTGGCTTGAATCAGCCGATGCAAAAACCTTTCGCCATCGAGACCAATTGGAATAGACTCGTCATCTCTTGGTGTCTCAAAAAATTTCAATCGTCCTTTATCATTGGCTGATTTAACAATTTGACAAAACATGTTGCAATCCTTAATACTATGCTTGAACGAATCATGCAACATACAATACATTCATCCTTGGATAGATGGCTTGGTATGGTGATCAAGAATTCTAATGTAATTATTTTTTAACAACAACTCAAAGATTTGGTCACCCATGTTTGAATTGAAGGTATACCTTTTGTTTTCTAGCTGATCTTGGTGTGCGAACGGCTTTGGAGGTAAGAAAATGAATGGTTCAAATTTAGAATCTCCCCATTCGGCCATGCATTGTGTTTTGCACTATATCTCTGATGTCTCTGGATACGATATATATTAGCATCGGATTTCTCAAAAGAATTTATCATTGGCTTTAAACTTCTAAAATCAAAGCAGTAAGAACATACATGTCTCAATTGAGACCATGCATAAGCCAAGTATGAAGAAAGCAAAGCTACCCAATTAGATATGAACTTTAAATAAAGCAACGAGAAAAGCTTTGGCTTCAACAATAAGTCACTATCAGTCTCTTTGAATGGTACAATGTATTGACCGATATGCTTTGCAACAATTTTATTGTTATCGATCTCTTTGAATGGTACAATGTATTGACCGATATGCTTTGTCACAATTTTATTGCTAACAAGTGAATTACCCTTCACCATTGATCTTTCGAAATTACTTCTGAGAATTTTTCTTATAGAAGCATCAACAATAAAGTTGCGACCAAATCGAAAGATAGGTAAATCACTTGCTAGACATACCACTTCAAATACGTTGGGAGATCATGATGGTTGCGTTACTTGAGCGATATCTTGTTCCTCTTACAAATAGCTCCCCAACACCTTCTCGTCCTCTTTTTCTAGAACAGATTCGGCATATGTAATATTTGATTTGGTCTTCTCAGTAACCGAATTAACTTTGTTATCCGAATCACCACTCTTTCTTTCTTTGATTCGCAAGGTTGCTTGTTCTTGTCTAAATTCGGCAAACATTGCAGCTAGGCTATCTTTAAGCTTTTTTCGCCCAATTTCATCCTAATCTTTATCAGATTGCCCCCCAATACTTTGAGACTGTTACGGTAATGAGATGTCACCTAAATTCTGTAATTGTGCAGGGAAAACATTGTATGCTATGATACTAGATGAAGACAAATGTGATCCTATAGAATTTTCACTTATTCGGCTATTACCGTGAAGGTGCGAAGCTGAATTATGAATACCTATAGTTGCATATGGTGCCGAAAATTAGTAGCATGGGGTGTAGCATATGATGTTTGAGGGAAATTGGCCGAATAACTAGTAGTAGCATGGCCAATTCCCATATCCATCGGCATGTTTGTATTAACATGTTGCAAATTAGTTGCCGATGAATAAAAAGATGAAACACTATGTTGCATGCCATTGAAAGTTCCTACATGGGGTGTTTCAACTTGATTAACCAAACTCATCATGTTGTTCATCGGCATATTAATTTGTGGGGTTGCCGATGCATGGGACTTGGAATACATATGTAGCATGTTGCTAAAATTATATGAGGTATAAGCACGAAGATTTTGTTGCATCGGCTCTTGCACATAATTAGATGCATGATTGATAAAGCTAGGGCTAGCCGATACATTATGCTCATTAGATGATCTAGCAACAACCTATGCATTATTTGTATCAACATATGTGAATTGGGTATTCATATTACCTTTGTAGATTGCAAACCCTAGATGATGATCTCTTTGTAGCAAGAACGGGCCAGAGACCGTTCAAAGCTTCATCACCAGCAGAGTCACCTAAAATTGTTCGCACATGAACACGTCACCGTGTACCCTTGATGCCGGGGGTGATGCACCGCAACTCACATCGAAGGACACCCGTCCGAAAGCGCAGTACGCAAGCAATCCAGTGGGCGCTTTTGAGGACCTGAAACCCCAAATGCCCGAGAGGGACCCCGTCAGGGCGCACGACGGCTATGGGCTACCCTAGGTCGACCTGATCGCCCTTAGGGCGTCGAGGTTCGCCGTGCTGCACACGAAGAACGAACGAAGAATGAGGAAGAAGAAGAACAAGGGAGAGAGATAAAAGGTAAAGATAAAAAGTGATATATTGATAGATCGATTGTGTGTTGTTATTCAATCGGCCGTCACCCCTTACATATATATGAGGCGGCTGGACTTTCCATACAAGAAAAGGACTCAAATCCCGTTCAAAACATCAAAAGTTAACCTAACTCGGACTACGAGGGCCGGAACTTCCGGTCAGCCCAGAACTTCCGGGCTAAAATTACATAAAGTAGCCCTCTTGTAAAGCTCCTGCAGGTCGCAAATGCCCTCGGATCGCGATGGTCCAAAAAGCAAAGTTGTAGATCTTGCAATGGGGAAAAACTTTTCAGTTGATCACTTTTTCATCCAAGGTCATCTTGAGATTAAATTCTGGCCTGCAAATCTGCAAATAATCTTGAAATTCCTGCTTTCGGGGCGAACCACGTGCGAACTTTCTGTTTAGCCCGGAACCTCCTCGGAAGTTTTGCCCGGAACTTCCGGGCTAAAATTTGGTAGCACACTGTTTTGGCTCTAACTTTTTCATATGAACTCCTATGAAGACGTTTTTTATATCAAAATCGATTGTTTCGACGAGACGAAGAGAATCCCTGTAGAAAGTTTTCTCATATGAGGCAATATTGAGGGATTAATCAGCTGAATAGTGTTCTGGATACAAAATTTCAGTACTTCGAACACAACTTCGGCCATAGAGATGAGACCGGATGGCTATGGCCCAAATATCAAAGTTTCTCCTTTTGACGATATCGAACTTTCTCACTTTGTGCACTTTTCCATTTGAGGTCTTCTTAATTATGCTTTTGACCATGCAAAAATCTGGTGTGAAAAGTTGTGTTGCCTCGAGGTTGGGGAGGGTTGCGTTCACCTCACGCGCGAACTGCTTGAAGATGCGATGGGAAGCTGGGCCTGAGCGCTGCGTAGGATGCAAGTGACGGCATGAGGCTCTTGGAAGCCCCCAGCCCCCTCGTCCTGGTGATAGGCACCGTTCCTTCTTGGTGGTGGTGGCAGTGGGGGAAGGCCAGCGTTGCTCTATGGGTGGTCCTCGCGAGGCTGATCTCTCCAGGCAGCCTCGCAAGGCTGGCCTTGCCAGCGGTCCTCATGAGGCTGGTCGAGCCACTCCTGGCGAGGGTCGTGGCCATCCCAGCGTCCTCCTCCACGGCCACCACCGCGGCCATAGCCTTTATCGTTGTGCTTGGGGCGATGACAGAGGCGCCCGTCGCGAATGGCCCTGAGCTCCTGGCAGTCACTGGTGTTGTGGCTATGCACATTGTGGAAGACGCAGAATGGGCGACTTCCCTTGGATGACTCCGGGTGGTCACAGCCGCGCTTCATCTCTGGTTCGGCTGCGAGCATGGCCGGTCCATTGCGCTTCACATCCTTGGCCATGACCTTCTTGTCTTCTGGGTCTGTATCAGGGAGCTCAAGAAGGGAGTGCCGCCCCCCTTAGCTCTCGCACATTTGGTTGCCATGTTGAACATCTCTAGAGCCGTACATAGGTCCTCGTGAAGGGGAGCTCCTCCTTCATCTTGACGTCGCGGACGCTATTCGTGAACGTTAACATGATGGCTTCGTCCAACACCTTGGGGATCTTGAGGTGAACACTGTTGTAGCGCCGGATGTACTTTTGCAAGGTCTCTCCTAGCTGTTGCTTGATACGCCACATGTCACCTGCGACCAGCGGGCGGTCGCGAGTACCCTAGAAGTTGGCGACGAAACGCTCTCGCATCTCGTCCCAGGAGGAGATCGATCCCGCGGGGAGGTTCAGGAGCCACGATCGCACGTTGTCTTTGAGGGCCATGGGAAACCAGTTTGCCATGACCTTCTCATCGCTGTTGGCTGCCTCGATGCTCAGCTCATAGAGCTAAAGTAACTCAGTAGGGTCGGGGTGGCATCGTAGCGTGGAGGTAGGTCGGGCTTGAACTTCCTTGGCCAGACGACGCTACGCAGCTCCTAAGTGAACGTGCGGCACTCATCAGTGGTCACGGGGGCCCACCGTGGAGGTGGGTCCTGATCCTGGTGCTCGCGCGCCACCACCATAGGTGGCGCGCGGTCTTGACGTTGCGGTGCTGGAAGTGCACGTGCCTCTCCTTGCGGTCGCTGCACCACCTGGCAGCTTTCCTTGTCGCATGCCGGGGGCCTGCGAGGCGGGTCATGCCATGGAGCCTCGCGCCTTGGCTCAATGATGGTGTCCTACCTGGGAGGTGGATGAGTTGCTCCATGAGCCACGTCACCCACGACAGGTGGCGAGTGAGGCAGTGAGAGAGATGGTGCAGGAGACTCTCCGGCGGTGCTAACGAGCTCAGCGATGCGGTCTAGCTAGTCCTCGTAGAGGTCATCGCCGTGGCGGTAGCGCAGGAGCTCGCGTGCCATGAGCAGTGCGGCCTATGCATTCGCCGGCC
Organism: Triticum urartu; assembly: GCF_003073215.2. Classification (NCBI taxonomy): domain Eukaryota; kingdom Viridiplantae; phylum Streptophyta; class Magnoliopsida; order Poales; family Poaceae; genus Triticum; species Triticum urartu. The sequence goes on along the minus strand of NC_053027.1, from coordinate 209,711,662 downwards.
CGCGATGAGCATGAGGCGACGAAGCAGCCGGAGTCAGCGACGGGGTGGCGGTGCGTCCATCATGCTACACGGAAGGATGCAGCGATGAAGCCTGCTACTCATGGCCCGCGGGGCCGGTGGCGGTGTTTTCCTCTCGCAACAGGGGACGGCGAGGGCAGCCGTCGCCCGCCGGTGCTATCTGAGTGACGCAGGTGGTGAGGGCGGCCCGACTATCAGCGCGAGCTCGACGAGCATCAGCCATGGGAGCTGTGGAGTGGTTGCGAATCGACCGATGGAAGAGAGGTTCCGACGCACCCCTACTTGGCGCGCCAAATGTCGGATTTCGGGTTCCGCGGACCCTTGAGAGGTTCGAACTCTGGGGTGCATGCAAAGAACTCGTCCTCCCTAGGCTGCAAACCGACTAATCTCACAGCCTAGCTCGATGAACAAGAAGGAAATGAGACACAACCATTTACCCAGGTTCGGGCAACCTTGCAGCGTAAAACCCTACTCCTGGTTTGTGGTGGATTGTCCTCGAGGGGCTGAGGATGAACTAGTACAGTGGGAGAAGAACCATAGGAGGAGGTGTGTTCTTGGGCTCGAGTGAGCTAGTGAGGGAGAGGGCGATCTGAATGACCCGTCCCCTTCTACGGTGGTGGCTTGGTCCTATTTATAGTGGCCTTGGTCCTCTTCCCAAATGTAAGGCGGGAAGGGATCCCACAACGGCCAAATTCGAAGGGAGACAACTAGTACATGCTATCCTGACAAAAGTAGTCTTCGCCTACAAAATCCTCCAGTCGTGACGCTGCGGTGGGCTCGGCGATGACCTCCGTCCTGCCGGTCTTGGTCTTGTTGCAGCAGAATGGAAACCATTGGCTGATTCCTTAGGACTCCGAGTCTGCACTTGCCTCCTTAGCACCAAAGAGGAAACTGGTACATTGCGTCCGTTGGCCCCTGCCTGGCCTTGGTCTTCATGGCTAACGTCATCCGAACCTCACGAGGTGAATCCTGCATAGAAATCTCCGCTCCTCGGGAGCCAGCCTGGGGAGGCCGCCCCCGTTGAGGTCTTGGTGTCATTCGCCTCGCGAGGGTCTTGAGTTTGATGCTGAAGCTGGGCCGTACCAGGCCGTTGGTGAGCCAGGCCGTGGGCCGCAGGCAGGCAGGTCTGGGTACCCCCATTTCCAGAACACAGAGTGTTATAGAGCATCAACGTATATACTTAAAAAGCCAGCATTGGAAAACCAAATTAAGCATACAATTAAACAAGTGACAACACACATAACATTTCCACACACCAAACTAAGCAATTACATGCATACTAAACTAGGAGAAATGAGGATATAATCATCGACTTATTGTTGCCACGACGGTTGACATTGCTCTGCTTCCGGCTGGATCCCTGGCTGTTTTGGGGAAGAAGGCACTTCCTCATGTCAACGATCCGCCTCTACATGTCATAGCTCGTGTATGCCTCCTTGGCTGTGTACATGAAGTGAGCTTTGTTGAGTTTCTCCATCCAGACCGAGTGTTACACACACTTGTCCTTTTCTTGGGAATCCTTCTTGTCTCTGTAGTAGGGGTTGATGATGGGCTCGGCGAGGTGAACCAGTGAGTCCTTGTCATGCTCCTTTCTGCCCCAAATCATGTATTGGCCCTATATGTTGACAAGATTCTGGCAGGCGATGCCCGAATTCTTGAGCACCTTTACATCGTTGGCGATGTCCATCATAGCGAACAGGCAGTGGGGGATGTTGACAAACCTGGCGAAACGCTCGCAAGGCCTTGTGGCCAGGCAGTAGTGGTAGACAATGACGTGGTTGCGCATGCACATCTGGGCAATGGCGACCTTGGGATGAGACCCGGCATGAGCGCGGGTGTACTCGAGGTCAAACCCGACCACCTTGTACTTCTCCTTGGCAAGCCACAGCTCCATGATGTGGATGGAGTGCTACACCCAGACCGGGTAGTTGGTGTACACCACCAAGAGCTCCATGAACCTACTGTGGGTGTCCATCACGACATGCATGGTGAACTGCTGCTCGTCGTCGGTAGCCACTCGGAGCACCGTTGGAGCCGCGTAGGATATCCTCTAAGAATTTGTCATGGTGGGTGTGCTTCTTGCAATGGTGGGGCGCAATCGAAAGGTTGAAGAGACACAATGGTTAAATGGCCGCTGTAATAAATGGGGGCCGGTCGGCCTATAATCGTCACGTCTTGTCACGATGTTCATAGAGGACGATTCTAGTGCACACTTGACAACACCGCACTACACGTGTTTCGTTCTACCACGTGTGGGCTCGAAGAGGCACCAAATGTATCATCGTGAGCCTGTTCTCGCGCTACCGTACAGTTTACCATGCAAGCTTCCCGCCCGACTAGTTTCGCCATGTGTCGGCTAGAAGAGGGACAAATCGTGGGCATTTATTGGAAAAAAGCTTTGTAAAAACGAAGTGCGTGGAATGACTTCAGTCATAAGTTTACCCGTCGGTGATGAGGTCAAAGTTACACAGAAGGGTGATGATGGATACTCGAGTGCGATAATTAATTCCGCTCTCTACAGGGCACACGCTTGAAGAAACCAACTATGTGCAATAATGTCGAAGATCACAGTCGAGTTAGCTATACAGATCATGTGCTATGAGATCGGCAAGGTAAACATATTCGACAATGGTTAACAAAATCTAAGTCCATTACATATGAAGGTCAAAATAGTGCTACCAATATATGAGTCCCATACGATGCCATTTCAATGATTGTACCACAAAAGCTCGAAATATTACAAGGTTCAAATTCTAGAGTTATATGGCTCAAATTCGAAGATTACAAGGCTCAAAATGATACTAGAAATAAAATTCAGCTCATGAGCTGCAAACGTCGCGTTGATCCGCTGTACATGGATATCAGAGAGGTTAAAACTAATATTACCACTTCTAAGTCCAGTTTCGAAACCTCATAATTTTTTCAAAGGGGCCAGCCATTGAGAAGTCATGTATGGGGTTGACACGATGACTTCTGGTTACTCTGTCATCTGAAGTTCCAAAATGAAATTCAGCATTTTAGGAGCCTATTCCATTCTGCCGCAGCCGCCGGCGCTCATCAACAAACCATTCATTTTTGCAAAATAAATGTAGGGCAAACCTCATTACCTTCAACACCCTTGCTCTGACAACAAATACCTGGCGAATATAATCTCCAATAAGTTCCCTCGATAGGAGTTCAAAGTAATTTCTGAGAGATGTAGGTCTAGGCATTCGATGTGATAGTTATACTGTATCACATTATCCACCACCGGGCCAAATCTTATCTTCAAAAGAAGAAAACATGTTAGTGCCTACATGCAGTTTTGAACACTACTACAGCCCTATCTGGTTTCCAGGATTTGTAAAATGCACTAACATGCCATCTTTGACCCGACATTATTAACATGGGCATTTGATTACAATCTAGAAAAATGTAGTCTTCTCCACAAGAGGTTGGAGTGGATGAAAAGTTCCCTAAGAAAACTAGTATAGATGAATCCAAAGGAGAAATGCTTATGGATTGTAACCATATGGATCAAGCAACCAATATGAGGGGACATGTTTGTACTGAAATCCTCCAAAAAATCCTTCAGAAATAGTAGTACATTGTCATTGTAAACATGGAAAAAAGGTGTCAAAAATTGAACTCCCTTATGGTTAGCATTTAAAAGGAAAGGAATATTAGCTCGATATATAGCTTCTCCAGGCACGGAAAGCATCTCAGGAAACTGACAACTTGCTCCAGGTTGGGCCGATAGATTCTAGTGCCAAGTCCTTCACTGTGTGCGGTTTCGGTGTCAAGTTTGTCAGAATCATTTTCTGGATGACAGACGAACATACATCTTCAAAATTAGAAATAATGTTAATTTCTAGAAGGTGAGGTACAAGGAGGCTATTGTACCTGAATGTGTGTGGATCCAATAACAAGGTCGGAGTATTTGTCAGACGACTAGCCCACCGCTGTCAATTTCGGTGTAGAAATGACATTGATTCTTGTTGGACCTTCTTGATCAACAACAAGTAATCTCTCAAGTGCAGGTGTGTCCTCAATGGCCATACCATGGTACACATCTTGTGATGTCTTCTTGTCGCACCAGCAACACACATAAATAGTCCAGAGAGTCATGGAGGTTATGTGGAAGCTACTCAACCCATTGATCGCCTGAAGAAGAAGGTACTCAAGCGAAGTACAACCATGGAGTAGGTGCTCCATGTCATCGTTTTGGGAGGTAGGGGGTGACGAGCTCGAGTTGCTTCAGTCATGCTAGAATAAGAGCGGGCGCGTCATTTAGGGGGGGTGGCAGTTCCTGAACTTGGCGACGCGCAGCGTGGGCGCGAGGCGGAGCGCGGACGTTGGCAGCAAGCGCATATGCCCATCATAAAAAGTGAGCTCCTCGAGCTGATCTAGGGTGGGGATCAGAACCAGTCGTCAAGCTTGGCTCGGTCCTTGCCATTGGAACGGAACTTGCCCATTCTAAGGCCTCTGGTTGGGCCAAGATAACTGCCGAGGATCTTTGAGAATGCACCCAAGCTTTTGCGATAGCCATGGCAGAGCTCGTGGTTGTCAATGAGGTCGAGAGGGGTGGAGTTCCATATGGGGCGCCACCGCCGCGAAAGGACAGTTGTCTGCACCCCATATTTGATTGGGAGAAGGGAAATGATGACTGTGCACATATCATCGGGGAGGCTGCTGATGAAGTCTAGGCCTGCTGGAGTCGCCCCACCTCCGATCTCCACCTCCGGTGTCTCCTTTTCAGGGGCGCTTTCTGATACAAGTGGGAGTACAAATAATATTTAGTTAAAATAGGTCAATAGAAAACTATATTGGTAACTAGAGGTTATTAGGTAGGAACATAGTAAGAAAATGGAATAACAACTGGTTGCTTAAATACTATACAATTCATTTGATATTGCTGGGTAAGTCAACATGGAGATACTTGAAAAGAAAACTTACTTAAAACAAAGTTGGACGGATGATATCATCGGGGAAGTAAGCATATATCTCATGACCAAGCTCTTTTATGTGCAGTGCAATTTTAGTGCCAGCTTTCAGTACATAAAAGTTAGAAATTTCTTTCCAAAGGCCAGTGCCAAAATAGGAGTCACCACGTTCATCAAGTCTTACAGTAGCAACAATTGTAAATCCATGGTTTGTGTGCAGTATGACATCCCTGCATTCTTGATTTATGTAAAGGGAAAGATTGTGCACTATAGATTCTATTGCATAGCAAGGGACGCGCTACAGAAAATGGTAGGATTGTTAAAGAAAATATGCTAACATGCAAATATGGGCCCAAATTGAAAGAACTATACAACAGTTGAAATCGAAGGACAAAAATCTATAATTAAACAGATACGGCAAACATGATGTCATGGAAATAATCGAAAGAACAATACATCATTAATTTGCCTAGTAAAGAAAGTAGAGGAAAATTCCCCTTTGACATATATGGTGCATGTGGCACTTTTATTCAAATGTAGCAATATTTAGAATATGTTTTAGAAAGTAGGCCATGCCAACCGATTTAGGGTGAGATTGAACATACCACACGCATACTCAAGTCATCTGGTATGGTGAGATGGAACTCCATGGATGTCTGGTGGAGGCCGCAAACTCCTGTTGTGTCCGTGCACTATATACTCCATGAATGAAAGAAAACCCTCAAATCAACTCGAATAAAAATGAATTCACAGCAATTTCAGCCGGGTGATTAAAGGAGGCAGATGAACTGGGACAACAGATGAGATAATATCTCATTAAATTAGTTACCTTATTGTCCATGAGAAAAAACCCTTAGTACGGCAGATTCCCCAACCGGGCGGAGCTGGGTCGACCGTGAGCAGCGTCGAGAAAATCGATGGCGATAGCCAGCGGCAAGCAGAAGTGGTGAAATGCGGTGGGGTTTGCCGGCAGCCTGGCGGTGGCAGCAGGCGTCGAGCTAAGTGGTTGCCGCCGCGATAGGCGGTGCCATGTATAGACGCGGAGGAACTTGTGCAGGTGCGAACGGGACCGGTGGGGTGGCGGGTGGGGTGAGGGTTTTCGTGACGTGGGGATGGTGAGGGTTTTCTGTCCCACAAAGAATTTCAGAGGCAACCGTTTGCTAGAGCCAACCATGTATGATTGACGCAATAGGCAAAATGAAAGTCATTGCACACTGTTCCAATTTTGGGAACCGTGTGTGATTGACGTACTACCTCCGTCCTGGTTTATCGGTCCCCTTTGTAATTTCTACCAAATTTTGACCAAATATTTAACTAACAAATGTTTATGCATGTCACCAAAAATTATATCATTGAACAGTATGTTGAAATATGCATCGAACGATATAATTTTTGCTGACCTGCACTAACATTTTGTCAGTTAAAACTTTGGTTCAAATTTAAGACAGATTACAAAGGGGCCTATAAACCAGGACGGAGGTAGATTCCATCAACCGAACTGATTGCATTCATATCCCACATTTAGACATAAGTAAACATAGATTAAACATACTTAGACATAGATAAGAAGTGTACACAAGCATAGTTCAACCATAAGTACATAGTTGAGCCATCATTAAGCATAGTCAAGTGTACATAGTTCGATCCCACATCTCATCTCATCTGCCGGCACGATCCTGAAGCTTCTCTAGGTAATCGGCATACGCGCCGTGCGCCATCCTGCAAGAATACTTATGCTAGAAGGAGCCAACGACCCGTCCACTTGCATGCGCCAGAACACTTTGATACGCGTCACGAAGCTTGTGGTTCTAAAATGGGCATTGATAGCCGCCGTCCCAGGTCCTAATATGCCTGTTATGCATTCCCGCATAAAGCTCCCCCAGGATTTGCCTCTTGTACCTCCTCCGGCCATCTTCATCCTCGCTATCCACATCGTCAGACATCACCTATACAAAAAGTAAAACAAATTTGGCACCAAATCAATGTTTACATGTCGTGAAGTAGGATTAGGAATTTATGGCTATTTTTTATACATATCCAGAGATTATGGTTTGATTTTTACGCACAGTCGTCTATGTATAGACCAATCTTGATTAAAATAATGGCACAAACATATATTTGGGTCATTCAAAATCAATTGTCAAGTCTTGGCTAGGAATTATTAGCACGAACACTAACCCTAATCGGATTACTAGAAGAAATCATTTGTACAGATAAAACAACTGATCACTTATCACTTGTACCATTCAAACAATCAATACACTAGATGGATCTAGCGAAACTTACTCAGATTTCATGGATTGGGAAAACATAACAATAGGATTTCTATTCCAAAAAGGGGGAGGCAGGAGTAACCAGAGAAACCCTAGGATCTATTTGACACATAAATGGGTATAGATGACTAACCAGTTGTCCGTCGTCGTCGGAGTCGTCGCTGGAGTGGTCGTCAGAGTCGTCGTCGGGGTCGTCACCGGAGTCACTGTCGAACTCTGCCTCCGGATGTGGAAGCTCGATGCCGTTGATGACGTTAGGGTGCAACGATACCTCGTCGGCGATGACAGCAACCTCTGTCTAAATATCCACGCTGTGCTCCGGTGCTTCAGCAGCCCCGGTCGCCACTCCCTCCGATTGGGCGCTTCGGCGGCATCCTCATACACTGACGGCTTTGAAGATTGAGAGCGGTGTCGAGGATGCAAGCGGAGGGAGAGGATTGTGTGTGTGGAGCGGATGGGGGGTGCGGCCGCTCGGGCACACCATTAGTATGGAGTATTGGGAGAGTCAGGCGGCGGTCAAACCGCTGGCTCACCTCCCAGTGAGCCTGCGCACCAGACTGCTGGCATGCCTACTATTGTTTCACACAGCTACTCACATGCCTCCCGATGACACTGCGCAGCGAGCATGCCTCTCTCGATTCACACACCTGCACGAAGGCCTCCCGGTCTGCCTGTGCGACAGACTGCTCGCATGCCTCCCATCAACTCACGCCTGCTCGCACGGCACACGGGTCACGTGGCGACACATATATTGTTTTTCTATTTGGATGATTAATGCTGCCACTTTATTGCTTAACTGAAGCATGGCACGTATGCATTGTTGGTCTAACGCTCATAGTTCAAATAAATAATCCATTTGGGAAATTGGTTCCCAATTATTAATAATTTCCTGTTTGTAAGAAGATAAAGATTACATCAAAAGTGGTCTCAAATTTGACAAATAAGTACAATGCCTCTTTGTATTGGTGTCCATGTGATAGCACGGTAAGTTTCATGAACTTCAAATAAGTTTTGGATGTACTAGAATTTAAAATTCAAGATTCTCAATGTTTGAAATTTCTTGCACGGGGAGTAAACAAGCACCCAGAGAGACACATGTGTTTTTGCAATCCATTTAGGTGCACTGTCACGTGTGCATGTAGCTCAAATTTGATTTTTGCACATTATACCCCTAGAAAATCAATCAATCTACTAAAATATCTTAATGATCTATGTTTTTCTTTTCAAAATTAAAACGTCCCTCCTTTGGTAACATATGTTCACTGCTGGATAACTTGACATGCATCACAGTTGTGGTAGGTTTGCGGTGTGTGTATGGGTGTGTGCGTCTGGGGGTGGTGGGTGGCTCGCAGTACACTATGAGTCGTGAGCCACCGTGTGGGTTGGCCGTTTTGTGAGGCAGGTGCCACATCAGAGTCGTGAATTCGTTATTTGAAACATTACACAACCCTTTCATACATACATGTTTTGGCCATATGGAGTCGATGGTTGTCCTACATGACACTCGATACTCATGTGTGACGCTTTTTGTGGGCTCGCGAGGTCATCGTCTACCACTTTGACGAACAGCCGACACTGAGGTTAATTTGACCAGCAAGGTAGAATCATTTTTGTTTGTGTTATGGTGGGAGTATATATATAGTATGTGTCGAAGAGGTAGGAGGGGACTAGCATATATACTATACGTATGCATCCGTGAATAAGTACACATCACTCAGTGTCGGGAGTTTTCGGTTTCCGAGGCACGTGCCCCATCAAAGTTGTGAAATTAGCTATTAAAACATCACACAACATCTCTTTGGGCCACATGAATGCAGGCGGTGGTTATCCTAGGACACTCACGTGTGACGCTTCCATTTGTGGGCCCATGAGGCCATCGTCGATGCATGCATCACTTTGACCTACATCGGGAGAGGTTAATTAATTTCACCATCAAGGAGGATTCTTTTTGGGTTGTATTACGGTAGGAGAATATAGTATGCGTTGAAGAGGGGGAAGGTGACCATCATATGTAGTACGCTTCATGAACCTCGCTCTGTGTGGGGATTCTGCTACAGTTTTTGAGGCATGTGCCACATCAAATTTGTGCATTTTGGGTATTCAACATATGTTTGGCCCACATGCAAAGCGATGGTGGTTGTCCTCTCGCACCCACTTAAACGGTTATCAACATTATTGATGCTCTCCATTTGTGGGCCCACTTGGTCCATCACTACTTTGCATGACAATGAGAGAGGTTAATTTGACTTAGGAGGGGATTATTTTTTGTTTGTAATACGGTATATATATAGGTCATGCTCTGGGATGACATGATAAAGTCTGAGCACACACATGCATGTGTATGCATGAATCCCTCCAATCGAGTCGAAGTGGCTAGTACCACGACACGCCATGAACCGATCTCGCTCTTTGTGGGGACTGTATGATTTTCTACGCACGTGCCACATCAATGTTGTGAAATGGTATTCAAACATGCATGCACACACCACCTCCATACATATGCATGTAGTGGTTATCTTCGAATGGTACACTCCCTCGCGTGGTTATCGGTGACAAGCCTATATATTCGTGGGCTCGCGTGGACATCCATGATCACCTTGACTGACAACAACATAGGTTACCATGGCAGATTCTTCCTTTTGTTCCTGTTATCATAATATAGGTCATGGTGAGATTCAGACCTAGTTAAGTTTGAGCGCATACTATGCACGCATGCATGCATGAATCCCCGTCATTGGATTGAAGTGTGGTGTGACATGCATATGCATCATCAACCTAACCCTCACTCAGTGTGGGGATTTCTGGTTCGAAAGCACGATGCCACATCAAAGTTGTTACATTGTGTATTCAAAACACACATCTCCATACATATGTTTAGGCCACACGCAGGCAGTGGTTGTCTTTGGGGTCTAGCTACTTGTATGATTATTGGCGAGCTAGCCCATCTCCGAGGTCGCATGGACGGCCATCACTTTGACCAACAACAAAAGAGAGGTTGTACGACCAAGCTGGATTATTCTTGGTCTATTTTAAGATCCATCTTGGTGAGTGATACATCTCCAATGTATCTACTTTTCCTAATGCTTTTCCTCTTATTTTGGACTCTAATTTGCATGATTTGAGTGAAACAAACCCCGGACTAACGCTGTTTTCAGCAGAACTACCATGGGGTTGTTTTTGTGCAGAATTTTTTTTCTCGGAAAGGAACGAAACTTTGCGAGGAATTTTTATATACTATATAGGAATTTCTGCAGCCAAGACCTACCAGAGAAGGCCCCCTGGGTGGGCAGAACCCACCAAGGTGCACCCAGGTGTGTTGTCCCCACCTGGTGGCCCCGCAAACCCTGAAACCAACCCTATAAAATTCTATTTTCAGACAAAAAATCAGGGAGAAAGAATTATCGCGATCCACGAGATGGAGCCACCTCCAAGCCCTGTTCTTCCTCTGGAGGGCAGATCTGGAGTCCATTTGGGGCTCCGGAGAGGGGGATCTTTGTTCTTCGTCATCACCAACCCTTATCCATTGCCAATTCCATGATGCTCCCCACTGGTAGTGAGTAATTCCTTCGTAGGCTTGCTGGTCGGTGAGTAGTTGGATGAGATTCATCATGTAATCTAGTTAGTTTTGTTAGGGCTTGATCCCTAGTATCCATTATATTCTTAGATTGATGTTGCTATGATTTTGCCATGCTTAATGCTTGTCACATTGGGCCCGGGTGCCATGATTTCACATCTGAACCATTTATGTTATCACCATTATATCCATGTTCTAGATCCGATCTTGCAAGTTATAGTCAGCTACTACGTGGTAACCCCGGAGTGACAATAACCGGGACTTCTTCCGGTGATTACCGTAGTTTGAGGAGTTCATGTATTCACTATGTATTAATACTTTGTTCCGGTTCTCTATTAAAAGGAGGCCTTGATATGCCTTAGTTTCCAATAGGAACCCGTTGCCACGGGAGGGTAGGACAAAATATGTCATGCTAGTTCTTTTAATAAAGCACGTATGAGTATTTACGAAATACATGCCTACATTATATCGATGAACTGGATCTAGTGCCGTATCGCCCTAGGTTATACCTGTCTCATGATGAATATCATCCAACAAGTCATCGATCCAATGCCTACAAGTTACTATTGCTATCATCACTATTACAATTGCTACAAAACTACTGCTATCACTGTTACTGTTACCATTGCTACTGCTACTATTATCAAAACTATCGTATTACTTTGCTACTGATTACTTGCTGCAGATAATTAATCTCCAGGTGTGGTTGAATTGACAACTCAGCTGCTAATACCTTTAAATATTATGTGGCTCCTCTTGTGTTGAATCTATGAATTTGGGTCGAATACTCTACCCTCGAAAACTGTTGCGGTCCCCTATACTTGTGGGTCATCAAGACCTTTTTCTGGCGCCATTGCCGGGGAGCATAACTATATGAGTTGAGTCACTTGGGATTATTATCATATTATCACTATGAAGAATCTGAAGGATGCTAAGACTAAGATTTTTCCCTCAAGGACGAGGGGAGGTAAGGAACTGCCATCCAATTCTCCTTTAGATTCACCTTTTGTTATAAGTAAACTTGCAACACCACCACATGTTATTAATTCTGATATGTCGCAAGTTATTGATGATGCTAGTTCTTCTATGGATAATGCTTATGATAATGCTAGTACATTGCTTAATGATGATGTGCCACTTGGTGAATTTCTTGACAAACAAATTGCTAGAGTTATACAACATGATGTTGAATCTTATGATGAGCTTGAAACTGAATCTCCTGAACACCTACTAGAACTAGCCTTCCTAGATATGAATTTCCTAAGTTACCTGAAGGTTATGTTATGAGTGAAGAAACAACTAGAGATATCCTTGCTTGCAATGATAGAGATGATGTAGAGAAATTATTATGCAAGTATAAAGAAAAATCTCTGAATGCTAGAATGAAATGTGATCCTAAGTTTGCTACTTCACCTATCTTTATTGATGATAAGGATTATGAATTCTCTGTTGAACCAAAGTTAATTACTCTGGTTGAATCTGATCCTTTCCATGGTTATGAAACTGAAACTGGTGTGGCACATCTTACTAAGTTGAATGACATAGCCACCCTTTTTTCCTCATGATGAGAAAACTCGCTATTACTTTATTCTCAAATTATTTCCTTTCTCATTAAAGGGTGATGCTAAAGCTTGGTACAATACTCTTGCTCCTGGTTGTGTTCGTAGTCCCGAAGATATGATTTGTTACTTCTCTGAAAAATATTTTCCTGCTCATAAGAAACAAGCTGCCTTACATGAAATATTTAACTTTGTGCAAACCAAAGAAGAGAGTCTTACACAAGCATGGGGGAGGCTTTGCCAATTACTTAATGCTTGCATGATTATCCACTTAAGAAAAATGAAATACTTGATATCTTCTATAATGGACTAACCGATGCTTCTAGGGACTTCCTAGATAGTTGTGCTGGTTGTGTTTTCAGGGAACGAACTGTTGGACAAGCTGAAGAATTATTGAATAACTTATTGAAAAATTATGATGATTGGACTATTCCTGAACCACCGGCTAAACCCACTCCGAAGAAGAGGGGTATATTATATCTTAGTCCTGAAGATATGCAAGAGGCAAAAAAATCTATGAAGTAGAAAGGTATTAAAGCTGAGGATGTTAAAAATTTACCTCCTATTGAAGAAATACATGGGCTTAATACACCACCACTGCCTAAGGTGGTAGAGGTAAATTCTCTTATGAAGTTCAATGATAATGATAATCCTCACAATATGCATCCTAGCCAATGCCTTTATGAGTTTGAAAATTGTATTAGAAAACAAGATCACTTCAATGCAAATGTTATATATGATTGCTCACTTGAGTGACTTGTTATTTAGAATATCAAATGATGTTAGAGGTGTTGGAAAGCATGCTTCTATGGTTCAAACTCAGTTAGAACAAGTTGCTAAATCTCAAAGAGAATTGCTTGATGAAATGAATAATAATATGCATGACTTTGTTGTTAGAGTTGCAACTAGAGGAGGTAAAATGATTCAGGAACCACTTTATCCCGAGGGACACCCAAAAAGAATTGAACAAGATTCACAAAGAGCTTACACTAGTGCACCTAGTTCTTCTAAAAGAAAAAGAAAAAGAAAAATGATAGGACTTTACATGCTCCTAATGAACCTGAAATAGAGAAACCTCCTGACATAGATAATGAAGTTTCTATCTCTGATGCTGAAACTCAGTCTGGTAATGAACACTCACTAGTGAAAAAGAAAAAGATATTGTTCATATTCATGAAGACTCTCAACCAAATAATAAAGAACCAGACAATGATGTTGAGATAGAACCACCTGTTGATCTTGATAACCCACAACCTAAGAATAAATGGTATGATAAAAGAGACTTTGTGGCTAGAAACCACGATAAAGAAAGAGAACCATGGGTTCAAAAACCCATGCCTTTTCCACATAAGCCAACTAAAAATAATGATGATGAAGAATTTGAGCGCTTTTCTGAAATGCCGAGGCCAATCTTTTTGTGTACTCGCTTGACTGATATCTTGAAGATGCCTCCTTATGTAAAGTAGATGAAAGACATCATCACCAATAAAAGAAAAATACCAGAAGATAAAATCTCCACTATGCTTGCTAATTATACTTTTAAAGATGGAGTGCCTAAAAAACTTGGAGATCCAGGAATTCCAACTATACCTTACTCTATCAAAAAGAATTATGTGAAAACTGCTTTGTGTGATTTAGGAGCTGGTGTTAGCGTTATGCCTTTCTCTTTATATAAAAGACTTGATTTGAGTAAACTCACACCTACTGAGATATCTTTGCAAATGGCTGACAAATCAACTGCCATACCTGTCGGTATCTATGAGGATGTGTCCTTTGTTGTTTCTAATGTTACTATTTTGACTGACTTTGTTATACTTGAGATGCCCGAGGACGACAACATGTCTTTTATCCTTGTTAGACCTTTCTTTGAATACTGCAGGGGCTGTTATTGATTGCAATAAAAGCAAGGTCACTTTTCATATCAATGGTAATGAGCATATGGTGCACTTTCCGAACAAACAATTCCAAGTGAATGGTATTAATGTTATTGAAAAATTGCCGACAATCACTACTGGAAGTTTTCAAATACCTCTACCTACTATCAAAAAGAAATATGAAATGCTTATTGTTCGGGAAATGCATATCCCCATTGAGGTAACTTAGTGATTTACGAAAATTCTTCGGTTTCATGCTAATCGAAAGTGGTTGTTAATAAGACTTGATCAACCTTATTACTGGATCATTTTTGAACGGTATGAAGTTGATGAATTTAGTAAGCACTACTTTCTATCCCTACTTTTTATTCTATGTTCTTATTAGTTAAATAAAATAAAATGCCATGTTTTGTTTGTTTTCTGATTTTCTTGTGCAATAAAAAATGACTCAAAAATAAAAGTTCTCAGAATTCCCTGAAAATTTGGTACGATTTTTTTCTGAATATTTAGGAATTTTTGGCGCAATAAACATCAGAGGGAGGTGCGCCAGGTGGGCACAACCCACCTGGGCACGCTAAGACCCCCAAGCGCGCCCTAGTGGGTTGTGGTCCCCACATGGGCCCTCTCACTTATCTCTTCATACCACATCATCACCTACATCCAGAAAAAAATCGCCATTGCTCTCTCTCCCGTGTTATTGCTCTCAAACCCGCGGATTTCAATCTCTTTGCTTGAAGCCCCGTTTCCGAAACAGTTTCGGGGATTGTTGCTTGGTATGTGACTCCACCATTTGTCCAATTAGTTTTTGTTTTAGTGGTTTACATTTTGAATAATTAGCTACTGTTGGTGATGTTGTAGATGTGCTTGCATGTTGAATTCTTAGTGTTCTAAGTAGTTTGAATGCTTGCTATGGCCTCTATGTATCCCTATGAGTACTTGGTATCATTTTTGTGAAGTTTTGTTGAGAAAATCATGTGGGCTAATAAATTTAAGAATTTTTTTCATAGGAAAATCATGAATATCTTTAGGAAGTTTGGCTCCAAGAAGAACTCCAAGGGTGTTATTGGGGAGTCATCTGATTGTGATCTCCATCCTCGGAGGTTGGCGGAGGTACGGCCGTGCGAATGGCCGCACACCCCGTTCCTGGAAGAGGCTGGAATCCTTCAGGAGTTCATGCAATATGCTGCGAATGCCGGCCTCAACGACTTCATCGCAGATGAGTGTGAATAGCACCAAATCCCCACAAACATTTTTGTTCAGAACTTTTCTTTCCTGCCTAGGAATAATCCTCCTGAAGTTAGCTTTGATTTATATGCTAAAAACCATTAGATACCACTTACTGAATTTTGTGACATATGCATGATCCCTTCAGATGGGAGCTTGGCTGAGCCTAGACCGTCTGGGTTCGAGGCCTTTTATCACACTTTGACAGTGGGAGATGAGAGAGGGGTGTCAGCCACCACTGCCGCTGGCCTGCATTTTCCTGTTGTTCATTACTTTGCACTTATCATTGCAAAATGCTTGCTTGCTAGGGAGAAGGTGGGAGTGCTCAGCTTACCAGATCTTGTTGTTTTGCCTCGTGCACTAGAGGGCGACACCACTTATAGCTTGGAAGCTATTGTGGCTCGTCGCCTCCATCTAAATAAATCTCAGGGTAAAATCCATGGTGGGATTTATGCTACTCGCTTGGCGGCCCACTTTAATGTTGGGATACTCCCTCTTGATTACCCTCTGACCAAGGTTTATATAGAACGTGCAGCCGTGGAACACCATCATTTTCTTGCACATGATTATCCTGACATTCCTATTCCTTATAACCTGGTCTTTAGTGTTGAAACTCGTGATATTATTCCGTTGCCTGCCCCTGCCTTTTTTGATTCTGTTGTGAGGGCGGATATAAGATTATGCCTGCGGACATCATCGCCTACCGGAACGCTCATGCCTCTATAGAGGCAGTGGAGAAGCCTCAGCAGTGGGATTAGTGGATGCCCGCTCCTCAGTACCCCAACTACTATCCAGGCTACTGATCGATTACCAAGTTAGGCCAAAAGCCTAAGCTCAGGGGAGTACGTGTTTCTTGCTAACATTACATTCATGTTCACTTATTCCATCTGTCGGTGTTCACACTTTTTCATTGTATCATCCATGCTTAGATTTATATTTCTTTCTTTCTTCTTGTGTGTTTGAAAAACTTCAGAAAAACAAAAAAAACTAGTTGTAGTTAGTTTACTTTCCATGCATGCTTACCTGTAGCATTAAAAATAAAATCCAGAAAGATTTCCTTGTTCTTCTTTTGCTTGTTGGGAGCTTTCCCGTGTAAATAGTTTTTCTTGTTTTTGTGCTTTTCCCTCTTATTTGCTTTCTCAAGAAAACCAAAAACTCCAAAAATATTTCAGTGTGTTTCTCTTAATTTATTTTCCTTTTATTTGAGTTGAACCAAGGAGAAGACCACGATGAAAATGTTGAGTGGCTCTCATATGAATAATTGTTGAACTAATAAAGAGCGCATTTCACCTTGTCTTCTCTTGTTGAATAAAATGTTTTGTAGATTCTAGCTTAGTCCATGGCACTCTTGCACTATTATTATTTTCACATCATTCGGTCGTGCAAGTGAAAGGCAATAATGATGATATTCAATGAACTGGCCGTGGCAGAGAGAAACGGGTATGAACTCGACTTGTTCTGTTTGTGTAAATACGTTTAACCTAGTATCCATGATTCAGCCCATTAGATTAAACATGTTTGCAATGACAATTAGAGATTGTAGTTTCTCATGCCATGCATTAGTAGCTGGGAGTGGATAATGATTTATCTTGGGTATCAACATTTCGTTAAAATGATTGTGATGTAGTATGATGATATGGTATCCTCCTATGAATGTTCAAGTGCCTTGACTTGGCACATGTTCATTCATGTAGTTGAATCAAAACCAACATAGCCTCAATGATATTTATGTTCATGGTGTTCATATCCTACTCATGCTAGTGTCCAATGTTACTTATGCATAATGCATGATCATGATCGTTGTTGCTATCTAGTTGGCCGCTTCTCAATCTAATTCCTAGCCTTCGCCTGTACTAAGTGGGGATTCGGCTTGTACATCAAAAACCTTGAACCCAAAGTTATTCCAGATGAGTCCACCATACCTACCTATATGTGGTATTACCCTGACGTCCTAAGTAAATTTGCATGTGCCACCTCTAAAAAACTTCTAAAAAATTATCCGTTTTGTGTGCCTCGATCGTTCATGGAATGACAGGAGGTGGTCAGTATCTTCCATGCTAAGCGGGTTATAATCATGTCGAGTGTTTATTCACTCGCCATCGCACGAGAAAAGGGCGGTAATAGGGATTCCCTGTCCCAAACTGCAAAATACAAAAAGACTTAATCACTTGAACAATCAAACAAAAACTTCCAATGGAGTCAAAACCTTTACTATCACTTGGGAACCGCAACTAGCCTATTTAACATGGGAGATATTGATAACTGATAGTCGTGAAGTAAATGAGAAGGGTGCATGTCTCAAAATTATCATTTATCTCTATTTTAAAAGCTTGAGCTCTGGCACCTCTACAAATCACTACTTCCCTCTGTGAAGGGACTACCTATTTACTTTTATGTTGTGTCATCACCATCTAAAACAAGCGCTAGAAACTGAGAGAGCACAGCTGTCATGACTTTTGCATTGTGTGTAGTTAATGTTGGGTGCATCATGACTAGATCTTTTCTACCATGATTTACAATGTTTAGTCGCTGCATGGACTTTGGAGGTGCTCTACATTTATGTTTTGCAGTCTCAGAAAGGGCTAGCAAGATACCACTATTTTCATATTATATCATGGTTGTTTTGACAACGTGTTACCATTTGAGATGTCTTATTATTGCTCGCTAGCTGATTGTGTCATTGATATAAGTAAATATAATCTTTAATAGTTATTGTCGGCGTGGTTAGTTATAATGATTGGCTGAAAACCTGGATGCTGTTTAAGCCTATTTAAGCAAACAAGAGCAAAAGAGTTCGTAAAAGTTTTTCTTTTTCACTTTTAGTTTATCAATTGAATTGTTTGAGGACAAGCAAAGGTTTAAGCTTGGGGGAGTTGATACGTCTCCAATGTATCTACTTTTCCTAACGCTTTTCCTCCTGTTTTGCACTCTAATTAGCATGATTTGAATGAAACTAACCCCGGACTGACGTTGGTTTCAGCAGAACTACCATGGTGTTATTTTTGTGTAGAAATAAAAGTTCTCGGAATGGAACGAAACTTTGCAAGGAATTTTTATATAATATATAAGAATTTCTAGAGCCAAGACCTACCAGAGAGGGGCCCGTGGGTGGGCACAACCCACCAGGGTGCGCCCCCCTCTCCTGGCGCGCCAAGGTGGGTAGTCCCCACGTGGTGGACCCGCAGACCCTGAAAACAACACTATAAAATACTATTTTCGGAGAAAGAAAATTAGGGAGAAAGAATTATCACGATCCACGAGACGGAGCCGCCGCCAAGCCTTGTTCTTCCACGGGAGGGCAGATCTAGAGTCCGTTTGGGGCTTCGGAGAGGAGGATCTTCGTTCTTCGTCATCACAAACCCTTCTCCGTCGCCAATTCCATGATGCTCCCCACTGGGAGTGAGTAATTCCTTTGTAGGCACGCTGGTCGGTGATGAGTTTGATGAGATTCATCATGTAATCGAGTTAGTTTTGTTAGGGCTTGATCCCTAGTATCCATTATGTTCTTAGATTGATGTTGCTACGACTTTGCCATGCTTAATGCTTGTCACTTTGGGCCCCGGTGCCATGATTTCGGATCTCAACCATTTATGTTCTCACCATTATATCCATGTTCTAGATCTGGTCTTGCAAGTTATAGTCACCTACTACGTGTTATGATCTGGTAACCCCGGAGTGACAATAACCGAGACTTCTTCCATTATTTACCGTAGTTTCAGGAGTTCAAGTATATTCACAATGTGTTAATGCTTTGTTCCGGTTCTCTATTAAAAGGAGGCCTTAATATCCCTTAGCTTCCAATAGGACCCTGCTGCCACGGGAGGGTAGGACAAAAGATGTCATGCTAGTTCTTTTAATAAAGCATGTATGACTATTTACGGAATACATGCCTACATTATATCGATGAACTGGAGCTAGTGCCGTATCGCCCTAGGTTATAACTGTCTCATGATGAATATCATCCAACAAGTCACCGATCCAATGCCTACGAATTTATCCTATATTGTTCTTGCTAAGCTACTATTGCTATCATCACTGTTACACTTGCTACAAAACTATAGCTATCACTGTTACTGTTACCATTTACTGCTACTATTATCAAAACTATCATATTACTTTGCTACTGATTACTTGCTGCAGATAATTAATCTCCAAGTGTGGTTGAATTGACAACTCAGCAGCTAATACCTTAAAATATTCTTTGGCTCCCCTTGTGTCGAATCTATAAATTTGGGTTGAATACTCTACCCTCGAAAACTGTTGCGATCCCCTATACTTTGTGGGTTAACAGTGAGATGCCTCTCTGGCCCGCCGACAGAAAGTGGGTGGGTGTCTGTGTGGGGGGCTGCTACTACGTAATTTTCTAGGTGAACCTCGGTTGGGGGAGGCATGCATTCATAGCTTAGGATTCCTTCCTGCCGACACGAGGGGGGCAAGCAATACCGTACGCTTTGCGGGATTGGTGCCACATCGAAGTTGTATTTGGTATTTGAACATCAAACCCCCCTTTCCATGCATGTATTTGGTCCACATGCAAGTGTTTTCGTGTTCTAACCCTCTCCGCATCATTTTTCGCCAAATTTATGAACATTAGACAAGTCGGATGACACAACAGACATGGTTCACTCACACTAAGAGTGTGCCACGCCGGTGCCCCTGTAACACACATCCGCGCAGTACATTGGGCTCCATGAGGCTTCCCTCTCAAAAATATCTACCCGCCTGCAGCTTTTTTCTGTTTCATAACACACGGTTATTATGTTTCGACTGTGCGTGATGTTTCTTGTTCCCAATCCGGCCTGCATCCCTCGAAAATATCTGCCCGCCTCCAGGGTTTTTCTGTTTCATAACACACGGTTGTTATCTCCGGACTGTGTGTGGTGCACCATCATCCAAATTTTCAATAGCCCCGACATTTCACTACCGCGTTTGACTCCCGCGTAGTAAAATTTTCAGTAGCCGCATCATTTCCTCAAACACACCCCCCGCCCCCCTCCACACACACACCCCCCAAAACCTCCTCGGGCGCGCGCGTGTGCACACACATCCCCTCCATCACTCAAAACCCTAGCAAGGTCGGTGCCACCGCCGTCGCCGCAAGGCCTCCATTGTCAACATCTGCCAGTTTGCCCGTGCAGCTTATCCATCGATCTCCATACCCAGGCCTCCCGGAGTTTCTTAGATGACACCTGCCAAACGCCCCCTTTCCCATAGATCCCCATCCCCATCCCCCACTCCAGAGGGTCTCAGCCTAAGCTTGGCTAGGCTTCCCTTGGAGCTCGAGGAGCAACTAGCCCAAAAGAGGTGTATCATGGTCTCTTCGCCGACGTCGCGATTGGTGTCAAAACCGGCCGATCTCGGGTAGGGGTCCCGAACTATGAATCTGAGGATCAAGGATAACAAGGGACAAGTGGGACACAATGTTTACCCAGGTTCGGGCCCTCTTGATGGAGGGAAAACCCTATGCCATGCTTGATTGTATTTGAAGAATATAGGGGTTACAAGAGTTGTTCTATCTCGAGATCGTAATGGCTAAACCCTAGCTGTCTATCCTATGAGAATTATGATAGCCTCTACGTACTAAAACCTCTGGTTTATATACACACCGGAGGGACCTAGGGTTGTCCAGAGTCGGTTTGTGGGGGGAGGAAATAACATATCCGGAAAACAATCTTGCCATCCACGCATAGGGGAGTCCTACGCGGACATGGAGGGGAAGTCTTCTGCTTGTATCTTCATGGCCCATCAGTCCGGCCCATATTAAATAGCCCAGACACCCGAGAATCCACTAATCCAGGACTCCCTCAGTAGCCACTGAACCATTCTTTGATGACGATGTGTTCGGCATGCGGATTGTCTTCGACATTGCAAGGCGGGTTCCTTCTCCTAAACACTTTAAAACAATTCCTTGAACAAAGGAACTATATCCGGCTCTGTATAATTGACACAACCCTTAGCCACAAAGGCAAGATATCTAAATTAGACAATGTCTTTTTATTGAAAACTTTTTCGGCGAAACATCACATCTTGGCTCTTTAACATTTTGAATCATTTTCACGCCTCCCGCTTCGTGTTTCGAGGCACAGCCTCCATTGGCACGTCTTGTTCAAACAAAGATCGTGCCCGCTCATTGCGGTATCCTGATCAATGCGGTTTTGGGTAATCCAACTGTGCCATTCACACGACCTCTTTGGGAAAAGGTGAGTTTTATGGCTTGAGAGGGGGGTGGTATTTCATCGCCTATATAAGAGGGTAAAGATTCCTCCTTTCCCCCATGCCTTTCTCCTAGCTCTTGCCTTCCCTTCGTCTGAGCTCCAGCACCCAAAATCTCAATCTTTCTCACCACCACTAACCTCCCTAAGCATGTATGGATCTGGTTCCAAAGGAAAATGAGAGGCCTCCTCCGTCACCGAGAAGGACGTCAAGGAGCTCCGAAGTGTGGGCTACCTGTCCGCGGATATCGTGCACAGGCTTCCTGCCAAAGATCAGGTCATCCCCACTCCGGAAACCGGTGAGAGGGTCATATTCATCCCCCACTTCCTCCGGGGGCTAGGGTTTCCCCTCCACCCCTTTGTTGGAGGTCTCATGATCTACTATGGGTTAGATTTCCATGATCTAGCCCCAAACTCCTTCCTCCACATATCGGCGTTTATCGTCATGTGTGAGACTCTTCTACGCATACCCCCACACTTTGGCCTATGGCTCAACATTTTCAATCTGAAGCCGAAGGTGGTCGATGGTCAGCACGCGGACTGCGGCGGGGCCATGGTAAGCAAGCTCCCCAACACCATCTGGCCCAAGGGGGCTTTCGTGGAGACAATCAAGGTGTGGCAGCAGGAGTGGTTTTACATCACCGAACTCCGCGACGCCAAGTGGGTGGCCACACCTAATTTCATATCCGGACCCCCTACGAGACTCACCTCGTGGACCGCCAAGGGCCTTGACTGGGGGTCACAGCCGGAGGTGAGGATACTACAAAAACGCGTCACCAATGTGTTGGGCAAAAATATTGGTCTCACAAACGTGATCCAGGTGATGCTCTTCTGCCGTGTCCTTCCTTGCCAACTCCGGGCCTCCCCCATGTGGGAGTTCAATCCAGAAGGGCCTCGGACCTTGAAGCGCTTCTTCAGCTCCACGCATGAAGACATATGGAAGCATCTTCTCAAGGCCCAAAAGAGTTGGCCGATGAAGACTGAAGACATCGGACTCAACATTGAGAACCTGGCCTCGGCGGTAAGCACAACCTCTCCAAAGACTTATTTCACTAACCCTTTGGATGATGATGAAGATATATTATCCTCTTTCCGCACAAGGCTGGACAACAAAGCCAGAAGAGATCAACTATCCAGCGCTGCTGTTGGAGAACCCGACCTCCTCCCAACTAACAAAGATGCTGGTCCCGACGCCGTATCAAGCGCCGGAGAAGAAAGCCAAGAAGAAGAAGGGAAAGGAGGCCTAGGGAAGCCCCCGCCACAAGGTTCCTTCAGACACAATGTCCAAAGAGACAAAGGCCCTCTCTTCCCACAAGGGAGATGAGGAAGAACAAGAGGAGGAGGAAAGTAATGCCCCTCGTAAGGGGAAGAAGAAGAAGAGGGCGGCCTCCGAAGACCCGAAGGGGGAAGGTGATCCTCCAGGACAGTTTGAAATCAGACGCTGAACTGGTCCCCAAAAGGCCTCCCAGGGCGAAGCCCCTGGCCGAATCGTTAGTATTTCAGACACATACTATCCATCGACAGTTCTCCCTATGTATTATATAATTTATTATGCTATCTGCCTTATAGACGTCCCCGCGATCTCCCAGACATTTCTGTATCAGAGGGGAGTTCTCTGCCACCTAAGATGGCAGAGAGTGAGATGCCACCACGAGCCCCTTCGCCAATCGCCAAGGATGATACTGAGGTGTTATCCCGAAGGACCTCTCCTAGCCACGGAGGGCCAGGCGAGGCTATCAAGAAAGCACCCGAGGTTAATACCTTGGTCACCGAAGACATGGAGGCGATACCTATGACAACCGACGGTGGGGACCCCCAACAAACCGGGCCCTAGTCGGACACTGTTCCGAAGACCAATACGGCTCCGGGATCTGATGAGCAGCCCCCTTCAAAAGAGGGGGAGCATCAGCTCCGACGACGAACTCCACTAATCCGGAGGATACAAACACTCTAGTGGAAGCATTGCAACGTGCTTCCATTGTAGAGAAGCACCGCACCCTAATGGGTGTGGTGGTAGAGAAGGTTCAATCTACCAAGAACGGGCTGAACGAAGCTTTTACCAGCATACTGATAGGCTTCGAGGTATGTGACATAATACTCTAGATGCTTTTTCATATAAAGGATATATCTGTGCAAAGATAGCAGCCCCTGAGACTCTGCCTGGTTTTGAGAAAAGATGGACAGAGGATCCACATAGTATTCGGAAGGGCTAACATATTTGTCTATTTTGTAACATGCTTCCCTGTTGCCGGCAACCGCCCAGGCTGCCGAAGTTTCCGAACTCAATCGGAAGCTGCAGGTGGCTGATGATGAAATCAACCGTATCGACAAGCGGTTCGACGAGATGCAAGGTATGCGTATAATTTTAAGAGTTTGATCATATATCAGAAGTGATATCCATAGTCAGAGATTAACTCATGAAGTATTTTTATTAAGAGGGCACTTGACGTGGCCGATGTCGAGACGCTGAAGAACGCCGTTGCACAGGCCAAGAAAGAGGTGAAGGCGAATAAGGCAGCTGCTGACAAAGCAGTTGCCGAACTTAAGACCAAGCAGACCGCCCGCCACCAACACGAAGCTCCGGTGGCTGGAGTTGAGCAGGAGCTGAAAGATGCCATCGGCAAGTGCGAGAACTTGGAGGAGAAGACTTCAGCATAGGCAACCAAGCTCGCCAAGGCCCTCCAAGATGCTAAGGCAGCATGGGGTCCACTCCCAAAGTGCTCGCGAGGAGATCCACCAAGCAAAATAGATAGTGGTTGGTAAGGCCTTTCTTTTGCAGAGTATTTTTGGAGGTTAGCCATATGCATTACTCACAAGGCTGTGGAGTTCTCCAGACGCGTTTGCGGATCTTGCAAGGAGTGCCGCCAATGCCGCACAGTTTTTCCGAGCCCAGGAGGGGAACTTGACTGAGAAGCTATTCTGGTCGCAGTTTCTTGCGCCAGAGCATCCGACGCCTTTAAACGACCAGATGAAACAGCTGATGGAGCTGCGTAGGGAGGCCGACTTGGCCATGAAGGATCTAATAGTCCTATTTTGGCCAGCCGAACCAATTCCTATGTCATGACCCTGATTCCAAGTCACATCGATCTAGCCGGTAACACCTCATATCACTTTGCGGCCTCACGCACGGTATCCCACGGGTGACGCCTTACCATGGGCCGGGACCGTTTGCACCTTTTGGCTCACGTATATGACAGTGTCGCTAGCATCCATATGACAGAGAACCTGGGCCGACATGGCTAGTCGTGAACCCAAAGCGGCATAGACCTATGGAGACAGGCATACATGAATCACACCGAACATGTCGGTCATCAACGAGTGATTCCGGGCTGTAGCACTGGGCTAACAGGACTCCGGGGAACCCCGGGCTGTAGCAGGCTAGGCAGGACTCCGGAAGTCACCATGTGACATTTCCCCGAAGGGACAGACATAGGGACGAAGTGAAACACATGCCGGCCAGTCAAGTGTCCTGAGCAGTAGTGCTGGGCTAGCAGGACTCCGGTGAACCGGGCTGTAGTGGACTACTTTGGCTCGAGGAACACTAGACTACATTTCCCCATAAGAAAGGCTGTCAAGGATAAACAACTAGATTGTCGGATCCCACTCATACCAAGCATTTCAATCATACACACAATATGCGTGATATGAGTACATACAGCATGGCATCACAACAAAACTCTACAACTCAAGTACTTTATTTAAAGGCTCCAGAGAGCCATACATAACATGTTCATACAGATAGGGGTCACATGACCCGACACTCAAGTCATACAAACATACAAGCACATGCGGAAGCAACTAGTCTGGGTACAAACTCTAGAAAGAAAGAAGGCATCTCGAAGCCTGTCTATCTACATAGGCCCTCCATGGCCAGGGTCACCACCTGGGTGGCTAGTCACTCGTCGACGTCAAGGTCTACATAGAACCCATCGGAGGGGGCAGTGTTGTTGTCTAAAAACAATAAATAAGCAAACCATGAGTACAAAGGTACTCAACAAGTCTTACATCAGAACCTACAATACATGCTTATTCTCAAGAAGGCGGTGGGGTTGATGCAGCAAGCCAGCTTTGACTCTTGGCTAAGCTATCCTATGGAACTTCACCAGTAAAATAGTTTTCGCACACGAGTCCACTACTCACCAACACAATACTCCACCGGGGATCCTCCCTCGTCATCCTGCGAGAGGGCCATCCTCGGTACTCACACTTTATCTTGAGTCTTTTAGTAGTATCCATTAACTTGTCTATGAACTGTATATGCAACCAAGTAGTCCTTTACCGCGGACGCGGCTATTCGAATAGTTTTATACCCTACAGGGGTGTACTTCGTCACACATGTTTCCACCACTTAGCGTCTGCACACGACATGTGCTCGGCAGACTTCAAGCAAAAACCGACGTGGGTGTAGACCACGACCTGACTAACCTCACAAGTCTCTAGTCCAGGTTTATCGCCTATTCAGGTTCCATCCGCAAGGAAATCCGGCCGGGGTGTCCTCAGCGGCCCCAAACGATGTGAACAGGGTTCCCGCGACACCAAACGGGTGACTCGGTACACCGTGACTCGGTACACCGTGCCACGGTGTATCTACCGCAACATAGCCCACCCCTAGGGTCAGCGCTACGCACGGCCGCCAACACGTGTCCTACAAACACCAGAAACTAGTTGCAACTCCTAGACAGAGGCGAGAGGGGTCAGTAAGTCGAGAGGGGTCATATTTCAGGGCCCAATGTGTGGTAGTAGCTGAATCTTAAATCACGCATACAGATCTCAGTACTTAGGGACGGCCTCAATGAAACAACCCACCATGTACTCCTACATGGCCTCTCATCGATACCTTTACCAAGACATGTTCAACGCATCCCTCACATTACCGGCATAAGCATTTCACTCTAGCCCATCTCCCACATGAACCAGACCTGACACAACTCTAAGCATAGCAGGCGTAGCAAGGTAAGAATCACATACATGGCTCAATCAACTCCTACACATGCTAGTGGGTTTCATCTAGTTACTGTGGCAATGATAGGTCATGCAGAGGATAAGGTTTCAACTACCGTAGCACACAGCAGTTTGAATCGCGTTGTCTTAATGCAGTAAACAAGAGCAGAAGCGAGAACATGGGTTTGTATCGGAATGATCAATGGTTGCTTGCCTGATGGAGTTGTAGTGGGATACTGCCCTTCAGTTGGATACTCGTGGATATCCTCGGAGGCAGAACCTACCACGAAGAACACATCGTAATACAATCAACACATGACGATATGCAACAATATGATGCATGCTATGACATGGCAATATGAATGTGTCTTGGCCTAATGCAAGTTATATTAGAAAGGAATAAACTCATTTGAATCAATGATTCAAATATTAGCTCATTAAACATGGCCTTAATAGTGCTTTTCCTTATTCTGCCTAAACATCAAGGTAACTTGTTTTGTCATGCATGAAACCATTAGAGTTGGATAGATTGAATTTTTCTGATAATTTTTCATATATAATTTATCTCATTTGGAGCTATGGTTGAATTTCTATGAATTTTTGAAGTTTGAACTATTTTCTGGAATTTCCTGAATAAGAATAAATCCAGAAAATCAATTACTGCGTCAGCATTGCGTCAGGGTGACGTCAGCAGGTCAAAGGCGCCAGCCCAGGTCAAACCTGACTGGTGGGCCCCTTCTGTCAGCCTCTCAGCTAATTAGCAAAATTAGATTAACACTAATTAGTTGTCAGTGGGGCCTGGGCCCACATGTCAGTGACTGATTTAATTAAAATTAATTAAGACTAATCCTAATTTAGTTAGCCGACCGGCCCCACCTGTCATAGACTCAGGGGGGTCTTCCTGGGCCCACCCAGGGGTCAAACTGGGTCAACTCACCGGCGGCTCGATGCCGGCGAGGCCCGAGACGGCGGACGGCTTCGGATTTGGTCCTCCGATGACCAAATCGACGGCGGAGACGTGCTACGCGTAGCTGGGGCTCGTGCGCATCTAGTGGGGCAAGTGGGAGGAGCTGGGGTGGAGCGAGCTCGCTGGAATCGAGCTCGTGGCGGCGGCCGGAGTTCGGGCGAGGTCGGTTTCGAGGCTACGGTGCATGGGAGGAAGAACTGGTGGTGGCTACGGGTCCCTGGTGCTGCGCTGAGCACGGTGAGGCGCTCAGACGCGTGCTTGCACGGCCGTAGCCACGACGGCGGCATGGCCGGTGGCGAGGAGCGCTCGGGCTCGGAGGGGGCGGTGGCTACGAGGCGTAATCGAGCACGGGAACTAGGGGGAAAGGAAGAGGAGCTCACAGCGGTGTCGTAGAGGGGGTCAGCGGGCTCGGGGAGGTCCTGGCGGCGGCGAATTCGACCGGAGATGGCTCGGGTGCCCGAGGTTGAAGACGAGGGCGAAGGCGGTGATGCAGGGCCTCCGGCGATGCGTGGCTCGGTGGGGAGGACGAGGGAGTCGAGGCGGAGCTAATGGGCTCGTCGGAGGGGCGAGGGGGTGTCTGTGGTGGCAACTACGGCGATCGGCGGCGAGGTACGCGCTCGGCCGTCGCGGGAGAGAGAGAGGGAGACGAGGGGGGAGAGTGAGCGAGTGCGAGAGGGAGACGTGGGGGGGGGTCGCGTGGCACTTCAAGGCGTCTCCCGGGCGTCGGCGGAAGCAGGAGGTGGCCGGCGTGTGGCCGCGGGCGCTGGCCACGCGCTCCACGTCCTTCTGGCGCGAGGAGGACGACGACTGGCAGCGCCAGCAGGCTGGGCCGAGCCAGGTGGCTGGGCCAGCACAGGTAAGGCCCAGGTGGGCTTCTTTCTCCTCTTTTTTTTATTTAGTTTCTGTTTTCTATTTAACTGCAACTGTTTAGCTTTAAATAAAATACTAAAACATTTCCAAAAATCCTGAAAATAAATGTGGCCTCTATTTAGATTATTTCCAACAGGAAACATTTATTCCCAGAATTATTTGAGCATTTAGATTATTTTATAGCATTTAAATGCCCAAATTCAAATACTTATGATTTAATTCAATGACCTTCTGTTGACCTAGAAAATTGTGCACCAATTTTGCCAGAGGTTCTAACCTAAGACAAAGAGGGTGAACTTTTTAGAAGGGCATTTCAGGTTCATTGAAAATATTTTTAGTAAACCCTAGTTGTTTCCAAGGGGGGGTGTTGGGGGTTCTGTCTTCCCCAATTCAAATTTAAGAGGAATTTAAACATGATGCACATTCTAATGCTTGAACTAGCGAGGGTGTGACAACTCACCCCCACTCAAAAGAATCTCGTCCCGAGATTTAGGATCCTCCGGGAAGAAGGTGGGGTACTCAAGTCGAAGACGATCCTCCCTTTCCCAAGTGGCTTCTTCCTCGGAATGGTGTGAACATTGAACCTTGAGAAACTTGATATTATGACGTCGAGTGGTACGCTCGGCTTGATCAAGGATACGAACGTGATATTCCCGATAAGAAAGGTTATCTTGTAGATCAAGCGTTTCGTGATCCACTCCACGGATAGAATCCGCGAAGAAATGCCTGAGTTGTGAAACGTGGAAGACATCGTGAACTCTGGAAAGATGCGGAGGTAGTTCCAATTGGTAGGCAACTTCTCCTCGTTTGGCAAGAATGCGAAAGGGTCCAATGTAACGAGGAGCCAATTTGCCTTCGATACCGAAATGATGGGTTCCCTTTAACGGAGTAACCCGAAGGTAGGCCTTGTCGTCGACTTCATAGGTCATAGGTTTATGTTTACGATCATATTGACTCTTTTGACGAGATTGGGCTGTTTTCAATTTCTCACGAATAACGCGAACCTGCTCTTCTGCTTCCTGAATCATATCCAGGCCAAAGAGCTGTCTTTCCCCGGTTTCTGACCAGTTAAGAGGCGTTCGACATTTTCGTCCATAGAGAACTTCGAAAGGAGCTTTCCCCAAACTAGCTTGATAACTATTGTTATAGGCAAACTCCGCGAATGGAAGGCATTTCTCCCAACTCATTCCGAACAAGATAACAGAAGCTCGGAGCATATCTTCCAGAATTTGATTGACTCGCTCTACTTGACCACTTGATTAAG
The DNA here is from genome assembly GCF_003073215.2 of Triticum urartu. Lineage (NCBI taxonomy): Eukaryota > Viridiplantae > Streptophyta > Magnoliopsida > Poales > Poaceae > Triticum > Triticum urartu. The sequence continues at coordinate 209,681,964 of NC_053027.1, read as the reverse complement.
GATGGAAGGCGGTACTAAAAGAGAGACGAGTTCCCATAGTATTTTGGAAGCTTTCCCAAAATCGAGAGGTGAAGAGACTCCCACGGTCTGAGTTAATTTCCAATGGAACACCATGAAGAGATACTATTCGGGAGATGTATAGATCAGCTAGCTGGCTAGCAGTGATACTCTCACGAACAGGTAGAAAGTGGGCTACTTTGGAAAGTCGGTCGATCACAACGAAGATGGCATTATTCCCTCTCTTGGTCCTGGGAAACCCGGTGATGAAATCCATACTGATTTTATCCCATTTCCATTCAGGAATAGCCAAAGGTTGAAGGGTGCCAGCAGGCCGTTGATGCTCTGCTTTAACACGATGACAGACGTCGCAGCAAGCAATGTATTGAGCGATTTCTCTCTTCATCCTAGTCCACCAAAACCTCTGGTGTAGGTCTTGATACATTTTAGTACTAGCGTGATGAATGGTGAGAGGGGATTCATGAGCTTCCTTAAGGATCAACTGGCGTAGATGTTGTTTCTTGGGAACCACCAAACGGTTCTCGAAAAAGACAGCACCTCGCTCATCCATGGAGAAACATTTAGCAACTCCGCTAGCGATGTTTTCCTTAATCCGGGATATGCCCTTATCACGCTTCTGGGCAGCTATGATTTGATCCATAAGGGTAGGTTTCGCCACCAGGGTGGATAGGAATCCTCGAGGAACAATGTGAAGATTAAGCTTACGAAATTCCTCATGGAGAAGTGGTTGACTTTGTTGTAACATCAAGTTGTTACAATAGGACTTACGGCTTAGCACATCAGCCATGACATTGGCTTTGCCTGGGGTGTAAGTTATTCCTAAGTCATAATCTGAGATCAACTCGACCCAACGTCTTTGCCTGAGATTCAAATCTGGTTGGGTGAAGATATATTTCAAACTTTGGTGATCGGTGAAGATCTCGCAACGATTACCGAGAAGGTAATGTCGCCAGGTTTTAAGTGCATGGACTACAGCTGCAAGCTCTAGATCATGTGTGGGATAATTTTCCTCATGTGGGTGTAATTGCCGTGAAGCATAGGCAATTACTTGACGATCTTGCATGAGTATGCAACCTAGTCCTTGTCGCGAGGCGTCGCAATAGATAATAAAGTCCTTGGAGAAATCTGGTGGTACCAGTACGGGAGCAGATGTCAGGCGTCTTTTCAGTTCCTGAAAACTGAACTCGCACTGTGGAGTCCACTCGAACTTTTTATCCTTCTTGAGGAGTTCAGTTAGAGGTTTAGCAACCTTGGAGAAATTTTCGATGAAGCGGCGGCAATAGCTCGCTAAGCCAAGGAAGCTCCGAACTTGCTTAACCGTCTCAGGTGGAGTCCAATCAAGGACGGCTTGAACTCGCTCGGGATTGACAGCAATACCCTTACCAGAAATTACATGGCCTAGATAGGTCACTTCTGGCAACCAAAATTCACAGTTGGAGAATTTGGCATAAAGGCGATGCTCTCGAAGTTTCATCAATACCAGCCTTAGATGTTCGGCATGTTCTTCTTCATTCTTGGAGTAGATGAGTATGTCATCGAGGTATACTACGACAAATTTGTCCAAGTACTCCATGAAAACCGAGTTCATTAACCGGGAAAAGGTGGCTGGGGCATTGGTTAAACCGAAGGACATCACGGTGTACTCGTATTGGCCATAACGAGTAACAAAGGCCGTTTTGGGAATGTCCCCGTTTCTGATTTTGATTTGATGGTAGCCCAACGTCAAATCCATCTTGGAAAAGACTGAGGATCCAGCGAGCTGATCATATAGATCGTTGATCCTGGGAAGCGGATATTTGTTCTTGATGGTGACCAAATTGACAGGTCGGTAATCCACAACCATTCGATCCATTCCATCCTTCTTCTTGACGAAGAGGATGGGGCAAGCCCAAGGAGAGGAACTAGGACGGATGAAACCCTTTTTCAAGGACTCATCAAGTTGGTTCTTAAGCTCGGGTAGTTCTAAGGGTGCCATCTTGTAGGGTCTTCTAGAGATTGGAACGGTTCCTGGGACAAGGTCTATCACGAACTCAACATCCCTGTCAGGTGGAACACCTGGCAGTTCTTTTGGAAAAACATCCGGAAAGTCTCGGACTACCGGAACATCCTCAAGGTCTGGAAGAGGGTTAGCATTTAGAGAGTAAAGCTGGAGCTTGGCCACTCGAGTTAAGACATTGACTGTCTTGTCCGATGGGTGAGTAAGTTGAACGGTTCTAGTGGCACAATCGATCTTAGCATAATGAGCTGACATCCAGTCCATACCCAAGATGATATTTATGTCGAAGGACTTGAGAGCTATTAAGGATGCAAGGAAGACAAGTCTGTCGACAAGAATTTCGTTCCCATGGCTTACTCTAGAAGTTTGCCATTTGGAACCCGGGGTTTGAATTACCATGGAAGTGGGCATGTCACAGAATGTCATGTTATGCAATCGAGCATAGCTCTCGGATATGAATGAATGAGATGCTCCAGTATCGAAAAGAACGGATGCCGGATGGCAGTTAACAAGGAGCGTACAAAGGACGACGTTGGGATCCTCATGAGCCTCCTCGGCTGAAACATAGTTGACATGGCCACGTGAAGTGGTGGCCGGCTTGGCGTAAAATGTTTTCCCCGCTGGCTTACCACGACCAACGGACTTCCCAGTTTGATTGGAGTTGTTGTTCTGGGGACACTCTCGGCTATAGTGACCCGGCTCTCCACACTTAAAGCATGTCACCACATTGGGGCGTGGAGCAGCATTAGCAGCAGGGCCACCATAGGGCTTGGGCGGTGCAAATTGCTGGTTGGGACGAGGCGCCTCAAAGGATGGCCTCGGGATGAACCTGGGTGGCAGTGCCGTGCTTGGGATCCACACCCGGCGCTTCTGAGCTACCGAGCCGGATGAAGAGCCAAAATCACGGGAGTGCTTGCGTGAAGCGTCATAATCAGTCTGGCCTGTCTTAGCACTGATGGCTTTATTGACCAGCTTTTGAAAAGATGTGCACACGTGCAGACGGAGATCGTGGCGAAGCTCGGGGCTAAGTCCCTTGCGGAACCTTGCCTGCTTCTTAGCGTCACTAGAAATCTCTTCAGGGGCATAGCATCCACAGTCAGTCTTCCTTGGGTGAAGTTGCAGAACTCCTCCCTCTTGCGATCCATGAGACCTTCCGGAATGTGATGCTCACGGAAAGCCTCACTGGATTCAGCCCAAGAAGTGATTTGGCCGACCGGGCGCATAGCTTCGAAGTTTTCCCACCAAAGGCTAGCAGGGCCTTCGAGGTGATAGGAAGCATAGGTAACCTTGTCGGCTTCGGCTACGTTGGCAGAACGTAGCTTGTGGGTGATGCTGCGATGCCAGTCATCCGCGTCGAGGGGCTCGACGGAGTGATTAAACTTTGGCGGGTATAGCTTGATAAAGTCATTGATTGACACCAAGTCATTTCGCGGGTGGCATGCAGTGTTCTGCTCAATCTGCTCTAGCAGGCGGTTAGTCTCACTCTTGTTTCTTTCCGCCTCTAGCATCACTTCGGCCAGAGAAGGCGGGTGAGGCAGATTCTCACCTCTAGCTGCACTGGCTTCCCCCTGCTCCGGGGCAGCAGGGTTGCTGCGGGTGTTGACCATCCTAAGAGGAAACAAGACAACGGTTTAGACAAGGATGGCTCAAACTTAGCAAGGAAGTGCAGAATGTAATGGATCACACAGAATGCCGAGATGTTCATCCGTATGTCATGGTAATATAAAACTGCCATATATATACCAACGGTCATACACATCATACATAGTTCAGTACAAGCCCAGGCTACAGTACAACTATGATGAAAGACATTACATCTCATCAGAGGCATTCCAAGCTCCTATACATTATTTGTCTACACCTCCCGAATTGATTACACACAAAGTCATATTCCACAAGTCACACAGGACAGTGGAGATACAACTACTACAATACTAGTGGTACTACTACTAACTCAGATAGCTCCGTAGTAGTTCTCATAGAAGTCGCCTCCGTAGCTTGGAAGTTCAACATGACCATCCGGGAACAGACAGTCCTGAGGAGCCTGTGGACCAAAGGGGCTAGGATGAGGTCTTGGACCAACAAACGGTGGCCTGCGGGGACCATGGGGTGGGGTGATGCCTCCCACATCACGCCAATCCACCATGTCTGGCAGAGCTGATCTCACAGGATACAGATCCCTTGTATCCATACATCCAGCTTGCACCGGAGGTGCAAACCGAGTCAATGTGGCCCAATGATCAGCATGGGTATTAAAAAGCTCCAACCTCAAGGCCCGATTCTCTCGGTCCTTATCTTCGAGCATCTCGGCAGTGGTACGAGTTAATGAGTCCTCCTGAGTGGAGTCAGCATAGATAGCCTGAAGATACCCTTGCGCTCCCGGAAGTGAAGCTGGCATGTAACGGAAGTCGGTGTTCCGAAGCAGGCCAGTCCGGACTCACAAGATGGTCATCATGGAATAGGCAGCATCCTGCACAGCCATCTCAACAGTAACCCCGAGTCCATAGGAACAGTGAAGGGGCTCGGTAGATCCAGGATAAGAAGGAAATATCCTGACGGTGCAGAGATATTGGCTTTGATTAAAGTCGCGGAACTGCTCTTCGACGGTGTATTCGGGATACCAACGGTAGCCCGTCTCGATCATTACCCGGACTAACATAGCAGTATGACCGGGCACGTCGAGGCACCGGGTCAGGCGAACCACTTGATTTTGAACATGGTTGGCCATCTGAAAGCACAACCACAATGCAAAGGTATCAGAATTTCTAGGGAAAATTGGACAGCATAACAGCTGTAAATGCTCAGAAAAAGATTTGAGTCATCCACAACAGTTCGCAATACCACTCAACAACATCATATCAAGATTCTGATCCAATTAGCAACATACTAAAGTAGTAGAACGGAACTGGGGCTTGTAACAACAATCCTATAAGCTACTACAGATTAGTAACACGTGAACCTGATAGAAGAAGAGAGCCTAGTCCTTAACCCACGTTGAATGAGAAGAGAATGACTCAGATCAGAGGCATTGATAAAGGAGTAAAAGAACCTTACATTCCCTCCCACAATCAATTCCCCTACATATAACTAGAGCATTTCTAGACTCGACATCTACCAGTTTGGCTCAACGAACCTACAGGCAGTCCTGCTCTGATACCAACGCTGTCAGCCACCCCGATTCCAAGTCACATCGATCTAGCCGGTAACACCTCATATCACTTTGCGGCCTCACGCACGGTATCCCACGGGTGACGCCTTACCATGGCCCGGGACCGTTTGCGCCTTTTGGCTCACGTATATGACAGTGTCGCTAGCATCCATATGACAGAGAACCCGGGCTGACATGGCTAGTCGTGAACCCAAAGCGGCACAGACCTATGGAGACAGGCATACATGAATCGCATCGAACATGTCGGTCATCAATGAGTGATTCCGGGCTGTAGCACTGGGCTAACAGGACTCCGGGGAACCCTGGGCTGTAGCAGGCTAGGCAGGACTCCGGAAGTCACCGTGTGACATTTCCCCGAAGGGACAGACATAGGGACGAAGTGAAACACATGCCGGCCAGTCAAGTGTCCTGAGCAGTAGTGCTGGGCTAGCAGGACTCCGGTGAACCGGGCTGTAGCGGACTACTATGGCTCGAGGAACACTAGACTACATTTCCCCATAAGAAAGGCTGTCAAGGATAAACAACTAGATTGTCGGATCCCACTCATACCAAGCATTTCAATCATACACACAATATGCCTGATATGAGTACATACAACATGGCATCACAACAAAACTCTACAACTCAAGTACTTTATTTAAAGGCTCCAGAGAGCCATACATAACATGTTCATACAGATAGGGGTCACATGACCCGACACTCAAGTCATACAAACATACAAGCACATGCGGAAGCAACTAGTCTGGGTACAGACTCTAGAAAGAAAGAAGGCATCTCGAAGCCTGTCTATCTACATAGGCCCTCCATGGCTAGGGTCACCACCTGGGTGGCTAGTCACTCGTCGACGTCAAGGTCTACATAGAACCCATCGGAGGGGGCAGTGTTGTCATCTGAAAACAATAAATAAGCAAACCATGAGTACAAAGGTACTCAACAAGTCTTACATCAGAACCTACTATACATGCTTATCTCAAGACGGCGGTGGGGTTGATGCAGCAAGCCAGCTTTGACTCTTGGCTAAGCTATCCTACGGAACTTCACCAGTAAAATAGTTTTCGCACACGAGTCCACTACTCACCAACACAATACTCCACCGGGGATCCTCCCTCGTCATCCTACGAGAGGGCCATCCTCGGTACTCACACTTTATCTTGAGTCTTTTAGTAGTATCCATTAACTTGTCTATGAACTGTATATGCAACCAAGTAGTCCTTTACCGCGGACGTGGCTATTCGAATAGTTTTATACCCTGCAGGGGTGTACTTCGTCACACATGTTTCGACCACTTAGCGTCTGCACACGACATGTGCTCGGCAGACTTCAAGCGAAAACCGACGTGGGTGTAGACCACGACCTGACTAACCTCACAAGTCTCTAATCCAGGTTTATCGCCTATTCAGGTTCCATCCGCAAGGAAATCCGGCCGGGGTGTCCTCAACGGCCCCAAACGATGTGAACAGGGTTCCCGCGACACCAAACGGGTGACTCGGTACACCGTGCCACGGTGTATCTACCGCAACATAGCCCACCCCTAGGGTCAGCGCTATGCACGGCCGCCAACACGTGTCCTACAAACACCAGAAACTAGTTGCAACTCCTGGACAGAGGCGAGAGGGGTCAGTAAGTTGAGCGGGGTCATATTTCAGGGCCCAATATGTGGTAGTAGCTGAATCTTAAATCACGCATACAGATCTCAGTGCTTAGGGACGGCCTCAATGAAACAACCCACCTTGTACTCCTACATGGCCGCTCATCGATACGTTTACCAAGACATGTTCAACGCATCCCTCACATTACCGGCATAAGCATTTCACTCTAGCCCATCTCCCAGATGAACCAGACCTGACACAACTCTAAGCATAGCAGGCATAGCAAGGTAAGAATCACATACATGGCTCAATCAACTCCTACATATGCTAGTGGGTTTCATCTAGTTACTGTGGCAATGACAGGTCATGCAGAGGATAAGGTTTCATCTACCGTAGCACACAACAGTTTGAATCGTGTTGTCTTAATGCAGTAAACAAGAGCAGAAGCGAGAACATGGGTTTGTATCAGAATGATCAATGGTTGCTTTCCTGATGGAGTGGTAGTGGGATACTGCCCTTCAGTTGGATACTCGTGGATATCCTCGGAGGCAGAACCTACCACGAAGAACACATCGTAATACAATCAACACATGACGATATGCAACAATATGATGCATGCTATGACATGGCAATATGAATGTGTCTTGGCCTAATGCAAGTTATATTAGAAAGGAATGAACTCATTTGAATCAAAGATTCAAATATTAGCTCATTAAACATGGCCTTAATAGTGCTTTTCCTTATTCTGCCAGAACAGCAAGGTAACTTGTTTTGTCATGCATGAAACCATTACAGTTGGATAGATTGAATTTTTCTGATAATTTTTCATATATAATTTATCTCATTTGGAGCTTGGTTGAATTTCTATGAATTTTTGAAGTTTGAACTATTTTCTGGAATTTCCTGAATAAGAATAAATCCAGAAAATCAATTACTGCATCAGCATTGCGTCAGGGTGACGTCAGCAGGTCAAAGGCGCCAGCCCAGGTCAAACCTGACTGGTGGGCCCCTTCTGTCAGCCTCTCAGCTAATTAGCAAAATTAGATTAACACTAATTAGTTGTCAGTGGGGCCTGGGCCCACATGTCAGTGACTGATTTAATTAAAATTAATTAAGACTAATCCTAATTTCGTTAGCCGACCGGCCCCACCTATCATAGACTCAGGGGGGGTCTTCCTGGGCCCACCCAGGGGTCAAACTGGGTCAACTCGCCGGCGGCTCGACGCCGGCGAGGCCCGAGACGGCGGAGGGCTTGGGATTTGGTCCTCCGATGACCAAATCGACGGCGGAGACGTGCTACGCGTAGCTGGGGCTCGTGCACATCTAGTGGGGCAAGTGGGAGGAGCTGGGGTGGAGCGAGCTCGCCGGAATCGAGCTCGTGGTGGCGGCCGGAGTTCGGGCGAGGTCGGTTTCAAGGCTACGGTGCATGGGAGGAAGAACTGGTGGTGGCTACGGGTCCCTGGTGCTGCGCTGAGCATGGTGAGGCGCTCGGACGCGTGCTTGCACGGCCGTAGCCACGACGGCGGCATGGCCGGCGGCGAGGAGCGCTCGGGCTCGGAGGGGGCGGTGGCTACGAGGCGTAATCGAGCACGGGAACTAGGGGGAAAGGAAGAGGAGCTCACAGCAGAGTCGTAGAGGGGGTCAGCGGGCTCGGGGAGGTCCTGGCGGCGGCGAATTCGACCGGAGATGGCTCGGGTGCCCGAGGTTGAAGACGAGGGCGAAGGCGGCGATGCGGGGCCTCCGGCGATGCGTGGCTCGGTGGGGAGGACGAGGGAGTCGAGGCGGAGCTAATGGGCTCGTCGGAGGGGCGAGGGGGTGTCTGTGGTGGCAACTACGGCGATCGGCGGCGAGGTACGCGCTCGGCCGTCGTGGGAGAGAGAGAGGGAGACGAGGGGGAGAGTGAGAGATTGCGAGAGGGAGACGTGGGGGGGTCGCGTGGCACTTCAGGGCGTCTCCCGGGCGTCGGCGGAAGCAGGAGGTGGCCGGCGTGTGGCCGCGGGCGCCGGCCACGCGCTCCGCGTCCTTCTGACGCGAGGATGACGATGACTGGCAGCGCCAGCAGGCTGGGCCGAGCCAGGTGGCTGGGCCAGCACAGGTAAGGCCCAAGTGGGCTTGCTTCTCCTCTTTTTTTATTTAGTTTCTGTTTTCTATTTAACTGCAACTGTTTAGCTTTAAATAAAATACTAAAACATTTCCAAAAATCCTGAAAATAAATGTGGCCTCTGTTTAGATTATTTCCAACAGGAAACATTTATTCCTAGAATTATTTGAGCATTTAGATTATTTTATAGCATTTAAATGCCCAAATTCGAATACTTATGATTTAATTCAATGACCTTTTGTTGACCTAGAAAATTGTGCACCAATTTTGCCAGAGGTTCTAACCTAAGACAAAGAGGGTGAACTTTTTAGAAGGGCATTTCAGGTTCATTGAAAATATTTTTAGTAAACCCTAGTTGTTTCCAAGGGGGTGTGTGTTGGGGGTTCTGTCTTCCCCAATTCAAATTTAAGAGGAATTTAAACATGATGCACATTCTAATGCTTGAACTTGCTAGGGTGTGACATCCTAGCAGCTACTTTGGTTTGGTGAGGCGGCTCGTCGATGTGTTGCCTCAAGTTGATGTTGTGAAGCGTTCGACGTGCATAGAGGCTGCTCGGATGGCCTTTGCCCATGTCAAGATGCATTGGGCAAAGATGAAGGCCACCGACGTGGCGACCACGGGCCCGCCAGAAGGCAAGGACCACTGCAAGCTGGAGAGGTACTTTGAAGACATCTTGGCGGGTGCCCGAATAGTAGAGGGCCAATGCTCAAAGGACGTTATATTTGAGTAGATGTGTCCGGATTGTAGAAACTGTGTTTGTGAACCCATGATTGTAATATATATATTTATGCCTTTTATCTTAAGTTAGTTATTTTCCTCCTATGCGGCCATTTAATTCTAAAAGTTTGCCAGTCATCGGCTTCAGCCCCCACAAAGATACTACAGGGGTGTTCGACATAGCGCGTTATCACACTTTATCCAACGTCTTGGTCCATGAAGGAGGTGTGCGTGAGGCGAACCAGACAATCAGTCTATGCGGCTTTACTACTTTCACTTAGCCATAGGAGTTTGACAGTGGGGCTAAGTACTAGCCCCTTGTGCATATGCAGCAATCTGAACTAAGGTGCCTTGTCCACACGGCTGGATGAAGACCAGCCCCTCATATAACACGGAGTTACATTACTTAATGATTTGTATTAACTCACCGAATCGCCGACCGGCTCTCGCTATATCATGAGAGTCAGTTTTCGGCTTTCACTACTGAGGTATTTAACTGGACGAACCGGAAATACAATCGCAGTAGTTCTCCCATTACTACCTTAGCTGAACGGGCGGAACGTAAGGTGGTAAGCACAGGAGCCAGGCAACCCAACTGTAGACCGAATACATGATTCGAAGCCGCTGCATATAGTGCAATATTCGGGACGCCGGAAAGTACCCTACATGTGTTCGGACTTGGAAACGTGCGGAGCCGAATACAACCCCCGATGTTAAGGCCGGATTGGAGCACGCGTGGCATTCTGAAGTAAAGAGGGGGACAGATGACAAAATAACACTACAAAAAAAGACACATCCATGACATTTTGGGCCGAACGAATTTTTTCTGTCATGCTTATGACACTTCTATGACGATAATTGTGAAAAAACCCGGTATCATCATAGATTTGATGGGCTCCTACTTCTATGACAAAAAATGGTGATAGAAAATTGACTTTTCGTCCTGGGCAGGCCAGTGACACGGCTGCATGACATTCTTTTTGTCGTCCATGACAAAAAACCATGGTCGAAGCAAGGGCGAGGAAAATATCGGGGTGTTCCCGGTTATGGTGGGTGGTCAGGGGCCGAGCGATGCGTGTTTCTCTCGTACACGTATGCGCATGGGTGCGAGGCGTTGGGCTCTAACTGAACCTGAACAAGGCGTTCGCCTATAGAACCCGAGCGATTGCACTACATGCTATGCGTCACTGAACCCGAGCGATCGATTGATGGCTGTTAATTGAACCCGATCGAGCGATTCCTTCGCCAAACTGTTGCTAAATGAAGCCGATCAATGCTGCCTCTGGATGAACAGTGAACGTTGTTGGGGGGGTGAACAGTTCCCGGTGGGGGGTTGGATGAACAGGGCCTCGTGGTAGTAGATGTCGTTTCCGCTGGATGAACATGACCCCGATCGATCGAGCCGGTTGGGGGGTTGATGAACAGGACCCCGTGAAGGGCTGGATGAACAGGACCCCGTGAAGGGCTGGTTAAACAGTAGCCGGTGGAGGGCTGGATGAACAGTAGCCCGTGGAGGGGTGCTTGAACAGGACCCCATGTAGAGGGCTGGTTGAACAGTAGCCGGTGGAGGAGCGCGCGGTGAAGGTTGGATGAATAGGAGCCCGTGGATGAACAGTCGCAGGTGCAGGCTGAGGAGGTCGACGGTGATGAACAGTAGCCCGTGGAGGCTGGAGGAGGTCGACGGTGGAGATGAACAGTATCCCGTGGAGTCACGTTTTGCGGTACGCCACACCCCTCCCGATGAACATGACCCATGTTTCGACCGTAGCACTCCAACACAAGTCCGTTTCCTCCATTTTGCGGTATGCCACACTCCTCCCGATCAACAGGAGCCCATTTCAACCGTAGGAGGTCTAGGAGAAGTCTGTTTCCTCCGTTTTGCGGTACGCCAGACCCCTCCCGATGAACAGGATCCCATGTCGATTGTGGTCAGTTGAACACAAGGCCATTTTCTTTTTTCTGCGGTACGCCAGGCCTCGTTTCGATCGGCTATTCTGTCCAAGCCGGTTGGCTCCCGATAAACATGACATATTCCATTGCCTCCCGATGAATATGACGCATTCCGTTGCCTCCCCATGAACACGACGACAACGCAGTTTCTCCATTCCGACCAAGCCGGTTGACTTCCGATGATCATGATTAGTCACTGTACACATTAGAGACCCCGCCCGTATCTACGTACGAAGCCATATTTACTATGTTGCGGCATGGCCGTACGTACGTGTACATGATATAGACGGGACTGCGCGACATGCTACGTCAGCACCTCTACTTCAACACATGCCGCGCCTTACTCGGCCATGGTACATCGCTGCAAAGATACCGATCGCCCGCTATGTACGTACACGTTCATGGTCGGACAGATAATGCTACCTTCACTTCAACCTGGTGGGTCCTAACTGTCAGGGGGTAAGAAGGCAGTTCCTTCCATGCGAAGATAAATTCGGTGGGTCCCAGCTATTAGGGAGGAAATGTTTTTTTCGTGAAATACAGAGGCCCTTCCCGTAGGTCCGAGGTGTCAGGTGGAGGAATCATTATTTTGCGCGAAATAAGGAGGCACTTCCTTGCGTGCGGCCATGGACCCAGCTGTCAGCCTCTCCACTTACAGTACTCTTCTGATGGCTGTCGTTCGTTTACCGCGTTGACCAGGTCATACCACCCTAGAGCACCAAGGTCATGGACGACGGTGCGACCTAGGAAGGGAACGACCCAGAGCCGGGGAATACGCACCAGTGGATGCCCACGTGGAGGGGAGTACAAGGGTTGACTGCTTCGACTACGGTTTGAGGCTGCCGTCTCTAGAGAATAACAGGGGGTGTCACTACTAGGGAAAAGCTTATAGACAGACACTTACTAGTAGCGCTCTATATTGCCCGCACTACTGCTACTTACTAGTAGCATGCTATATTGACCCATGCTACTAGTAATATTTACTGTTAGCGCGTGGCCCAAAAAACACACTACTAGTAAATATCTCCAACCATGCCCCACGAACAGAACCTGCGCTACTACTATGTGGATAGTTGTAGCGCAGGTGAGATAGCCGCGCTACTGGTGTACTCCCATCCCATCAACCGTCCCACTCCATCGTCCACCCGCCTCCATTTATCTCAAAAAAATCCACCCAAGCCCCCATCGCGGCCTCCTTCCACCTCCTATCCTCTCCCAATACACTTCAGCCGGCCGGCCTCCCCCTCCCCCTCCGACCCTCTCCGACCGCTGCAGCCGGCCAGCCAGGCAACCGCGGCGCCGCCCTACTCCTCCCCCCATTCCTTGCCCGACACGCGTAATCGGCTTCGCGCGGGCAGATGAAATCTCGTCCCCGTGGCTCCAAGGCTCGGCGCTCGGTGAGGGGGACACGGTGAGGAGGACGGGGAGGGGGTGCCTGTTCGACTGCTTCAGTGCGGCCGGTGGCAAGCCGCGCGCCGGCCATGCCCGCGCCTAGCTCGTGTCCTCCTCTGTCGCCCTGTACGCCAACCCCATGGTTTCCTCTTCTTCTTCTGTCCTACGTCATGCGGAACCCGTGTGTGCCGGTCCCGGACACGGATCAGCTAGCTGTGGGGGTGTGGAAATGTTGGCCACGATTGGTTAATTTTGTTTGCTTTTATTTTTGGTCTATGCCGATCAGGTTAACGAGAGAAGGGCGCCGCCATCAAGTAACACGCTATTCGCCGTGTTCCTACGCGAAGGTCTGCATTTTCCCCCATCCATTTATGTGTCTCTCCTTGTCGAGCCGAGGTTCTGACACTGTCATGTGCTCCTTTTGTGTTCCATTTTTTCCGTCGGTGAAGATGAGTGATCGCAGTCCACGAGCTCGGGGTCAGACCCGGACGCGGGGAGGAACAAGATGGATCTAGAGCTCATGCACGAGGAGGTATGGCCATCGGTTCTCTGAATCTGGCCTGGTTCAGATCTGCTTCCTTGCTAGTCTATTTTGAGTTGTATCTTGCCACTTGAGTGCTGAATTTTGTCTGACTAGTGACACATGTGCATCAGTTTTAGAATTTTCAGTACACAAAGAGGGATTATGTCTTTGTATGCATGATGAGTTGATAGCTGTGGCGTTAGCACTGTCGTGATTCACACTGACACCAACTGCAGAAAAATGCAGCATTGCACTTGTGAGCTGGCTGTTGCTCCTTTGTTTGTTTGCACTGATATAGGAGTTCAATGGATCAAGCTATTATAGCTTCTGTAGTTGCGTTTATAATCACAATTGATCGATGCCTTTTTTATATATCTGCATTGTTGTTTATAGCTAACTGTTAATCTAGTGCATTGGTCACTCAAGTGAGGATGAGAATTTGTTGCTCATGCATGACTCATTCAAGTGACACTGTTTAGTGAATTCCCAATATTAATTATCCCCATAGATGTGTCCGAGAGCAAGTTGCGGTCATGTACATGCTACCTATTCGCGAGCTTAGACTGAGCTTATTGGTTGGGATTCCCTAAAAATATGTTGTTTTCTTTGTACATTTCTTCCTTTGGTGTTTGCTTCTATAAATTTTGCAATTGCAGAAATTCTAATCTGGGTTATTAAGTCTTGGGAGGTTGTCTTGCTACAGGTGCCAAATCCAGTCCTATACTGGTTGTAGAGTTAGCTTCCCTCGAAATACATGATTCGTATTGGGTTAATAATCTACAGCTAGTTGTATTTTTAATTCACTAGCCTTTTACTTATACATGAGAGAAGTGAGAAGCTAAGTCAATAGGAGCTAAACTCAACCCTTGGCTTGTTACGTGAGTTCAAACTAGTGACTAGTGAGTGTTTCATGTAATGAACTTGGATTTCCAGTGTTTTTGTAACATCCATGTAAGGTGCATAGCAGCCCTATTTTATGCTAGATCCTTTGTTTAACCAAATCAGTTAGGGATGGTATCCCATTCATGAGTAATATTGTGAGATGTTGGTTGCCTTTTAGAGAAAATCTGGAGCGTGGGGTGACTCTGGCTGTAAACTAAACTTGGTTCAGTTAAAAACTACAGTGTCAAATCTGGACAGCAAGCTTATATCTGAAAATGAGTTAGCTAGGCTCAGAATTTTGAGTTGGCCCCTTTACATAAGTTTTAGATAAGTTTCCAAGGTTTCTTTAGAGTATTTATTTGTGTTATTTGGATATATGGTTTGAGGGCAGCCATCAGTTTACTGTGTTGTCCTGAAATATATGTTCCTGGGTACAATATTTTGATATGGGAGATTAGGCCCTGTTAGAAGTTGTATTAAAATAAAGTTACAACATGAAAATTTTAGAGGTTGTTCTGTAGATACTTAAACACATATCACTTGTCACGTTTCGTTTGATATATTAAATCCTATGAAATTATCAAAGTGGGGTGTACTATGTTGGACATAATTTCATGTTTGGACTTGGGTGGATGTATCCAGACTTATACTCTCAGATTTTGTCATAGTTGATGGTGTGAGGACTTATAATGTGATAAAGTATATACGTTGTTGCAACACCAAAATCAGTGAAATATATTGCCTTTTTTTGTTGCCGATGACATCTCCTGGAATCTTTACTTATCTGAAACTAACATATTTTACAATGGGCATGATGGATGTTGCAGGTTCATTGATGGCAACCAAGGGTTCATGCTCGGAAATGACTACATCTTTCTCCATGTTGTCGGCTCAGCTAGAGTCCATAATCATGAGGAGGTGGGACATGTCAATTGTTAGAGTACACTTGACAGGTGCATTTTGTGAAATTCTATCCAAAAGATTGATAGCATGCTTGCCTGCTTGTTCTTTTTAGTTCAAATAAATGTTCCTTTTCTTGATGAATCCAAAGTGGCTAGCGGAGATCAAGTGGAAAGGCTGTTGATTGTCCCAAAGTTCTTGGACCATTTAGTTTTAATAGCCAGTGAGGAATTAAGCATATATTTTCGACATGGGCCCCTTTAAATTGCTAGATGAGAAAGAATCTTAACTTAATGGGTCTTGTGAATTGGAATATACCATTTAGTTGAACTGATACAATTTGCGAACTAACAAGTTTTCACATTCTCGACATGGGCATAAGGGTGATCGACGCTGACTAGTGCGGCTGGTGGGTGCTGTGCTCTCTAACCACTCGGAGGCAAACTTCTCCATGAAACCGGTGGCCATGTCGCGTAGATGATTCTCCGGGTGATTTTGACGCCGGAGGTTGTCGAGGTGGAGGACCTTGACGCCACCATCTGGGGGGAGGGAGGATTCGGGTCCACCAGTGTCTAAGCTCCGAGCCTTGGTAGATACATCTGGGAAGTAGTCTGTTTAGGTTGGTGATGGAACACCAGGGAAGGTACCCACCTTTCGATGATGGTTGTGTGTGTCTGATGTTAAATGGAATCTTGAGAATGTTGTGTGACGTTGGTTTAGTTTGCACTGGACGCATTGCCATCCATGAATACTACATCTAATTTATATTTTTTTAATTCCTAAATTGTTAGTAGTAGCGTGGGAAATAAGTGAGCGCTACTAGTAGTTAGGTTAGTAGTAGCATGGGAATTATGTGAGCGTTACAAGCAGTTAGGTTAGTAGTAGCGACGGTGCACCAGTGCTACTAGTAACCATTTAGCTGTAGCGCGATAGTAGTAGCGCGGGTACCTGCGCTGCTAGTAGGAAGTTTTCTAGCGCTACTACTAGCCTTTTTCCTAGTAGTGTGTGGGTGAGTAAAGGGAAGGCCTGGCCAGTAGTAGTATGGTCGGGCGGCGAGGCCTGCGCGGCAGCACAACTGGTCACGGGAGGCTGGAGCAGGCAGTACGGCAGGCACAGGTTTGGGCTGCTGGAGCAAAAAGACAAGAGGTTGAAGACTCATGTTGGCCGCTGGATTAACATTGAACAATCAGTGTAGCTAGAATTGTTTATTGACTAAGTTGACAAAGCCCTACGTACGCGTTAACTTAGTAGGCCCACAAGCAGCCTACAAATCTGGTGGGTCCCAGCTAGCAGGGGGAATCAATTTTTTTGCGTAATAAGGTGGCACTTGCGTGCGAAGATGTTTTCTGGTTTTTTATTTCTTCTGTTTCGAGTTAGAATAAAAATAAAACAATTTAGGCTCTTTGGTACAATTTATATTTTCACGAAAAGGATCATAATAAAGCTGGTGGGCCCCCGTTTTCATGGAGAGGAAACTTTTTATTTTCGCGTAATAAAGAAGCACTTCGCGCGAAGATGTAGCTGGTGGGTCAAACCTCTCAGAGGGAGAAATTATTTGTTACGCCATGCCTTGTTGTGGGCAAGGCACTGGATCTCTGTCCCCGATGGCTGTCGTTTATTGACAAAGTTGACCACGTCGCACCGAGAGAACCAATCCAGTGAACGATGGCGAGTATTACAAAGGGAACGACTCGGAGCCGGTGAAGACACAGCAGTGGATGCCCACTCAGATGGGAGTATGAGGGTTCATTGGTTCAGCTACGGTGTGAGGCTGTCGTTGCTGGTGAAGAACATGAGGTGTTGGTGAGTAGAGGAATGGCCTGGACGGCGTTTGGGACTAGAGTAGGCCGGTGAAGCCTATGTGGCAGCACAGCCAGCCACGGGAGGCAGTAGCAGGTAGTACCGCCGGCAGTGGTTTGGGCGGCTGAAGCAAGAATATCCGAGATTGAAGAAGCACTACAGCCATTGGATGGACATCCAACGGCCATTGCTGCTAGAATCGTGTCTTAACTATAAGTTTACAAAGCCTTCCGTACACCTTAGTAGGCCCACAAGCCTTCCGTACGCGTCACTGACTATAATTCTCAAAAAAATAGTAGGCCCACAAGTGAGCATCACATCGGTGGCAGAGAACATATAGCCCATTTGCGATTTGTATTAGTGTACAACCCATTTTTGAATTCTAATGGAATTTACTACAACCCATTTACAGTTTGTTAGAATTACAACCCATTTTCTAGCCAGGACAATGATTAATAATTGAAACCAACCTCTCAAAACAAAATTCAACCAAAAATCCCACATTTTGATGGGATCCAAAAAAAATTATCCCGAATTTCGAGTTAGATTAAATATAATTTCAAAATGAATTTGTATTAGGTAAAAATGTAAAAAAAATACTGCACACGCAATAAGTAATGAAATAAAAATTTACAAATTCAAACAATAATATTATTGAAACTAATTACCTACTTGGTGCATTTTTGTATATTTACAGCCCTGTTTTTATAATTATATTTGAGGGAGTCCTGGATTAGTGGGTCTCCGGACAGCCGGAATATATCGGACTGTTGGACTGTGAAGATACAAGATTGAAGACTTCGTCCCATGTCCGGATGGGACTCTCCTTGGCATGGAAGGAAAGCTTGGTAATATGGATATGTAGATCTCCTCCCTTGTAACCGACTTTGTGTAACCCTAGCCCCCTCCGGTGTCTATATAAACCGGAGGGCTTAGTCCGTAGGACAACATACAATCATACCATAGGCTAGCTTCTAGGGTTTAGCCTCTACGATCTCATGGTAGATCAACTCTTGTAATACTCATATCATCAAGATCAATCAAGCAGGACGTAGGGTATTACCTGCATCAAGAGGGCCCGAACTTGGGTAAATATTGTGTCCCCTGCCTCCTGTTACCATCTGCCTTAGACACACAGTTCGGGACCCCCTACCCGAGATCTGCCGGTTTTGACACCGAAATTGGTGCTTTCATTGAGAGTTCCACTATGTTGTTATCATAGGGAGGGATGGCTCGTCTCGTTGTCAAGGACAAAATCACCTCTGGGGGAGCCCTGGCTGTAGGCCAAACTCTCCGACTAGGCGGCTTCGTCATGACCGCACGCTCGGCCGCTGCGCCGACGATGACTTCTCAGGTCATTGAAAATAGCCTCCACATCGGCTCGAAATTCACCGAGCAGATGGATCCAATGGAGCTCTCCTCTTTGAATGAGCTCTTGGATCGCATCGCCGCTCTGGGAGTCTCTACGGACTATGATCGGATTGGGCTTAAACCCGACCAAAGGGAGATTAACTCTCCGCCGGTCACCCATCAGATAGCGGTGGTCGAGGAGCAATGCGGCGATTCTCCCTCTATCCTGAGGACGAACTATGTCCGGATTCCCGAGCTCTCCGAGCTGGATACCCGCCCACGGGAGGACATCGCCCTAACCCTGAACCTAGAATCAGGCTGCATACCGAACCTATGGGGCAACATCCCGGAACCCGAACTTCCAAGATCGGAAACTCCCCCGCCCCGGGGTCTCAGATTGGGTCAAGGTCTGGTCTTAAATCCACCCACCCACCCAGATACAAACGATCTTTCCCACATTAGGCAAGAGCCCCAAGAGACAGTACATCACTATTGGGCCAGATTCCTCCTTGTAATGAACAAGGTCAAGGCCTGTCGCGAGGAAGATGTAATTTCGTTGTTTTGCAACAATTGCACGGACAAGGGAATCCTCAACGCCATAAGTCGCCGTGACATATCACACTTCGCTGACTTGGCGGCCATAGTACGGAAGTATTGTGCGTTGGAAAGCGCTAGGAAAACCCAAACAAAATTTTGGGATAATCCGGCTCTGACAAAATCCCTAGTCCGAACTAAAAGGTTGCACTCTCATAATCGCCCGACTCAATCACAAAGAAGCAAAAGCCCACTACAGGGCGTGGAACCGTATTGGAGGGATGGCTTAATGGGCCCTGCAAAATTCATAGTACAGTGGATACCATACCAACACACAGCCTTAGAGCATGTTGGGTACTCCGGCAGGTGGCCAAGAGCGGTGAGGATCTCCTCATCCAAAACACCTCAGAGCACCATCACGTGGATAACAATACAGTATTAAGAGTCTTCGAGACCTTCGCCTCAAATAATAGGCGTAAGCGAGCACTCCGCGGCCTACCCGAAGTCTGCCACGTGGCAGCAATAAATCCATGGAGCGACACGGCTATCACCTTCAATGCCAGTGACGAACCTAAATTCCAAACAGCCCGAGCACCAGCCGCCTTTGTCCTCAGTCCAATTTTGGACGACTTTCGGCTCACTAAAGAGCTCATGGACGGCAGCAGCGGACTAAACCTCATTTATGAGGAGACTCTTCAAAAAATGGAAATAGACAGAAACCGTATTGAGCAAAGCAGCATGACTTTCCAAGGAATAATCCCTAGTCGGCAGGCACGTTGCACTGGGAAAATCACACTAGATGTGGTATTCAGCACTCCGGATAATTACAGGTCCGAAGAAATTACATTCCAAGTGGCCCCGTTCAGTAGTGGATACCACGCCCTTCTAGGGCGGGAGGCATTCACGATTTTCTAAGCCATACCCCATTACGGGTACATGAAGCTCAAAATGCCTGGGCCCAATGGAATCATCACTCTAGCTAGTGAACCGGACATAGCACTCCGCATCGAGAACGAAACAGCCGCACTGGCCCTCGAGGCATTATCCGAAGCCCTTGTGGCGGAGGAATTAACCACGGTGCGCTCCAAAGTGGATAGAGACGACGTGATACTAGAAAAAAGATCCAAGTCCACCTCTTTTAAACAAGTGGAAGAAATAGTCAAATTCCAAGTCCATCCAATGGATCCCACAAAAACAGCATCCATCGGGGCACAGTTAAACCCCACTGTAGACGCCGCACAACGGGAGTTCCTGCACGAGAATTGGGGCATATTCGCCTGGCATCCTTCAGACATGCCAAGAATCCCACACAGGCTGGCCGAGCATAGCCTTAACATTCTAAAGGGATTCAAGCTGGTCAAGCAGACTCTTTGGCGTTTCTCCGAACCTAAGAGACAAGCCATGGGAGAGGATCTAGCCAAGTTACTGGAGGCCAGATTCATTAGAGAAATAAAGCATCTGGACTGGCTAGCAAACCTGGTGATGGTACCAAAGAAGGACAAATCCTGAAGCCTATGCATCGACTTCAAGGACCTTAATAAGGCTTGCCGAAAGGATCCCTGATACATCTATTTTGCATCATGCTTTTATATCAATATTTATTGCATTATGGGCTGTTATTACACATTATGTCACAATACTTATGCCTATTCTCTCTTATTTTACAAGGTTTACATAAAGAGGGAGAATGCCGGCAGTTGGAATTCTGGGCTGGAAAAGGAGCAAATATTAGAGACCTATTCTGCATAGCTCCAAAAGCCCTGAAACTTCACGGATGATGTTTTCCAAATATATAAAAAAATACTGAGCGCAAGAACCTCACCAGGGGGGCCACACCCTTCCCACGAGGGTGGGGGGCGCCCTACCCCCCTGGGCGCGCCCCCTACCTCGTGGGCCCCCTGGTGGCCCTCCGGTGGCCATCTTCCGCTATATGGAGTCTTTCGATGGGAATAAATTAATAAGCCATCTTCTCAGACGAAACTCCACCGCCATGAGGCAGAACCTTGCCGGAACCAATCTAGGGCTCTGGCAGAGCTGTTGTGCCGGGGAAACTTCCCTCCCGAAGGTGGAAATCATCGCCATCGTCATCACCAACGCTCCTCTCATCCGAAGAGGACAATCTCCATCAACATCTTCATTAGCACCATCTCCTCTCAAAACCCTAGTTCATCTCTTGTATCCAATTCTTGTCTCCAAGTCCGGGATTGGTGCTAGTAGGTTGCTAGTAGTGTTAATTACTCCTTGTAGTTGATGCTAGTTGGTTTAATTGGTGGAAGATCATATGTTCAGATCCTATATGCATATTAATACCCCTCTGATTATGAACATGTTTTTTCTTTGTGAGTAGTTACTTTTGTTCCTGGGGACATGGGAGAAGTCTTGCTATTAGTAGTCATGTGAATTTGGTATTCGTTCGATATTTTGATGAGATGTATGTTGTCTCTCCTCTAGTGGTGTTATTTAAACATCGACTACAGGACACTTCACCATTATTTGGGCCTAGGGGAAGGCATTGGGAAGTAATAAGTATATGATGGGTTGCTAGAGTGACATAAACTTAAACCCTAGTTTATGCGTTGCTTCGTAAGGGGTTGATTTGGATCCATATGTTTCATGATATGGTTAGGTTTACCTTAATACTTTTGTTGTATTTTCGGATCCTTGCAATAGAGGTTAATCATAAGTGGGATGTTTGTCCAAGTAAGGGCAGCACCCAAGCACCGGTCCACCCACATACCAAATTATCAAAGTACCAAACGCGAATCATATGAACATGATGAAAACTAGCTTCATGATATTCCCATGTGTCCTTGGGAGAGCTTTACATCATATAAGAGTTTGTCCAGGCTTGTCCTTTTCTACAAAAGGATTGGGCCACCTTGCTGCACTTTATTTACTTTCGTTACTTGTTGCTCGTTACAAATTATCCTATCACAAAACTATCTGTTACCACTTATTTCAGTACTTGCAGAGAATACCTTGCCGGAAACCGCTTATCATTTCCTTCTGCTCCTCGTTGGGTTCGACACTCTTACTTATCGAAAGGACTATGATAGATCCCTGTACTTGTGGAACATCAAGACTCTTTTCTGGTGCCGTTGCTGGGGAGTGAAGCGCCTTTGGTAGGTAGAATTTGGTAAGGAAAAATTTATATAGTGTGCTGAAATTTACTGTCACTTGTTAATATGGAAGGTAATCCTCTGAGGGGCTTGTTCGGGGTATCTTCACCCCGACCAGTAGAGCAAAGAGTTGTTCCTCAACCTACTGAACCTAATGAAAATGAATATGAAAATGAAAATGCTTGCTTTGAAGTTCCTTTGGGTATGATAGAAAAACTGCTAACTAATCCTTTTCTAGGAGATGGAAAAAAAAATCCTGATGAACATTTGATATATGTGGATCAAGTTTGTGGATTATTTAAGCTTGCAGGTGTACCCGGAGATGTTGTTAAGAAGAAGGTCTTTCCCTTATCTTTGAGGGGAGATGCATCGACATGGTATAGGCTATGTGATGATACGAGGTCATGGAACTACAAACGATTGAAATTGGAATTTCATCAGAAGTTTTATCCTATGCATCTTGTTCATCGTGATCACAATTATATATGTAATTTTTGGCCTCGCAAAGGAGAAAGCATCGCTCAAGATTGGGGGAGGCTTAAATCAATGTTATATTCATGCCCCAATCATGAGATCTCAAGAGAAATGATTATTCAAAATTTTTATGCTCGGCTTTCTGGTAACAATCACACCATGCTTGATACTTCTTGTGCTTGCTCTTTTATGATGAAGACTATTGAATTCAAAGGGGATTTATTGGATAGAATTAAACGCAACTCTGAAGATTGGGACCTCGACAATGGTAAGGAGTCAGGTATGACACCTATTTTTTATTTTGTTAAATATTTTATGGATACCGATATTTTTCGTAAATTTAGCACTAAATATGGACTTGACTCTGAGATAGTAGCTTCTTTCTGTGAATCTTTTGCTACTTATGTTGATCTCCCCAAGGAGAAGTGGTTTAAATATCATCCTCCCATAGAAGTAAAAGTAGCTGCACCTATTAAAGTTGAAGGAAAGACTATCACTTATAATGATCCTATTGTTCCTACTTCGTATGTCGAGAAACCCCCTTTCACTATTAGGATAAAGGATCATGCTAAAGCTTCAACTGTGGTTCGTAAAAGCAATATCAAAACATATACACCTCCCGAACAAGTTAAAGTTGAACCTAATATTGCTATTGTTAAAGATCTCTTGTCTGATAATATAGATGGGCATGTTATTTATTCCTGTAATGAAACTGCTAGAATTGCTAAACCCCGTGATAAAGATAAATCTAGACCTGTGGTAGGCATGCCTGTTATTTCTGTTAAAATAGGAGATCATTGTTATCATGGCTTATGTGATATGGGTGCTAGTGCTAGTGCAATACATTATTCCTTATACAAAGAAGTTATGCATGATATTGCACCTACTAATATGGAAGATATTGATGTCACAATTAAACTTGCCAATAGAGATACTATTTCACCAATGGGAATTGTTAGAGATGTTGAAGTCTTGTGTGGGAAGACTAAATATCTTGCTGATTTTCTTGTTCTTGGTTCCCCACAAGATAGCTTTTGTCCCATTATATTTGGTAGACCCTTCTTAAATACTGTTAATGCTACCATAGATTGCAAAAGAGATGTTGTTACTATCGGTTTAGATGACATGACTCATGAACTTAATTTTTCTAAATTTAGTAGACAACACCGAGAAGAAGAATTACCTAGTAAAGATGAAATTATTGGTCTTGCTTCTATTGCCGTACCTCCTAGCGATCCTTTAGAAAAATATTTGCTAGACCATGAAAACGATATGTTTATGAATGAAAGAAGGGAATTAGATGAAGTATTCTTTAAACAGGAACCTATTTTGAAAAATAATTTACCTATTGAAATCCTAGGGGATCCTCCTCCACCCAAGGGTGATCCCGTGTTTGAGCTTAAACCGTTACCTGATACTCTTAAATATGCTTATCTTGATGATAAAAAGATATATCCTGTTATTATTAGTGCTAACCTTTCAGAGCATGAAGAAGAGAGATTATTGAAAACTCTGAAGAAGCACCGTGCTGCTATTGGGTATAATATTGATGATCTTAAGGGCATTAGTCCCACTCTATGTCAACATAAAATTAATTTGGAAGAAGATGCTAAACTAGTTCGTGATCATCAACGCCGGCTGAATCCTAAAATGAAAGAAGTGGTAAGAAAGGAGATACTAAAGCTCCTTGAGGCAGGTATAATTTATCCCGTTGCTAATAGTCAGTGGGTAAGCCCTATCCATTGTGTCCCTAAGAAGGGAGGTATTACTGTTGTTCCTAATGATAAAGATGAATTGATTCCTCAAAGAATTATTACAGGTTATAGGATGGTAATTGATTTCCGCAAATTAAATAAGGCTACTAAAAAAGATCATTACCCCTTACCTTTTATCGATCAAATTCTAGAAAGATTGTCCAAACATACACATTTTTGCTTTCTAGATGGTTATTTTGGTTTCTCTTAAATACCTGTGTCAGCCAAAGATCAATCAAAAACTACTTTTACATGCCCTTTTGGTACTTTTGCTTATAGACGTATGCCTTTTGGTTTATGTAATGCACTTGCTACCTTTCAAAGATCCATGATGGCTATATTCTCTGACTTTTGTGAAAAAGATTTGTGAGGTTTTGATGGACGACTTTTCCGTCTATGGATCTTCTTTTGATGATTTCTTGAGCAACCTTGATTGAGTTTTGCAGAGATGTGAAGAAACTAATCTTGTCTTGAATTGGGAAAAGTGCCACTTTATGGTTAATGAAGGTATTGTCTTGGGGCATAAAGTTTCTGAAAGAGGTATCAAAGTTGATAAAGCCAAGGTTGATGCTATTGAAAAGATGCCATGTCGCAAGGACATCAAAGGTATAAGAAGTTTCCTAAGTCATGCCGGTTTTTATAGGAGATTCATTAAGGACTTCTCAAAAATTTCTCGGCCTCTGACTAATTTATTACAAAAAGATATACCATTTGTCTTTGATGATGATTGCGTACAAGCATTTGAAATACTTAAGAAAGCATTGATTTCTGCACCTATTGTTCAGCCACCTGATTGGAATTTACCCTTCGAAATTATGTGTGATGCTAGTGATTATGCTGTAGGTGCTGTTCTAGGACAAAGAGTTGATAATAAACTAAATGTTATTCAATATGCTAGTAAAACTCTAGACAATGCTCAAAGAAATTATTCTACCACTGAAAAAGAATTCTTAGCAGTTGTATTTGCTTGTGATAAGTTCAGACCTTATATTGTTGATTCTAAAGTAATTATTCACACTAATCATGCTGCTATTAAATATCTTATGGAAGAGAAAGATGCTAAACCTAGACTTATTAGATGGGTTCTCTTGCTACAAGAATTTGATTTACATATCATTGATAGAAAAGGAGCTGAGAACCCCGTTGCAGACAACTTGTCTAGGTTAGAAAATGTGCTTGATGACCCACTACCTATTGATGATAGCTTTCCTGATGAGCAATTAAAAGTCATAAATGCTTCTCATACCACTCCATGGTATGCTGATTATGCTAATTACATTGTTGCTAAGTTGATACCACCTAGTTTCACATACCAGCAAAAGAAAAAGTTCTTCCATGATTTGAGGCATTACTTTTGGGATGACCAACATCTTTATAAAGAAGGAGTAGATGGTGTTATTAGATGTTGTGTACCTGAGCATGAACAGGAACAAATCCTACGCAAGTGTCACTCCGAAGATTATGGAGGACACCATGCTGGAGATAGAACTGCACATAAGGTACTGCAATCTGGTTTTTATTGGCCTACTCTCTTCAAAGATGCCCGTAAGTTTGTCTTATCTTGTGATGAATGTCAAAGAATTGGTAATATTAGTAGACGTCAAGAAATGCCTATGAATTATTCACTTGTTATTGAACCATTTGATGTTTGGGGCTTTGACTATATGGGACCTTTTCCTTCCTCTAATGGTTATACACATATTTTAGTTGCTGTTGATTACGTTACTAAGTGGGTAGAAGCTATTCCATCTAGTAGTGTTGATCATAAAACTTCTATTAAAATGCTTAAAGAAGTTATTTTTCCAAGATTTGGAGTCCCTGGATATTTAATGACTGATGGTGGTTCACATTTTATTCATGGTGCCTTCCATAGAATGCTTGCTAAATATGATGTTAATCATAGAATTGCATCTCCTTATCATCCTCAGTCTAGTGGTCAAGTAGAATTGAGTAATAGAGAACTCAAATTAATTTTGCAAAAGACTGTTAATAGGTCTAGAAAGAATTGGTCCAAGAAACTAGATGATGCATTATTGGCCTATGGAATTGCATTCAAAAATCCTATGGGTATGTCTCCTTATAAAATGGTCTATGGAAAAGCATGTCACTTGCCTCTCGAACTAGAACACAAGGCTTATTGGGCTATTAAAGAACTTAATTATGATTTTAAACTTGCTGGTGAGAAGAGGTTATTTGATATTAGCTCACTTGATGAATGGAGAACCCAAGCCTACGAAAATGCCAAGTTGTTTAAAGAAAAAGTTAAAAGATGGCATGATAAAAGGATACAAAAGTGTGAGTTTAATGTAGGTGATTATGTATTTCTATACAACTCCCATTTAAGATTTTTTGCAGGAAAACTTCTCTCTAAATGGTAAGGTCCTTACGTTATCGAGGAGGTCTACCGTTCCGGTGCCATAAAAATCAACATCTTCGAAGGCACAAATCCGAAGGTGGTGAACGGTCAAAGAATCAAACACTATATCATAGGTAATCCCATAAATGTTGAAACCAATGTTATTGAAACCGTAACCCCGGAGGAATACATAAGGGACACTTTCCGGAATGTTTGAGACTCCGAAAAGGAATATGTATGTGGTACGGTAAGTAAACCGACTCCAAAACAGTTTTTCAAGGCAATATTTCTCTTTTTTGGAATATTTAGAAAAATAGAAAAATAAGCAGCAGTCCAGGAATGACATGAGGGTGGAGGGCGCGCCCTACCCTACTGGGCGCGCCCCCTACCTCGTGGGCACCTCGTGTGCTCTCCGGACTCCATTTTTGTACGCGACACGTATTTTGGTCGGTAAAAATTCATTATATAATATCCCGGGGGTTTTAATTCCCTATCACGCAAAAATCTCTTGTCTTTGTTTCGAGCTGTTGCTGCTGCAGATTAGAGCAACATGTCTTCGCAAGAGTCAGTCGGGGAGAGCCGGGTGTCTCACCCGGCACCAAGATCAGTGACAAACAACAATGTTGACCTCTTTGGGCCAGCAATGGAGGAAGAGATGGAGGCCGAATTAAAGTGGATAGATGCCATGGAAGAGGATCAAGAAGTCACTTCCCGCTTCTGAGCTGGATTCACAATGGGAGAACTGCAGAGCTCGGCTATTCCAAACTCGGTTATCCCTTCCAATGTTAGATTTATTTCTTATGAGAATATGAAAAAGAGTGTCACTGGTTCTCTTGCAGCTATGCAGCACCCTTGGGTGCAGGGAGATTTGGCTGTTACAGAAAACTCCGAAAGGAACTAATGGACCTTAAGCAGCAAGTCAACAAGCTTGAGGAGGAGAATCGTATCTTGAGGGGCATCATCGCCAAGGACATCACATCGCCATCCCCGAAAAGAGAGAAATAATCACATTGGTATGGGCACTCCACTAGGCAACTGCCAAGCTTGGGGGAGTGCCCCGGTATCGTATAACCTTCACTTTATCTTTACCGTTTTTCTTAGTTCAATCCTTTTGGTAGTATCTTGATCTAGTAGAATAAAATTTCTTAGTATGATCTAGTCGTGAGTTTTGCTTTATTATCCTTCTGTGTAATCGAGTCCGTGAGCTATATAATAAATATTAGTGTTGATTCAAGGGCTTGATTATTTTGCCATGATCCCAAAGGAATAAAAGAAAAAGAGAAATAAATAAAAAGAAACAAAGAGATCATATGAGTCTTATGGAGAGTAATGAGCTCACGTAGAAAGAGTATGATGAATAAAAGTTATTGAGGGTTGACAAACACAGTTTTGGTCATCGTTGCAATTAATAGGAAGTAATAAAGAAAGAGAGGTCTTCACATATAAATATACTGTCTTGGACATCTTTTATGATTGTGAGCACTCATTAAAATATCACACACTAAAGAGTTGACATTGGACAAGGAAGACAACGTAATGGGTTATGTTTTCTTACATCTGAGATAAATTATATTGTCTTGGATCTTCCAACATGATGAGCTTGCCTTTCCCCCTCATGCTAGCCAAATTCATTGCACCAAGTAGAGATACTACTTGTGCTTCCAAATACCCTTAAACCAGTTTTGCCATGAGAGTCCACTATACCTACCATTGGATTGAATAAGATCCTTCAAGTAAGTTGTCATCGGTGCAAAGCAATAAAAATTGCTCTCTAAATATGTATGATTGATTGGTGTGGAGGAAATAAGCTTTATATGATCGTGTGATATGGAAGTAATAAAAGCGACAGACTGCATAATAAAGGTCCATATCACAAGTGGCAATATAAAAGTGATGTTCTTTCGCTTTAAGATTTTGTGCATCCAACCATAAAAGCGCATGGCAACCTCTTCTTCCCTCTGCAAGGGCCTATTTTTTACTTTTATCTCCTACATTACATAAGAGTCAAGGTGATCTTCACCGTTCCTTTTTACATATTATCCTTTGGCAAGCACAATATGTTGGAAAGATCCTGGTATATATGGCTAATTGGATGTGAGTTTTCATGAACTATTACTGTTGACATTACCCTTGAGGTAAAACGTTGGGAGGCAAAACTATAAGCCCCTATCTTTCTCTGTGTCTAGTTAAAACTCCATACCCACAAGTATTGCATGAGTGTCAGCAATTGTGAAATATTATATGATAGTTAAGTATGTGGACTTGCTGAAAAGCTCTTATACATTGACTCTTTCCTATGTTATGATAAATTGCAATTGCTTCAATGACTGAGATTCTAGTTTGTTAGTTTTCAATGAAGTTTACGATTCATACTTGATATTGTGATTGAATTATTACTATAGCATAAGAGATTATATAAGTTGTTGTTCTCAGAATGATCATGATGCAGAACCTTGGTGGAAGCAATATAGGGCTTTGGCGGAGCTGTTCTGTCGGGGAAACTTCCCTCCCGGAGGGGGAAATCATCGCCATCGTCATCACCAACGCTCCTCTCATTGGGAGAGGGTAATCTCCGTGAACATCTTCATCAGCACCATCTCCTATCAAACCCTAGTTCATCTCTTGTATCCAATTCTTGTCTCCATGTCCAGGATTGATGCTAATAGGTTGCTAGTAGTGTTAATTACTCCTTGTAGTTGATGCTAGTTGGTTTAATTGGTGGAAGATCATATGTTCAGATCCTATATGCATATTAATACCCCTCTGATTATGAACATGTTTATGCTTTGTGAGTAGTTACTTTTGTTCCTGGGGACATGGGAGAAGTCTTGCTATTAGTAGTCATGTGAATTTGGTATTCTTCAATATTTTGATGAGATGTATGTTGTCTCTCCTCTAGTGGTGTTATGTGAACGTCGACTACATGACACTTCACCATTATTTGGGCCTAGGGGAAGGCATTGGGAAGTAATAAGTAGATGATGGGTTGCTAGAGTGACAGAAGCTTAAACCCTAGTTTATGCGTTGCTTCGTAAGGGGCTGATTTGGATCCATATGTTTCATGCTATGGTTAGGTTTCTCTTAATACTTTTGCTATATTTGCGGATTCTTGCAATAGAGGTTAATCATAAGTGGGATGTTTGTCCAAGTAAGG
The DNA here is from genome assembly GCF_003073215.2 of Triticum urartu. Lineage (NCBI taxonomy): Eukaryota > Viridiplantae > Streptophyta > Magnoliopsida > Poales > Poaceae > Triticum > Triticum urartu. Next base: position 209,652,185 of record NC_053027.1, on the reverse strand, counting down.
GCAGCACCCAAGCACCGGTCCACCCACATACCAAATTATCAAAGTACCGAACGCGAATCATATGAAAGTGATGAAAACTAGACGATATTCCCATGTGTCCTCGGGAGCGCTTTACATCATATAAGAGTTTGTCTAGGCTTGTCCTTTGCTAAAAAAGGATTGGGCCACCTTGCTGCAGTTTATTTACTTTTGTTACTTGTTGCTCGTTGCAAATTATCCTATCACAAAACTATCTATTACCACTTATTTCAATACTTGCAGAGAATACCTTTCTGGAAACCGCTTATCATTTCCTTCTGCTCCTCGTTGGGTTCGACACTCTTACTTATCGAAAGGACTACGATAGATCCCCTATACTTGTAGGTCATCAATCCCTTCCCCCTCCCTCGCATCGATCAAATTATCGACGCTACCGCAGGACACGACTCATTGTGCTTCCTCGATGCATACTCCGGTTACCACCAAATTAAGATTGCGGAGTCCGATCAAGCCGCGATGACATTTATCACTCCATACTACCCCTTCTGTTTTAACACAATGCCCTTCGGGCTTGAAAACACCGGCGCAACGTGTCAGCGCATGATTCAGACATGTCTGGAAAAGCAGATCGGCAAAACAGTGGTGGCATACGTCGACGATGTGGTCATTAAAACCAGACACGTCGACTCCTTAATAGATGACTTGAGGCTCACGTTCGACAATCTCCGAACATACGACATTAAGCTCAATCCGAAAAAATGTGTTTTTGGCGTACCCGCCGGAAAGCTCCTGGGCTTTATCGTCTCCAGTAGAGGAATTGAAGCAAATCCGGCTAAGATCCGAGCTCTGTCGCAGTTGGCTATCCCAACTGATCTCAAGCAAATCCATAAGTTAACTGGATGTGTGGCGGCCTTAAGCCGCTTTATCTCCCGATTAGGAGAAAAGGCACTCCCCCTCTATCGCCTTCTTCGGCGCACCGAACACTTTGAGTGGACTGATGCAGCCACGGCCGGATTGGAAGAAATAAAAGCCATCTTGGCCACCAACCCAATCTTGGCCGCGCCAAATGTTGGCGAAACAATGTTGTTATATATAGTGGCAACTCACCAAGTTGTAAGCGCAGTGCTTGTCATCGAACGAGAGATGGACGGACATAAATTCGCACTTCAAAATTCGGTATATTATGTATCCACTGTCCTCACTCCATGCAAATCATAGTACCCACATTATCAAAAGATAGCATACGCGGTATTCATGGCATCCCGGAAATTACGACACTACTTTCAAGAGTGTTCAATTACGGTGGCCTCAGAAGTACCACTCAACAACATAATAAACAACCACGATGCCACGGGCCGGATTGGCAAATGGGATATCGAGCTCCTCCCGTTTGACATAACATATAGACCACGGCGAGCCATTAAGTCACAAGTACTGGCCGATTTTGGCGCCGAATGGACAGCAGCCGAACTCCCTAAAGAGTACGGCGCATACTCCAATTGGATCATGCACTTCGACGGCACTAAAATGCTGGCTGGTCTGGGGGCTGGCGTCGTCCTGATGTCCCCCACTGGAGATACAGTGCAATACGTACTCCAAACACTATACACAGACTCCAATAACATAGTCGAATACAAGGCCCTATTACACGGTCTCCGGATGGCAGTTTCCATGGGCATTCAACGCTTGGAGGTGCGTGGGGACTCGAACCTCGCAATATCTCAAATAAATGGAGACTTCGATGCCAAGAATGCGAAAATGGCGGCATATCACAACACCATCCTCAAAATGTTAGCCTAGTTCGAGGGGCTTGAGTTCCACCATGTGGCTCGGGAAAACAATCAGGCGGCAGATATCCTCGCCCGTATCGGCGCTAAGCACGACCCTGTCCCACCTAACATCTTCCAGGAAAAACTGTTTAAGCCATCCGTGGTATGGGAAGGGGACACCAGTAACAATAGTCTGGACCCGGCCACAACATTAGATATCGAACACTCTGATACAATCGGAGGCTCTGCCATCGAAATAACACCTTCAGCCCACGTGATAATGGTCGTCATCACCCCGTGGACAGAACCATTCCTGGCCTACCTAACCAAGTAGCAACTACCCGAGGACCAAAATGAGGCACGCTGCATAGTGCGGCGATCTAAAGCCTACAAGGTCTAAGAGGGAGAGCTTTATAAGAAAAGAACTACCAGAGTCCTTCAAAGGTGCATCTCTGAAGAGGAAGGGCGGAGCTTTTGGCAGAAATCCATGCTGGACTCGGCGGCCATCACGCCGCAGCCCGGGCCCTTGTAAGCAAGGCCTTCCGTACATGTTTCTATTGGCCGACGGCCCGAGCAGATGCACAACATCTGGTCCAACATTGCGTCGGTTGCCAGGTTTTTGCAAACCAAAGCCATATGCCGCCTACCGCTCTCCAAACAATCCCCATTACTTGGCCCTTTGCGGTCTGGGGGCTTGATATGGTCGGACCCCTTAAAGGGGGAACCCATAAGAAAAAATACTTGCTGGTCATGGTGGATAAATTCACCAAATGGATAGAAGCTAAACCTGTCAAAACGGCTGAACCCGGACCGGTGATAGACTTCATATCCGGGGTTGTACACCGTTATGGCATCCCCCACAGCATCATCACTGACAACGGCACAAACATTACAGCCGACAAGGTGAAACTTTGGTGCAGCAAAATGGGCAACAAGCTCGATTATGCTTATGTCTATCACCCACAAACTAACGGTCAAGTCGAGCGAGCAAATGGTCTTATCATGAGCGGCATCAAACCCAGATTAGTGCGGTCCTTAAAGGAACAAACACTCACTGGGTAGAGGAGCTCGACTCCGAACCACACTACCGGATACACACCGTTTTTATGGTGTACGACGCAGAGGCGGTTCTGCCTTGCAACATAATTCATGACTCACCTCGAGTGCGCATGTACGAAGAAAAAGAGGCCGAGCTCGATCGGCAGGACAGTTTGGACGCCCTAGAGGAGGAGCACGACGTGGCAAAAGCCCGTTCCGCATTCTATCAGCAACAGGCCCGAAGGTATCAAAGCAGAGAAGTATGGGCCAAAACCTATAACGTTGGCGAACTAGTTCTACGCCTGTCGGAGAAGAAAAAGAACAAGCTCAAGCCAAATGGGAAGGTCCCTTCATTATTGACCAGGTTCTGACCGGTGGAGCTTACCGTATGCGGGATGCATCGGATAATCGACTCGAGCCAAACCCATGGAACGCAGCCAGACTCCGAAGATTCTACGCCTAGTGTCGGACTCTATGTTCGTCTCCTTACCTCCGTCAATTTTTTGCATATCAATTATCTGTCTTTTCTCTCTTTCTCTCTTTTTATTCTCCTTAAGGCCTTAAAAGGCTACACTTGTGTCTTGGTTACACAATCTTGACGCGCTAACTGTGCTCATTATACCTGGGGGCTTCTTATACAGAAGCTTAATATAACTATATTTCTAGTCTTTATGCCCCGCACATGTGTTATTCTTCCACTGTCGGGTCTAGAGATTGAAGCGAAAAGGTTCGCCATGACAAATGGTTTACAATCCGGCTAGGGACAATATATGTCACTTGAAGTACACAGTCACTTAGGCTGACTAAATTCTTCTTCTATACCATCCAACGGGCTGTCTAGCCTACAATCCTGTTGGGAATACTTTGCGGCTAATTCTACTTGGTCATACACCAAACTGACGGGGATCTCTTTCGCATCGGGCCCCATAGGTCCGACCTTGGCCATGTGGTTTGGGTCAACTCCAGTATATCACGTCTTCACCATAGCCCAGGCTTCCCTTGCACCTTGTCGGCAGGCCGATATCTTCCATAATCAGAAGTGCTGCCGCGCTCCCTTGAGCTTCTCTATAAGCTCCCCCATGCCTTCTGGCGGGGACGCAGATGGCCACAAGGCTAGGGCAATACCCTGCATCACCTGCCAAACTTGTTCGTGCAGTTGTGAGAGCTCTGGTAGAAGATCACCTGCAGACTCGGGCATCTCCTCCACGGGACGACCCGTCAGCATACCTGCAGACATAACTCTATTAGACGGCTTCTTCGCCGAACTCCTTCCAAAGTTCATTCAAAGCACTTACTCAAAATGCCGCGTGGAAGCCGCTTATTCTCCTTCACGGAGTCCGCAAGCTGGGCTCAGACATCTTTCAGTTCCACGCCCAGCTGGATATTGGCATCCTAGAGATTATTTTTCTCCTGCCTGACAAACGTAAGCACGCGCTCCCCAGCATTTAGCTGCGATCCACACGTTCCGCATTCACCGGCACGGCATCCAGATTCACTCCGGGGTCATCTGCAACGTCTATTGTTAGATTTGCATGCGTGCCGCATACTATCTGGTACCTGTATTCTTTGCAATGGAAACAAGTGTTACTAGAGGGGCCCCTCTCGGACTCCTACAACGCGGCAACAGCAACCCCTAGCTGGGCCTTGCACTCTTCGAGCTCTAGAGACAATTGGGAATTCTTCTCTGTAAGAACCTGCACAAATAATGATCCTTAAATCAGTTGCGTCAACTGTTTCAAGTCTCAGGGGCTGCTGATATATACAATCGTCAGATTTTCTTACCCATATATCCCTTACATACTCGTCCATGGCTCTGGCTCGACCATTTTGAGCAGCACGGATGTACGTGTCTCCTGGGTTGAAGGCATCGAACGCCTCTTGGGAGAAACAAGCACCGCGGAGTACGGCCCGGCGACGCCTGTGATTCATGGAGCTCTCCACTTCGGAATTTGTAGCGGATAGTCTGTCTACACCCTCTGTAGGAGGAGCATCCGGCATTCGCCCTATTTTAGCTTCCACCTCCAGGTCCGGCCCTGGAGCCCGACTGGTGGAGGCGTGATCGGCAACCTGTCCGGATATAGTCCGGCGAGCGTTTTTTCTACTAGGAAACATGGACGTTATTATATTTTAAGAAATACGACAACCACGGAGAGAGGTTTTGTATCATACCTCTACGCTGGCGTCTCAGTCATGACCGCCTTCCTTTTTGGCCTACCTGGCTTCGGTGCCCTTGTTGGCGAGTCACTGCGGGTTCGGCATGGCACCTCGAAGGCCTTCCCTGTAAAACACCATATGTATACGGTAGGTGAAGTGCATAAAAGCGGATCCTTCTAGGAAGTTGGGACTCCAGTTTTTTCTTACATGCGATGCAGGGAGTAGCCCCGGATAGTCGGCCATGATGGCCACCATGGCGTCGTCGTAGCTCAATTGATAGAATGTCATGTCTATCAGCTCCACAAATATGTACGGATCCTCTTCGAGTCCGGGATCGAGGGCCCAGTCAGGGTCCTCCGGTTGTGGAGGTGGGCTATTGACCTCTCTTACAGCTTTTCACAGTTCCTGCCATGAAACGGCAAGGTGAGTATTTACGACGAAGAATGCGGGAAGGTTGGGAGTAAAGAGTGAAAGCTCACCTAGCTTGGAGGGTTGTACATGGAGAATCCATCCCGTGGCTTAATACAGATGAACTCCTCTTCCTCTCCCTTGAACAACTCAGACAAATTTTTTTCTAGAGCAACAGTGGAGTCTGGTCCCTTACGCCCGTAGCGGGTGGCATCATCTTCCCCGTTAAAGCACCACAGGGGGTGCCCTCGATATTGAAGTGGCTGCACCCCCCGCATTATGCATATTGACATAACCTCGATTATTGTCAATCCTGATTGAGCCAGCACTTTAATCCGGTCCATCAGGTAAAGGACTTCTCCGTTGTCTTCCTCCTGGGGGCTCCATGGGCACCAGCTTCGGCGTTTCTTCAGAGGAGCATTGTTGAACTCGGGAAGACCCCTCCGAATAGGATCTGGAAGGGGGACGCCCTCCATGTAAAACCACTCCAAAGGCCAGTCTTTGGACGTCTTCTTTGGGGTACCGAACAGGTATCCGGTCCCGGTGATGCGCCAAATTTCGGCTCCGCCCACTTGATATAGTGACCCCTCCTCTGTACGGGGCACAAGGCAGAATAGCCTCTTCCATAGCTCGAAATGAGCCTCGCAACCCAGAAACAGCTCACAAAGGGCAACATAACCAGCGATGTGTAATATGGAAGCAGTCGTGAAATTATGCAACTGGAGGCCGTAAAACTTCAGGAGCCCGCGGATGAATGGATGGATGGGAAATCAAAGTCCCCTTAGTAAATAAGGGACAAGGCATACCCGCTCCCCCTTGGAGGGATTGGGGAAGCTCTCCGCTTGCTCCCCACCATTTTAGGTGGCGAGCCCGGCTCGAACGGGGACCATATATGCTGGAGGGAGAAATCCCTGGGTCTGCAACTCTACTAATTGGCTGTGGGGGACGGAACACTTCTCCCAATCACTGGGCTTAGGGCTACGGGAGTGGGAGGAGGAGCTGTGATGGCCGGCAATGTTGGAATGGATTTTTCCGAGCGCGCTCTGATGGATACTCGTTGTGGGAGGATGGTGTGGTTTGGATCTAAGAATCCCCGTCCCTTTAATAGACAGTTTATTTACATGGCTAGGGTGGTGAATGTAAAAATGCCCTGGCTCCTCACATTCGCTCGACACGTGGAAGATAGCCCTTATTGGTCGCAGAAGCCATGAAGTGCAACATTTATGGGGAGCCGGACACTACTCAGCAGATATTCAGAATTTGGAGAAGAACCCGCCTTGCAATGCCGAAGACAATCTGCGCGTCGAACTCATCGTCATTGAAGCCTGGTTCGGGGGCTACTGAGGGAGTCCTGGATTAGGGGGTCTCCGGACAGCCGGACTATATCCTTTGGCCGGACTGTTGGACTGTGAAGATACAAGATTGAAGACTGCGTCCCGTGTCCGGATGGGACTCTCCTTGGTGTGGAAGGCCCCTCTTGGTAATACGGATATGTAGATCTCCTCCCTTGTAACCGACTTTGTGTAACCCTAGCCCCCTCCAGTATCTATATAAACCGAAGGGTTTAGTCCGTAGGACAACATACAATCATACCATAGGCTAGCTTCTAGGGTTTAGCCTCTACAATCTCGTGGTAGATCACCTCTTGTAATACTCATACCATCAAGATCAATCAAGAAGGACGTAGGGTGTTACATCCATTAAGAGGGCCTGAACCTGGGTAAACATCGTGTCCCCTGCCTCATGTTACCATCCGCCTTAGACGCGCAGTTCGGGACCCCCTACCCGAGATCCGCCGGTTTTGACACCAACAATATCCCATTTATTATTTCTTATAGCCCATTTTCTTGTTAGGCCTAATAGGAATGATTTACATCCCAGCGGGGCGGAGAATAACAAGTTGACCTGGGTTGGGTATTCCACAAAAAAATATAGCTGGGCTGGCCATTTTCACCTTGAAAAAATAATATCTAGGCTGGATATTTGGTCGAAATAAAATAATATCCTGGGCTAGACGGGCCGCAGCCCTCCCAGTTGATACCCTTCTCCTCTGAACAACAACAAAAACATCGCTCAAGAAAAACTCTACTTACACATAAAAAACAAATACTACTCGAGCTGCTGGGTCCCAACTGTCGGGCGCTCTTTGTGCAATTCTCTCGTTTATTGAATATATAGGTTGACGATGGTGTGGGTCCGTGATGTCAGGAAACGAGGAGGAAGCAAAAAAAATATAGTTGTATATAATAAGGAGGAACATGCGTACGTACGGCTATGGCCCTAGTGGGTCACTACTGTCATCCAGTCAAATTAAAGTCATCTCCTGAATCCTCATGTTCGTTGACCATGTTGATAATGCTCGGCACCACGACGAGCGCAACAACTCGAAGGACGATGGAGAGGGCCTCGCGGGCCCTACGGATGGTGTGATACAGTGCCCGCTGCTCATTCAGAAAGCCAGGATCATCGAACACCTATGAGCACCTTCGAGAGACTGAGACAGCATGAAACGGTAAGGCCGCACTTGGGAGCTCTGGTTTATTTCACACATGTATTAAGATACAAGTGTAATTTTCTCGTCATCGGAAACAACGCATAAAATATAGGTATAATGAAACTGAGGGCCCGAGGTCTGTAACGAAAACTGGTGTGTTACGCGTGTAATTTGAGAGACTAGTGTATATTTTACTAGTCGAAATCGACCAACCAAGCGCTTCACCCGATACCATCTGCTTTTCTTTACAAGCATCAGTTTTACAAGCGGGCTTGGTTGGAAAACAACGATCCAATCACGTCCTAAGATGATGAGTTGGTCAGAAGATCATATGGTTTTAGCTCTAACCTACCTGAGTTGTCGTATAGGCTATGAATGAAACATAAGACAATGAACTTCTTAAGCACAGAAAAAATAGAAGAGCATGGTCTTCTTAACATGCAAATCACAGGCATTAGCTCAACATGCAAAACAATATGAAGCATTATTCTCAAGAGGCACGGTGAACAGCTCATGATTCCGCATGCCACAACATTCCAAGCTCAACTTTGCAATCAAACTCAGTTGGCCTGGCATTACATACACAACATTCAGAACAAACTCTTAAAATACCTTACATAAGTCAACATTCATGTGACTATGCATCTCAGCAGATTAAATATTTACTTCTGAACTGAAGACAGGAATTGGAAAAAACGATTGACGTTGCTCACAGCAAAGGGCGTCCCACTCAAAATTATCAAATGCATGTCTTCTGGCTAGCATCAACGAGCAAAATTTGACAAGGTTTTCCAATTCCAATATATTAAACTAATGTCTTGTTGCTAAAATCAATGATTAAACTTTGACAAGATTTTCCCATTTGTCGTGGTTTTGTCACGGCAGATGTCCTAGAGAAAGGACTTAGTCGTGAAGCCATCGCGATGGGTTAGCTTGAAGGGGTTAAAGCGGACACAAGGACGCAAGAGAGTTTATACTAGTTCGGCCCCTTCGATGAAGGTAAAAGCCTACGTCTAGTTGTGATGGAATTGATGGGGTTTCGATGACTAGGGAGCAAACAAGCTTCGCCTATGTCTCGAGTTGTTGTCTGTTGTCCTTGAACCGCCGCTGGGTCGTCCCCTTATATACACGGGTGACTCTCGTCGGCTTACGGAGTCCCAATACCGGCTCATAGATGTGTCCAGTTTGGTCTCTTCTTATTCCTAACTTACAATACAAGTTAACTACTAACGCCGGTTTACGGCTGCAGGCCTTGAGCCGACCATGGGCCTTGAGCCCTCCTCTGTCTTCTTGGTCTTTAACATACTTAACTACTGACGAAGTTAACCCGGCCCAGATAGGCTGGTTTACGCCCAGTAGTAATATCCCCAACATTAGGCCCCAAATTGATTTGAACAGGTTCATGTCAATCCTTTAATAAAAGCTTCATCTTCAACATCTTCTTATAAATTGGTAAACCGCCATGATGTCATCTTCTCTGATTGCTGTAAACCGGAGTGACATCACCTGTCATAACGAAGCTATCCATTATGCTTCTTTGTTTAATAGATCATCGGAAATCGAGGCGACAGCTCTGTTTTGTGGCCCCTTGATTGTCGCGCCTGACTCATGTTCTTTCGCCTTATAAATAGGACCGAAGGGTCATTTCTTTTCTCCTTCCGTGCCTTCTTCATCATCCTCACGTCGCCAGCCTCGGAGCTCCGCCGCCGCCTCGACCTCTGCCTCATTCTTGGCCGCTGCATCAACCTGAGCGCACCAGAACATCGCGGCAACCTTCCGCATCTTCCTCAGCTATGGTAAATCTTCAATCTTTTCCCCCGCAGATCTGGCCTAGGGTTTCGCAGTTCTTCAGTGTTCATCGTCCGCCTCTTGCTCAAACAATAGATCTTTAGATGAATCCGCAAATCTTTATTCTGTGCAATGATAGTTGTTTGACCTTCGCCTTTACTTATGCATCTCAAACCATGGGTCTATATGAAAGTTTTTGCTCATTGGTTCGGTACTGCTCCTTTGAACCACTAAATATTTATCTCTTCTCTGAACTTGCTTCAGATCCAATGCTGTAAAGAAATCTTGTGAAACCTGTTTGTGCGTACTTGTCCATCCGCAATCTCAGCTTTTCAATGCTTAGATCCGGCGGTTTAACCTTATAGAAAATTTACCAAACCGGTATATGCCATTAGTCCCCTTGTTGAACCGCCAGATGTTGGTTGCTTCATGAAACTCCGGTTCAGATAGTTCTGTCTTCCGGTTTAACAGTGCCCATACCAATGTACCTTGATCAAATGCATTTTTGAACCGGGATCTTCTACCTTGTAGATTCTATCATGGCCAAGCAAGTATATGAGTGCAATTGGGTTCCTTCTCGCGTCATAGAGGATCAACTGGACGATTTAGTCCTGATTGGTGCTTTAGGCAGCAAAGATACCATCCATTGGAGGGCTCCTAGCAAAGAATGCCCTTCCACACCTCGAGAAGGAGAGGTTGTTGTTTTCGTAGATCACTTAGCCCGGGGCTTTAAGCCGCTCGGTTCTAAATTTTACCGGGATGTTTTAGCCGATTTCCAACTCCATCCGCAAGACACTGGCCCCAACTCTGTTACAAATATGTGCCACTTCCAAGTGCTCTGTGAGGTGTTCTTTCAAGAGGAGCCCACAGTGGAATTGTTCAGAGACCTTTTCCATCTAAACCGCCGTACTGAGTTTACTAATGGATCTAATACGGAGTTGGGTGGCATGGCGATTCAGAAAAGGAAAGAGGTCACATACCCTCACGCCAAGCTGCACAGTCACCCCAAGGAGTGGAATCAGACATGGTTCTACTGCAAAGACACCTCCCCTGCTGGTGACAATCCCTTGCCTGGCTTTTGTCCGGAGCTGCTCAGCAATACACACCCTTTTCCTCAAAGATTGACTGCCCAGGAGAGAAGCAAATATGCTCCCCAGCTGTCAAAGCTCAGAGCCTTTATGGCCAACGGTTTAACAGGGGTTGATCTCGCTCGCTGTTGGATATCATGGAGCATACTGCCCCTTAGTCAGCGCTCCGGTTTGATGTGCGAGTATACTGACAGTGTTGATGACCCACTCGGACATTCAAAACTCCAGCTCTCCGATGAAGAAATCACAGAGGCTGTGCATAAGATACTGAATGAACCGGAACACGTCTGCGCTAGAACCGGCCTGCTTCCCTTCTGTGCCACCAACAAACCGCCAGCTGTAAGGCTTTGATTTTTCTCTTTGCTGAATCTGTTATTGATATGTCTGGTCATTGTTTTTTAATATTAGTGTCTGCATAATCAGGGCAATGATCCGTTTTCGAGCAAAAAACTGCCGTAGGAGAAACCAGAAAAACCAGACAAACCGGAAAGAGCAACCCGGCAAATGACTAAAGCTGTGAAGAAGACTGCCCACAGGAAAAGAACCACTGCATCTTCTAATCCGGCCGCTGATGATGATGTGGATAATCTGGACTTTGAAGTAGAACTTGACTCACTTGGTTTATTTTTCATGCATCTTATTGATGATGATATTTGTCAGGATGATGCCGAAGCCAGCCACGCGGATGTTGCAAAGGTAATTATTCTCTCTTCCGATTCAGAAACTTTGCCTTCACAAAAAATCCGCCAGGAAAACCGGAAAGTTAAATTTTCTCATCCTCTTGCTTATTTGGATCCTAAATTTGTTATGAAGACCCAACAACATGAAGCTCGTCGCACAACCCGGCACAGCAGCCAGGTAGTTACCTCCGCCGGTTTACCGAATAGTCCGGTTCGGAAACGCCATTCAGAGGTCTCTAATTTGCTTGTCAGTGCTTGTCCTAAAGCGGGCTGCTTTCGTCAACCTCTTAATCCGTCTGACTCCGATTATCAGGTTACTTCCCACTCATCTTCGGGCGAGTCCTCGGTACTCAGCTCCCACCACTTAAAATGGTGCTTGGGTAAGCTATACTTATTGTGATGTTTGCAGTACATCGCCTTAGAACATATGCTGTATTTGATTTTATTATTCTTCTCAGGGCCAAACCTAGGCCCAGGAAGAAAGCCCGCCTGGACAAAGCGGCCGAAGAAGATGTCGATCTTGAAGCAGACAAGACACCCAATGCTGAAGCGGCTATTCCTGAGGATATTCCCAACGATCCACCGCAGCAAGATGATGATCTTATTGCTGAAGAGAGACCTACTGATACCTCAGGTCCTATCCATCAGCCCACAGGTTCCATCCGGATTGAAAGCTCCACCGGTCCAGCAAAACCTACTGACAAGCCAACAGCTCCAGTGCAAACCGGCGGTACCAAGGATGATGAGGTTGTCATTACTGGCACTGGCCATACTGAGCCAAGCAATCCTGTCGCTTTATCCAAACATTCTGCCAAGGAAGAATTTGTTGCCTTTGGCAAAGGCAAGTGGAACGCTGATTTGACGAATTACGCTGCTCTGAACGCCCAAGATATCCATTCCGGCTATCTGAACCGGCTGTATACCAGCCGTGACTATGAAGCCGGTCTGGTTAATATGATGAAAGATAAATATGAGGTAACTTCCATATGCTCCTTCCTGCTTGTATGCTTCCATTCTTGCTGACTCTCCTAATCCCCAATGGCCGGCTTGAAATATTCTTTCAAACCGGGACTTAATAATATAAATCTTGATGCTTTGAAATTTGCTGATGTAGCCCCCAAGGGCCGGTTCAACTTAGCGTAGTTAAACCGGTACATTAAGTAATTGAAACTGCCGCATTAGAATATATATGATCAAATAGCCATTAGCCACCAAGTGCCAAGTTGAATACTTGTATTGATCTTGGGACTTTGTAAACATTTGAAAGATGAAGATCGAATATGCATTAGCCCCCAAGTGCTAAGCGCATAACTTGTTATGTGGTTGGTACTTGAATCCTTCTACCGATTTGTTGAAACATATATCTGTACGCATGCAGGCGGAGCTGAAGACAAAAGAAAACCAAGTCATCGATCTTCAAGAAAACCTGAAAACCGAACAGGCTGAAACCTCCAAAGCAAAAGAGGAATTGGCCAGGAGGATGTTACAATAAACACCGTGTTACTCCATCAGAGGATGTTAACAACAAGGATCAAACCGGACAAATAGTCTCCGGATTGACGTGAACTGTGTTCCGTCAATTGATTGGTTAAAAAACTTTGTCGGTTTAAAAAACACAATGAAAAGAAAAGTGTGAAGCAAAAGCAACGACAAAACCGTTTGCCAAAAAAGGTTTATTTAAGCTGATCAAGTGGCGTTACCATGGCCAAACACGACCAAGCTCCCATTAGGTGTAACTATGGTTCTAGTCAGCCAGGTCCCCAAATGAAACCGTGGCATTTATGCCGACCAAATGGCATGGTCATGGTTCGGGTTCGACCAAGCCCCCAAGTGATTCTGTGGCCTTAGGCCGATCAAGAGGCATGACTGTTTCAGACATGACCAAGTCCCCAAGTGATCTGGTGGCTCTCGCCTATCAAGAGGCGTGGTATTGGTTCGGACACGACCAATCCTCCAAGTGATATAACATGATGCTTTTAGCAAAGCGAACTCAAGGGGTAAACCGGAAGCCGCTGTAAAACAACTCCGTGTAACCACACATGATGTAAAAGAACAGATACCCTGCTTTAGCTGAGGTTCCGGTTTATTATAGTTAATATATACATCGCTGTAATATGTACATAAGTAGAACCAATGGCTCAGGTATAATAAGGCCGAAGATGAGCTATGTTCCACGGCCTATTGGTCTCCTCCTCTGATGTACGTGAGTCCCTATGTTCTCGAATATCGATCAGATAGTATGACCCGTTGTGCAGATTCTTGCTGACCATGAAAGGCCCCTCCCAAGGTGGGGATAACTTATGCATACCAGTCTGATCTAGGATGAGCCGAAGCACCAAATCTCCCTCCTGAAAGGTTCTGGTTCTGACCCGGCGACTGTGATAACGACGAAGATCCTGCTGGTAAATCACCGATCGGGCGGCTGCGATGTCACGCTCTTCATCCAACCGGTCCAAAGCATCTTGCCGTGCTGTCTCGTTGTCCGCTTCAATATAAGCCGTTACACGAGGTGAATCATGACGGATATCACTGGGGAGAACCGCCTCCGCTCCATAAACCATGATGAACGGTGTATACCCTGTTGATCTATTGGGTGTTGTATTGATGCTCCCTAGCACAGATGGTAATTCTTCTACCCAACAACCCAGCGTTCTTTGCAAAGGAACCATGAGCCGGGGCTTGATGCCTCTCAGGATCTCTTGATTAGCTCTTTCTGCTTGACCATTGGACTGTGGATGTGCCACTGATGAAACGTCGAGCCGGATGTGCTCCCGTTCGTAGAACTCCTTCATAGCACCTTTGGACAAATTGGTACCATTATCTGTGATAATACTGTGCGGAAAGCCAAACCGGAAATTCACCTTTTTGATGAACTGAACTGCCGTGGCCGCATCACACTTGCTAACAGGTTCTGCCTCCACCTACTTTGTAAACTTGTCTACCTCCACCAGGAGGTGGGTCTTCTTATCTTTGGACCTTTTGAAAGGCCCAACCATATCCAGCCCCCAAGTCGCAAACAGCCAAGTAATTGGAATCATTCTCAATTCTTGAGCCAGTACATGAGCATGCTTTGAAAACCTTTGGCAACCTTCACATCGTCTGACCAGATCCTCCGCATCAGCATGAGCAGTTAACCAATAAAAACCATGGAGAAACGCTTTAGCCACCAGAGACTTTGAACCGGCGTGGTGACCACAATCTCCTTCGTGGATCTCACGCAAAATTTCACGGCCTTCTTTAGGAGACACGCAGCGTTGAAAAGCTCCTGATATACTGCAATGATGCAACTCGCCGTTGATGATAGCCATGGACTTGGATCACCGGATTATCTACTTGGCTAGAATCTCATCCTATGGCAACTCACCCCGGTTCTTGTACGCTAGGTAAGGAAGCGTCCAATCTGGAATAACATGAAGAGCCGCCATCAATTGAGCCTCTGGATCAGGAATAGCCAAATCCTCTTCACTAGGGATCTTGACCGACAGGTTGTGCAGCACATCTAGAAAAACATTGGGTGGGACCGGTTTGCGCTGAGAGCCCAGTCGGCTTAAAGCGTCTGCCGCTTCATTTTTCCGCCGATCCACGTGGTCCACCTGATAGCCTTTGAAATAACCTGCGACAGTATCCACCTCACGACGATATGCTGCCATGAGTGGGTCCTTGGAGTCCCAAGTGCCAGACACTTGCTGAGCCACAAGGTCCGAGTCACTAAAGCACTTAACTCGACTTTGATTCATCTCCTTAGCCATCCGGAGACCATGGAGCAAGGCTTCATACTCAGCTGCATTGTAAGTACAAGGGAACATTAAACGGAGAACATAACAAAACTTATCACCTCGTGGGGAAGTTAACACAACTCCAGCCCCCGAGCCTTCCAACTGCCTGGATCCGTCAAAATGGGTGGTCCAATACGTATGATCCGGCTTTTCTTCAGGTGCTTGCATTTCCGTCCAATCATTAATGAAATCAACAAGTGCTTGAGACTTAACCGCTGTCCGAGGCACATACTTCAAACCGTACGGCCCCAGCTCTATGGCCCACTTTGTAATCCGGCCAATTGCTTCCCGGTTCTGGATGATATCTCCCAAAGGAGCAGAACTGACCACTGTAATTGAGTGCCCTTGGAAATATTGTTTAAGCTTCCGGCTTGCCATAAAAACTCCACACACCAGCTTCTGCCAATGCGGATACCTTTGCTTGGACTCAATGAGCACCTCGCTGATATAATAGACCGGACGTTGAACCGGATGCTCCTTACCTGCCTCCTTTCGCTCCACCACAATAGCTATGTTGACCGCCCGAACATTAGCAGCAACATATAGCAGTAACGGCTCCTTGTCAATGGGATCGGCGAGCACAGGCGGATTGGCCAATTGCCGCTTTAAGTCCTCAAATGCTTCATCAGCAGCAGAACTCCAGACAAACTGATCCGTCTTTTTCAACATATGATACAAAGGGATTGCCTTCTCACCCAGGCGACTGATAAACCGGCTTAGCGCAGCAATCCGGCCTGCCAGGCGTTGAACATCGTTGATACACTTTGGTTTAGCTAGGGAGGTGATAGCCGTGATCTTCTCCGGATTAGCCTCAATTCCCCTGTTGGACACTAGAAAACCCAATAGCTTGCCCGCCGGTACACCAAAGACACAATTGTCCACATTAAGAATCATCCTGTATGTTCTCAAGTTATCAAAGGTTTCCTTCAAATCATCAATCAGAGTCTCCTTCTCCCTGGATTTAACCACGATATCATCCACGTAAGCATGTACATTACGGCCAATCTGCTTGTGAAGACAATTTTGTACACACAGTTGGTAAGTTGCCTGGGCACTCTTGAGCCCGAAGGGCATAGACACATAGCAGAAGGCTCCAAAGGGAGTTATAAATGTTGTCTTCTCCTGGTCCTTAACTGCCATTTTGATCTGATGATAGCCAGAATACGCATCCAAAAAACTTAAACGCTCACAACCCGACGTAGCATCAATAATTTGATCAATACGGGGGAGGGCAAAAGTAATCCACACACATGCGCCAGGTGCCGTTTTTCTTGAGGACCAGCACCAGATTGGCAAGCCACTCAGGGTGAAAAACTTCAACAATAAAGCCAGCTGCTAAGAGCGTGGCTACCTCTTCTCCAATCGCCTTGCGTCTTTCTTCGTTAAACCGGCGGAGGAACTGTTTCACCGGTTTATATAAAGGATCCACATTAAGTGTGTGCTCAGCGAGTTGCCTCGGTACACCTGGCATGTCGGAGGGCTTCCATGCAAAAATGTCCCGATTCTCACGGACGAACTCGATGAGCATGCTTTCCTATTTCAGATCCAAGTTGGCACTGATGCTGAACTGCTTGGACGAATCGCCAGGTACGAAGTCAACAAGCTTAGTTTCTGCTGCCGATTTGAACTTCAGGGCCGGATCATGCTCCGTAGTTGGCTTCTTCAACGGAGTCATGTCCGCCGGATCAACATTGTCTTTATAGTACTTCAACTCCTCGGTGGCACAAACCGACTCTGCATAAGCCGCATCTCCTTCCTTGCATTCCAAAGTGATTTTGCGGCTTCCGTGAACCGTTATTGTCCCCTTGTGACCCGGCATCTTGAGCTGCAAATACACATAACAGGGCCGAGCCATAAACTTGGCGTAGGCCGGTCGCCCAAACAGGGCATGATATGGACTTTGGATTTTCACCACTTCAAACGTCAATGTCTCCGACCTGGAATCATGATCATCCCCAAAGGCCACTTCCAGAGCTATCTTACCAACGGGATATGCTGATCTGCCAGGCACTACACCGTGGAATACTGTATTAGATGGTTTGAGATTCTTATCTGTTAGTCCCATACGACGGAAGGTCTCATAGTACAGGATGTTAATGCTGCTCCCTCCATCCATGAGCACCTTGGTGAACTTATAACCTCCCACCTGAGGCGCCACCACCAGAGCCAACAGAACTGGATTATCGACCTAGGGTGGGTGATCCTCTCTGCTCCATATGATTGGCTGTTCAGACCAACGTAGATAACGGGGTATGGCCGGTTCAACAGAGTTGACTGCCGCCTCTGAACCTTCCAGTCTCGCTTGTCCAAGCTAGTGGTGAAGACATGGTTGCCCACTACTCAACTGCTTTGGGTTGCTCTGGTAACCTGACTGTTGCTGCTGTTGGTTGTAACCACCCTGGTTGTTCTGACTATTTTGACCATTATGTCCGCCCGGATTACCATTAAATCCTGAACCGGAACTTCCTCCACCGTAACCCGGCCCGGATCCTGAGCCACCGCCAGATTCGTGATCATACCGGAAATTATTAGAATTCTTGAACTCTTGCATAATAAAGCAATCCTTCCAAAGGTGGTTTGCTGGCGCCTCCTTCGTCCCATGTCTTGGACAGGGCTGGCTTAGCAGATAGTTTAGGCGGTTTGGGTTAGGGTTGGGTGCTCCATTACGATTTTTCGGCCTACCCTTGCGTCGCTGGCCATTGTCCTGTGCATTGGTATTAGCCACAAAGTCCATGTTACCATCTGCTTTACGCTTGCCTCCTCCGCCATTGCCTACCCAGTGATGCTGCTGATCTTTGGTGCTGCTGTTCTTCTTCCCTTTCCCTGTCTTGTCATCATCAGATTCGGGATCCTTGGTACTATCAGAATCAAAATATTTCACCAAAGCGGCCATGAGGGTCCCCATGTCGGTGCAATGACGTTTCATCCGTCCCAATTTCAACTTCAGGTCCCAAACCGGCAGTTGCCTTCTAGGGTTAATACTGCGGTGTCAGCGTTGATGCGGTCTGAGGAGTGCAACACTTGTGAAACCCGGCGCACCCAATGAGTCGTTGATTCTCCTTCCTCCTGGACGCATGCAGCTAAGTCCACTATCGACATAGGCTGTTTATAGGTATCCTTGAAATTGCTGATAAACCGGGCTCGTAATTGGGCCCATGAACTGATAGAATTAGCTGGCAAGCTTTTTAACCAAGTACGGGCCATTCCTTCAAGCATCATGGTGAAGTATTTCGCACACGCCATGTCATCCACATCAAGCATCTCCATGGCCATCTCATAGCTCTCCACCCATGTCTCTGGAGGTTGATCCGCCGTGTAATTTGGTACCTTGCGCGGGCCTTTGAAATCCTTGGGCAGGCGCACGTTGCGTAAAGCGGGGATAAGGCAAGGCACCCCCAAATAACTAGAAGTAACACCAGGTTCGATTGAGATGGTTGGACGAACCGGCGTGAGCTGCCGAGCCTGATGCTGTGCGGCTAACTCGGCCTCCCTGCGCGCTCGGGCCCGGTTCACTACTTCCTGAGCGTCATCAGCACCACCCGTCGGGTTGTTGCCACGGGGTGCTCCACGTCATTCATTACTCGACACTGCTGGTTCATCCATATGTCTGCTATAGCTCTGGCTTGGATGGGGGGTCGAGTGGATGCGGTCGCGCCTGTACGAGTACGCTTCCTGTTGGGCCAAAGCTATCCTCAGAAGTTCCATGACCCGTCGCGTCTCTACTGCCTGCGGCGAGTCACCTTCAATTGGAATGGCCTCCAGCCGTGCAGCAGCGGCAAAAAGATTGTCCATTGGGTTGGAGTAGTGACCCGGAGGTGTTAAAGCATCCTGAGGTATAATGGTGTTTTGACGAGTTGGGTCCATCTGACGAGGCTAAACCGGTGCACCGGTCCCAGGGGCTTCTGCCCGGTTCCCCTCCAGCGGATTGCCGGCTCTTGGTCCTGGAGTGTTGAAAAGGTCTCTGGCCTCGAAAACCGGAGGTAAGTGGGATCGGTGCATCCTCCTCATGACTTCATGCGACGCGCTCTGGTCCAACATAAGCCTGTAGGCTTGTGCGTCTAAAGCGGCCCGCTCTGTGGCCATCCTGGTGTCCTTAGCCGCCAGATCCGCCTTGGCCTGGGTGATCTGTTCCTTTACCTTTGCAATCTCCGTGTTGTGAACATCCTGATCTGGCAGATTAACTTCCGCCATAAGCACAACCAACACATCAAATAGTTCTGATAGAACCTGAGCCGGCGGGCGCACAGGGCCTCCTGCCCCGGCAGCCGTCGCTGCTGCTGAACCAGAGATCGTTGCCGCAGCTGTCGAAGAATGAAGCGCCGCTTGTGTTCCGGCCATGAATATTCCAACCCGGTTGGGCAGATCAGAGGGGTCCGGAATACTGTCGCCATCGGAACAGCTCCCAATCCGGCAATCTTGTAGCTGATAAAGAGATTCGGTTTCTCCGATCGAAGATTCGTCACCGGAACAAATGACAGTCGCCCCACGAAATTCCAATCCGTCCTCATAACTTCCTCCATGGATGACTCCCATGAAGGCACGCTTCATGGCCGGTTTAACCCAGGCGGATTGCCCACGCTGAGCCGTCTCGACAAGGTCGGTGCAGATGCCCGGCTCAGGACCCGGTTCACTGATCTTTCCAATGAAAAAGTTAATGCTACCAAAGGGGACCCGGTACCCGTACTCAATTGAGCCGGACTCGGGGCCCCAGCCTGCGCCATCGATGTAGAGCTTGCCGCGATGACTCTTAGTCATCCGGCCTACAGTGTAGCCCTCGAGTCCTTCAAAGCGGCCCTCCAAGAACCGGAAACCATCGTGCGATAGCCCCACGGTGGGCGCCAACTGTCGTGGTTTTGTCACGGCAGATGTCCTAGAGAAAGGACTAAGTCGTGAAGCCATCACGACGGGTTAGCTTGAAGGGGTTAAAGCGGACACAAGGACGCAAGAGAGTTTATACTAGTTCGGCCCCTTCGATGAAGGTAAAAGCCTACGTCTATTTGTGATGGAATTGATGGGGTTTCGATGACTAGGGAGCAAACAAGCTTTGCCTATGTCTCGAGTTGTTGTCTGTTGCCCTTGAACCGCCGCCGGGTCGTCCCCTTATATACACGGGTGACTCTCGTCGGATTACGGAGTCCCAATACCGGCTCATAGATGTGTCCGGTTTGGTATCTTCTTATTCCTAACTTACAATACAAGTTAACTACTAACGCCGGTTTACGGCTGCAGGCCTTGAGCCGACTATGGGCCTTGAGCCCTCCTCTATCTTCTTGGGCTTTAACTTACTTAACTACTGACGAAGTTAACCCGGCCCAGATAGGCCGGTTTACGCCCAGTAGTAATATCCCCAACACCATTCAAAATATGTAATGCCTATGATTGTGGAACAGGCAGGGTTTGTCATTATTTTGTCATCTGATAGTCCGGTGGCTCAAGGTGAAAACAAATGATTAGAGAACCATTCGATGTATTGTGCATGATGAAGTATTATGGAGGACACGAACCATCTGAACATTTTGTGTAGTTCCACTAAAATCAAGCCGAGCATCCCATTGGATTTCGTATTTATATGCTGCAAGAAAAGAAAGACACATCAGCACACACACGAATATTGGCCCTAGTGTCAACCCACCAATCGGTGCACTAACAAACTGAAAGTACGGTAAAGAGATTACCATACCCAGATGCCCCATCATTGTTGCTTAGAATGACATTGACAGGCTTGGAGTCCTGTCCTGGCTTCTTGTAATTGTTTGGTCACTTTTTGCCCACTGCACTCCACGTGTTGTAGAGTTGCCTATGCTCTCTGTAGACTAGTCACGTCACCAGCGTCTAATAATACTCTATAAAGCTTCTCGATCATTCCTTTTGTAGTGTAGCGCAAACAGTGACTCCTTATTTCTGCAGAGTGGTAAGACCAACTAGACCCACTAATGAAGTAGTTTGCCTTAGACACATGGCTCCTTTATGCAGTTCAACTAAAATAAAAGTCGGAATAAAACCGAGCTTCAGTTTTGATATCCTTGTAAGCAACAATAGGTATAAGGGAAATAGTTACTGAGAAATAACGGTTGATGACTTATACTCCTCGAAGAAAAACATCTACTGATCTACCTTATCTTAATAGGAAACAAAGCGGGACAGTAGAAATTCTCAATCAGTGTGATTCTTTCAAATTAACTGAGACATTATCTTAAAAATGCCTTGTTTCAACATGTATAAAGAACGACGAAGCAGAAAAGTACCATTCCTAAAACAATGTGTCATGGAATTGTCACGGCAGATGTCCTAGCAGAAGGACCTAGTCGTGGAGCCATCGCAACTAGGTTAGCTTGAAGGGGTTAAACGAGACAAAGGACATGGGAGTTTATACTGGTTCGGCCCCTTACTATGAAGGTGAAAGCCTACTGTAGTTGAGGTGGTATTGCTTGGGTTTCGATTACCAGGGAGCGAATACGCTTAACCTAGCTTTTGACCTCTCTTGTTTCTTGTCCCTAAACCACTGTCAGGTCATCCCTTTATATACACAGGTTGATGCCCAACAGCTCATGGAGTCCCGGCCGGCTTATACAACGTATCCGGCTCGGTGACCAACTATTCATGCCTTACAATACAAGTCACATATACGGCGGTTTATATCCATGGGCCTTAAGTCACCGTTGGGCTTCGGGCCCTTAGCAAATCTGCTTCATGAACCGCCATCTTCAACATCTTCACGGGCTTTGTCTTGATGAACCGTTGTTGGTATAACCCGGCCCCTCTTGGGCAGGTCATACCCAATAGTTATATCCCCAAAATTAGGCCCCAGATTGATTTGAACTTGTTCATGTCAATCTTCAACACTTAGAAAAATCCTTCTTCATTTATTCTTGTGAGATCATGTAACCTGCTGTGATGTCATCTTCTAAGATCGTGGTAACCCGCCGTGATGTCACCTGTCATTAATATTACATGATCAAATCTTAATATATCCTCTCTTTTAATGAACCTCCGAAAATCAAGGCCTCCGCGCCGTCACATATCCATTTTTTAACCTCCTCGATTCCCGAGCGCGTCACTTATCCTTTCGTCTTATAAATAGGGCCAGGGGTCCCTTTCACTTTCCCCCTTGCCTCTTCATCTGTCTTCCACCTTGTGTTGTCACAGCACCCGAGCTCCGCTGCCGCCATCGACCTTCACCGCTGCCTCAACCACAGCCGCTGCATCGACCTGATCTGACCAGAATTTGTCCGCGCGCCTCCTTTGTTCAACAGCTCCGGTGAGTCCTCCTTCTTTCCTTTCCCATATATCCCATTAGGGTTTCCATTAGTTCATTGAAGTTCATCTTCGTTCTTCACTATAGCACTTATTTTTTATTTGAACTTGGTACCACTCCTGTGCGGTGGTAGCTGTAATGCTTATTTTCACTATTAGTTCATCTCCTTTTTCATAAAAAATCCGATCTGGACATATGAACTGCTCTGGTACTACAACTTCGGTCTAGATTTATTTTCCATTATCTTATCCGCCGTAGATCCAAAATTATGATATCAATCTGTGAAACCTGCTTTTCCAACTTTAGTAATTTTCCCTTTCTTAGATATGTAAATCAACAATTGTGAGGGCGGCTTAACACAGAAATAGTAACCCGCCAGGTACCATTAGGCCCCTCTTAAGTCGCCTATAGCTCCTCTTTAAATGTCAATCTCCGGATTAGTACCTATGCCTCGTGATGTAAGCCATGACAACCAAGGCCTGGCGGCCACCAGGCGGGCACCAGTGCGCGTTCCTCTTTGGTGCTAAAGAGGCAACATCGGGCGTGGAGTCCCGAGGCATCAAGCAAAGGTTTCCATATCAGTGCAACAAGACCAAGACCAGCAGGACGGTAGGACGGAGGTCGCCGTGGAGCCCAACACGGCGTCACCACCAGAGCCTTTGGCAGGCGAAGACTACTTTTGTGAGGATAACTTGTACTAGCTGCCCCCCTTCAAACTTGGCCGTTGTGGGATCCCTTCCCGCTCAATATTTGGGAAGAGGACCAGGGCCTCTATAAATAGGACTAGCCACCACCTTAGCAAAGGGTGAGGATCATTCAGACCAACATACAGCACACAAGCTCGCCAAGCACAAGAACACCTCTCCTTTCGAGGCCGTTCTTCCCCTTGTAACCGTTCATCCTCAGCCCATGAGGCAATCCACCACACCACACTAGAGTAGGGTATTATACCGTAATGGTGGCCCGAACCAGTATAAATCTTGTGTCCCTTTGTTCTGCGAGTTCGACGCGCTAAAACTTGAGATTTTGATGAGGGCGAGAGCTAGAGGGGGAGAGATCTTCGTGCGCACCCCAGTGTTCGAACCTCAAGAGTTTTGCCGGAACCCGAAATCTGACAACAAGGGCACCATCACAGTGCATGGGAGTCGCAAAATAGCCTTTGAGTGTGAAGAGGGCGACGCTGCTTATGCTGAGTCTGTCTGCGCCATAGAGGTGCTGAAATTTTATAAAGATAATGTTGACCCAGCAGATATGATGTCCTTAAAGAAACCAACCAAAGAACATGGCCCTTTGTTAAAGTTTTAGTCAGTAGATTACACTAAGCTAGTTGACTTTGTTCCTAGCAACTCATCCAAGCAGTTCAGCATCAGTGCTAATCTGGATCCGAAATAGGAAAGCGCGCTCATCGAGTTCATCCGTGAGAACCGATACATATTTGCATGGAAGCCTTCAGATATGCCAGGTGTCCCGAGGAAACTCACTGAGCACACTCTCAACATCGATCCGAAGTTTAAACCGGTCAAGCAATTCCTTCTCCGTTTCAACGAAGAGATGCGTAAGGCTATTGGTGAGGAGGTAGCCCGGCTCTTGGCGGCTGGGTTCATTGTCAAAGTCTTTCATCTTGTGTGGTTGGCTAACCCGGTGCTGGTGCTTAAGAAAAACGGCACCTGGCGCATGTGTGTGGATTATACGGACTTAAACAAGGCTTGTCCGGCTGATCCCTTTGATCTCCCCCCATATTGATCAGATTATTGATGCTACGGCAGGTTGTGAGCGTCTGAGTTTTTTGGATGCTTATTCTAGTTA
This sequence comes from Triticum urartu, assembly GCF_003073215.2. Taxonomy (NCBI): domain Eukaryota; kingdom Viridiplantae; phylum Streptophyta; class Magnoliopsida; order Poales; family Poaceae; genus Triticum; species Triticum urartu. The sequence continues at coordinate 209,627,950 of NC_053027.1, read as the reverse complement.
TTGTCAGATCAAGATGGCAGTTAAGGACCACGAGAAGACAGCCTTTATTACTCCCTTTGGAGCCTTCTGTTACGTATTGATGCCTTTTGGGCTCAAGAGTGCCCAAGAGACTTCCCAGAAGTGTGTTTAAAATTGCCTCCATGATCAAATTGGGCGCAATGTTCATGCTTATGTGGATGATATTGTGGTGAAGTCCAGGAAGAAAGTGACCCTGATAGATGATTTAAAAGAGACCTTTGACAATCTCCAGGTCTATAAGATGATGCTTAACCCGACCAAGTGTGTCGTTGGTGTGCCAGTGGGCAAGCTTTTTTGGTTTTCTGGTTTCAGAGAGGGTTATTGAAGCTAACCCAGAGAAGATCAAGGCTATCACCTCCCTAGCTAAGCCGGCATATATCAATGATGTTCAGCGTTTGGCGGGTCGTATTGCAGCTTTCAGCTAGTTCATAAGCCGGTTAGGTGAGAAGGCCATCCCTCTTTATCAGATGATGAAGAAGACAGATCATTTTGTTTGGACTGATGTTGTTGATCAGGCGTTTAAGGCCTTGAAGAAACAGTTGGCTGAGCCGCCGGTTCTTGTTGCTCCCATTGATAAGGAGCCTTTATTGTTATATGTGGCTGCCAATAGCCGAGCTGTCAGTATAGACATTGTGGTGGAAAGTAAAGAGTCAGGTAAGGAGCATCCGGTTTAGCAGATGGTTTACTAGATCAGTGAGGTGCTTATTGAGTCCAAGCAGAGGTATCCACATTGGTAGAATATTGTATATGGGGTGTTCATGGCTAGCCGGAAGCTCAAGTAGTATTTTCTGGGTCATCCCATCACTGCGGTTAGTTCTGCTCCACTAGGGGATATTATTCAAAACCGAGAACCACAGGTCGAGTAGCCAAGTGGTCCATTGAGCTTGGACCCAATGGTTTGAAGTATATGCCTTGCACAGCCATCAAGTCTCAAGCACTTGTAGATTTTATCAATGATTGGACAGAGTTGCAGATGCCTGAGGAGAAGCCGGATAGCACATATAGGACTATTCACATTGATGGATCTAGCTACTTGGAAGGCTCGGGAGCTGGTGTTTTCTTGACTTCCCCATGAGGTGACAAATTTTTTTATGGCGGCTTATTCTCCGGTTGATGTTCCCTTGTACTAACAATGCAGCTGAGTATGAGGCCTTGCTCCATGGTCTTCGAATGGCTAAGGAGATGAACTTAAGCCGGGTGAGGTGTTTTGCTGACTCAGACCTTGTGGCCCAATAAGTTTCTGGTACATGCGATTCCAAGGATCCACTCATGGCGGCTTATCGCCGAGAGGTTGATGCTATCGCTGGCCATTTCAAAGGTTATCAAGTGGAACATGTTGATCGCAAAAAAAAGAGGTGGCTGATGCTTTGAGCCAGTTAAGGTCCCAGCGTAAGCCGGTGCCCCCAAACATTTTCCTAGATATTCTGCATAACCCTTCAGTCAAATTACCTACAGAGGAGGATTTAGCTATTCCTGATCCGGAAGCACAACTGGTGGCGGCTCTTCATGTTATTCCTGATTGATAGTTCCATACATGGCTTATATGACCCGGGGCGAGTTACCTGAGGATGAAACTTTGGCCAGGCAGATAACTCGGCGGTCTATGTCAATGACTATTGTCAATGGAGAATTGCATCCTCGCAGTATCACAGGGGCATTTCAACGTTGTGTTTCTCCTGAAGAAGGTTGTGAGATTCTGCAAAAGATTCACCAAGGAGATTGTGGTCATCATATCGGTTCTAAGTATCTCATGGCCAAGGCTTTCCATCATGGGTTTTATTGGCTGACGTCTCATGCTGATGCTGAGGATTTAGTCAGTAAATGTGATGGTTTTCAGAAATTTGCACGACGAGCTCATGTGTCGGCTCAAGAATTGAGGATGATTCTAATTGCTTGGTCGTTCGTAGTCTGGGGGCTTGATATGGTTGGGCCTTTCAAAAGGTCCAAGGACAAAAAACCACCTCCTGGTGGCGGTTGACAAATTTACAAAGTGGGTCGAAGCAGAGCCGGTTAGCAAGTGTGATGCAGCGACGGCGGCTCAATTCATCAAAAAGGTGATCTTTCGGTTTGGTTTTCCCCATAGCATCATAACTGTTAATGGCACTAATCTGTCCAAGGGTGATATGAAAGAGTATTGTCAACGAGAACATATTCGAATTGACGTATCATCAGTGGCTCACCCCTAGTCCAATGTTCAAGCTGAAAGAGCCACTCAAGAGATTCTGCGAGGAATCAAGCCCCGGCTTATGGTCCCTCTGAAAGGACGCCGGGTTGTTGGGTGGAGGAGTTACCCTCAGTTCTATGGAGTATCAATACTACCCCCAACAGATCTACGGGTTACACACCTTTCTTCATGGTTTACGGAGAAGAGGCGGTTCTCCCTAGTGACATCCTTCACGATTCGCCCCGTGTGGTGGCTTATGTGGAAGCTGATAATGAAAAAGCACGTCAGGACGCACTTGACCCGTTGGATGAGGAGCGTGACCTTGCGGCGGCTCGTTCGGCGATTTACTAGCAAGATATGTGCCGTTATCACAACCGCCGATTTAAAACCAGAACCTTTCAAGAAGGCGACTTGGTGCTCTGGCTTATCTAGGATCAGACTGATATGCATAAACTATCCCCACCTTGGGAAGGGCCCTTTGTAGTCAGCAAGAATCTGAACAATGGGTCATACTATGTTTTTGATGTTCGAGACCACAAGGACTCACGCACATTGGAGGAGGAGACCTGTCGGCCGTGGAATATCGCTCATCTTTGGCCTTACTATACTTGAGCCACCGTATCTTGTGATGTACATATTTTGATGATGTATATATTATAATGAAAATTATAAAGCCAATAGTGTACGAGGTTATCTTTAACTTTTAGTCGGATTTGGTCGTGCAGTTTTCTTGGTTGTCCGAGTCTTGCAGCAACTCTGCAGGTTGTATACTATCTGAGGTGATGATGACTCCGAAAGAGGAGTTGACCGTTTCGATGATACACACAACTTCCGTGTAGAACACTTTTCCATCCGAGGTAATCTAAATAAACTTTCAAACCCATCTTCAACTTCTGGTCGGATTGACTCTCACAATCTCCACCCCGGCAAGCTTTCCACACCAGCAAGGTTTCTACCCGGCAAGCTTTACACCGGCAGGGTTTCACCCCGGCAAGGTTTCTATCCCGGTAAGCTCACACCGGTAAGCTTCCACGCCGGCAAGGTTTCTATCCCTGCAAGCTCACACCGGCAAGCTTTATTCAGTCGGCGACTTATTAGACACCACCTAGATGGGTGTCTGGTCCCTCGCGTCACTTTTTCACTCAGGACCGGTCCGCGAAGTGTTGCCTCTAACTTTTGCATACGTACTCGGATCGAGACAATTTTTATATCAAAATCGATCATTTCGACATGACGAAGACGTATCATGTAGATCATTTTTCCATATGAGGACGTCTCGGGGGCGTAATCAGCCGAGTAGTGCTCTGACTATGAAAACTCGGTACTTTGAACACAACTTCAGCCTTAGAGATGAGATCGGATGGCTGTGGCCCAAATATTAAACTTTCTCCTTTTGAAGATACAGAACTCTCTCACTTTGAGAACCTTTTCATTTGAGGCCATCTTAATTGTGTTCTTGACCATGCCAAAATCTGGTGTCAACACATGCCCCCCTGTTTTTTGACAAAGCTTGTGTGCCGAAAATAACTTGTACCTTGTTTGTTCTAAGGATGATGTCAACACTCCATCAGCCATTTATTTTTCTCAGGGCGATAATTATGTATCGGCCATGTTTGTGATAAGGGTGATAATCATATATCGGCTATTGCCTACTTAGGCTTCTTGCCACACACTCGGTGGTATTTCTTCAAGTATTTTCCATTGAGAGCTCGAGGTAACAATGCCCCTTGTATGGATTTCACCAAATATGAATTCCCGGGAACTACTCTTGCGATCCTAAAAGGACCTTCCCAACATGGAGAGCACTTCCCGAATTTTCTATCTTTTGAACCAATCGGTAGAATCACTTTCCAGACGAGATCGCTAACTTGAAAATTCTTTAACTTGACTTTCTTATTGTAAGCTCTTGCCACCCTCAACTTGTCTCTCTCTATAGCTTCCAAAGCAGCCAAACGTTTATCGGCAACCTCATCAATATTGTCCATCATCAAGTTATAAAAAGTCTATTGCCTATAAATCATTTTGTTTGGCTATTCTCAAGGCATTTAAATTTACTTCCATTGGTAAAACAACTTCTTGACCATATACTAGCTCATATGGAGTCACCTTCGTAGCACCATGCCTTGAGATTCTATGAGCCCACAAAGCTTCAGACAACAACTCATGCCATCTCCTTGGATTATCATCAATCTTCTTCTTGATGAGCTTGATTAAAATTTTATTGCTAGACTCAGCTTGTCCATTAGCTTGGGCATAATATGGAGAGGAATTGAGCAACTTTACGTTATAAATTCGGCAAACTCTCTGACTTGGTGTGACATGAAAGATGAACCTTGATCTGTAGTTAACGTTTGAGGAATACCGAACCTATGAATAATGTGCTCCATTATGAATTGAATTACCTCTGTATGTGCCATGTTCTTTAGAGGTACTGCTTCAGACCATTTAGTGAAATAATCGGTTGCAACCAATACGAACCGATGCCCCTTCGAGGAAGAAGGATGAATTTGCCCAATAAAGTCTAAACCCCGTCCTCTGAAAGGCCATGGCTTGATAATAGGATCTAACATGGCAGTAGGAGCCAACTAAATATCACCAAAATTTTGACAAGCTTCACACCCTTTATAATATCTGAAGCAATCATTAATCATAATCAGCGAATAAAACCCAGCACGTCGTAGTAACCATTTCATCTTGGGAGCCGACTGGTGAGTACCACAAATACCTTCATGGACCTCTCCCATAGCAATTCTTGCTTGGTCCTCATCCAAGAACTTTAAAAGAACATCATCAACAGTTCGGCGATAGAGACCATCATCTCTCATTGTGTATTTGAAAGCCATACGCCGAACAGCCCCGTCCACCCTTCTACTAGGATCACACAAATAATCAATTATGGGTTTCCTCCAGTCTTGATTTTCTCCTACATCGAATATTTCATTAGTGGCCGAAATGGTGGGCTCTGGTTTGGCCTCCCCTATGTTGGCAAGACTAGACATCAGCTTTTCAGAAATACGAAACAAGCCATGATAAACATGATAGCCGGATGCTTGTTGTGCCAACTCATTTTCTTTCCAATTGTCCTATCTAGATATATGAGCAATGCTCAAATAATCCACAGTAGAAATTATATCTATACATTTATCAAGTTAAACATTAAGTGATTCATCAAGTGAAAGCACAAGTGCTCCCTAGGTGGTTTTGATAATTGATGACAACATATCTCTTGTTGGACTAACATTTCTATCTAGCATGATTCAGATAAGTTCAAGAATGGAGTGTCATGGACTAAAGGTTGTGGGAACTCCTTCAATATGCTAAGGACAAAGGATTGGCTAAAGCTTCAAGCTCAACACTCTTCATTTTACATTTTAGTGATCCAAGATCACATTGAGTCCATAGGAAAAGCCAATACTATCAAGGAGGGATGAGGTGTTGCTTAATGAGCCTCTTGCTTCATGTGCTTAATGATATGCTCCAAAATCCTCAGCTACTTTCCCACTTCCACATATGACCTAAACCCAAAGCCAAATTCGGACCTACCGATTATTCCTATCTAGCGCCACCGAGATTCACTTGTCATAAGCCACTGCCAAACCCTAGCAATTCGGTTCTACCGATAGGGATCTCGGTCTTGCCGAGATGGGATTTCAAACTCTCTGTTTCCCTTTCGTAACTTTTTGGTCTCACCGAAAGAGCGAATCGGTCCCACCGAGATTGCAGTGTAAACTCTCCGTTTCCTTTTTGTAACTTTTCGGTCTCACCGAAAGAGCAAATCGGTCCCATCGAGTTTACCTGACCAACTCTCTGGTTAGCTTATTACCAAACTCGGTCTCACCGAGTTTGTGTAATCGGTCTCACCGAGATTACGTTATGCCCAAACCCTAACCATATCGGTCCTACCGAGTTGCATGTCAGTCCCACCGAAAATCTCTAACGGTCACTAGGTTTACCTTTTCGGTTCGACCGAGTTTGTTGATTCGGTCCCACCGAGATTGGAAAACTGTGTGTAACGGTTGGATTTCGTGTGGAGGCTATATATACCCCTCCACCTCCTCTTCATTCGTGGAGAGAGCCATCAGACTAAGCCTACACTTCCAGCATCCTATTTCTGAGAGAGAACTACCTACTCATGTGTTGAGGCCAAGATATTCCATTCCTACCATATGAATCTTGATCTCTAGCTTTCCCCAAGTTGCTTTCCACTCAATCCTTCTTTCCACCAGATCCAAATCCTATGAGAGAGAGTTGAGTGTTGGGGAGACTATCATTTGAAGCACAAGAGCAAGGAGTTCATTACCTACACACCATTTGTTACTTCTTGGAGAGTGGTGTCTCCAAGATTGGCTAGGTGTTACTTGGGAGCCTCCGACAAGATTGTGGAGTTGAACCAAGGAGTTTGTAAGGGCAAGGAGATCGCCTACTTCGTGAAGATCTACCGCTAGTGAGGCAAGTCCTTCGTGGGCGATGGCCATGGTGGGATAGACAAGGTTGCTTCTTCGTGGACCCTTCGTAGGTGGTTGCTTCTTCATGGACCCTTCGTGGGTGGAGCCCTCCGTGGACTCGCGCAACCATTACCCTTCATGGGTGGAGCCCTCCGTGGACTCGCGCAGCCGTTACCCTTCGTGGGTTGAAGTCTCCATCAACGTGGATGTAGGATAGCACCACCTATCCGAACCACGGGAAAAACATCCATGTCTCCAATTGCGTTTGAATTCTCCAAACCCTTCCCCTTACATTCTTGCAAGTTGCATGCTTTACATTCCGCTGCTCATATACTCTTTGCATGCTTGTTTGATATGTATTGTGTATGTTGAAATTGTGCCTAAAACTCCACTCAAACCAAAAAGGCCTAAAAATTGCAACTTTAGCACTAAGTGTCTAATCACCCCCCTCTAGACACATCTACTTCTAGATCCTACAAGTGGTATCAGAGCTTTGGTCTACATTGCCTTGGTTTAATCACCATTGGAGGAAGATGGATATGTCTACCGTAGGGAGTCTTAGACATAGAGTGCCTATTCTGGATGGAGAGTATTTTCATGAGTGGAAAAATGAGATGCTTGTAATTTTCAATCAATATCATTTGAACAAGTATATTGCTAGCCCTTGTGCACCTCATATCGATCCTTTGCATCCTACCCTAGATGAAGATATTGACATGATTCGCAATCTTAGAACTATTGAGCTCATCATTAGAGAATTGCCCAAAAATTTGATTGCTAGTTTGCCTACTCTTAATTGTGCCTATACTATATGGAAATTTCTTGAGGAACGATTTCCCGATCATTCCTTGAAAACTTTGGATGAAATTCTCCATAAATCTATTGCCTTGAGTAAGATGAACTCTAGTGGTCCTAGTTTTGGTAATTGTCTATTTGAACTTACCAATCTTAAGCATGCTAAAGGAGATGTTGGAATCATTAGTGATATCATATTCTAAGCTATAAGAATTCATAAAAGTGAACACTTTGATGATCATTTATCTAATGAATTACCCTCTCTAGGAAATGATGAGTCACAAGATCATGATGAACATGGATACTATGATGATGATGATGATGATAGTGACTTCGATCTTGATGATGCAATGAGACATTTTGGTCTTATGGCAAATCTTCGGGGATATGAATCAGGAGGAAAGGAATGGGTTCTTGATAGTGGATGTACTGATCATATGACCAGAGATGAAGAGATGTTTCGTGAGCTTGCTGAAAATGACGGCCCTCAAAAATATGTCACCTTTGGTGATAATTCAAAGGGTAAAGTGGTTGGCCTTGGTAAGGTGGCCATCTCACATGATAGTTCCATTCAAAATGTCATGCTCGTTGAATCTCTCGGCTACAACTTACTTTCAGTATCTAGACTTTGCTGATTTCGGTTTGAATGTCCTATTTACTGAGGTAGATTGCCAAGTATTTCATCGAGACAATCATAAAATGGTCTTTACCGGTATGCGTAGAGGTGATCTTTACATTGTCGATTCCTCTAAAAAGGCACAACCTAAAACTTGCTTTGTTGCTAAATCCTCAAAAGGTTGGTTGTGGCATAGACGACTAGGTCACGTTGGCATGAGAAACCTTGACAAGCTTATTAAAGGAAATCATATCCTTGGAGTTAACGATGTCATATTTGATAAGGATAGACTTTGAAGTGCTTGTCAAGCAGGTAAACAGGTTGGAGGAAGGCATCCCGTGAAGAACATCATGACCACAAGAAGGCCACTCGAGCTACTTCATATGGATCTTTTTCGTCCCAACGCCTACAAGAGTCTCGATGGAAATTCTTTTGGTCTAGTTATAGTTGATGATTTTTCAAGATTTACTTGGGTGTTCTTTCTTAATGACAAGTCGCAGGTCCAGAAGATCTTCAGAAACTTCGCTAGGAAGGCCCAAAATCAGTTTGACGTGAAGAGCAAGAAGGTTCACAGTGACAACGGAACAGAGTTCAAGAACGCAAATGTGGACACATTTCTTAACGAAGAAGGGATTTCACACGAGTTCTCGGCTACGTACACACCTCAACAAAATGGAGTTGTTGAGAGGAAGAACCGGACGCTCATCAAAATGGCAAGAACGATGCTTGATGAATACAAGACGCCGAAGCACTTTTGGGCAGAAGCGGTTGAGACAGCTTGTCACTGAACAAATCGCTTATATCTTCACAAGCTACTCGGCAAGACGGCATACGAGCTTCTCACCGGTAACAAACCCCAAGTTGGATACTTTCGAGTATTCGGCTCAAAGTGCTACATTATTGATAAGCATCGTCGTTCAAAGTTTGCTCCTAAATCTCATGAAGGTTTTCTACTTGGTTATGGCTCAAACTCTCACACTTACCGTGTCTACAACAATTTCACCCGAAGGGTTGAAGAGACGGTAGATGTGAAGTTTGATGAATCTAATGGCTCGCAAGTAGAGCAATTGCCAATTGATGTAGGAGACAAAGACCCTTCAGAAGCAATCCAAGACTTGTCCATTGGCAAAATTCGTCCAACGGAGGTGAAGGAGAGTACTTCATCCGTCCAAGTGGAAGCTTCTACTTCACGGCAAGGTGAACCAAGAATCGACACGGAAGCATCCACAAGTGGGACACACCAAGATGAAGAAGACAAGGAAATGCATCAAGACGAACATCAACAACCTCTTTCTCCACCACGACAAGAGAACGACGATGTCAACAATGAAGAAGGCCAAGAAGAAGAACAAGATGAAGAAGATGTTCAACGAAGACCCAAGCAAAAGCTCTCACGAGTTCGTGCAAGAATTGCCAAAGATCATCCCGTCGAGCAAATCCTCAATGATATACAAACCGGGAGAATCACTCGCTCAAAAACTCGTTTAGCTAACTTTTGTGAAAACTATTCATTCATCTCTAGCATTGAACCTATGAAGGTTGAAGAAGCATTGGAAGATACGGATTGGATAAACGCTATGCATGAAGAGCTACACAATTTTGAGAGAAACCAAGTTTGGACATTGGTTGAGAAGCCCGACAACAACCACAACATCATTGGTACCAAATGGATGTTTCGCAACAAGCAAGATGAAGATGGACAAGTGGTTCGCAACAAAGCACGTCTCGTCGCCCAAGGGTACACACAAGTCGAAGGTATGGACTATGGTGAGACATATGCTCCCGTTGCTAGACTTGAGTCCATTCGAATCTTAATTGCCTATGTTAATCACCATAATATCACCTTGTACCAAATGGACATTAAAAGTGCTTTTCTAAATGGTGAAATAGAGGAGGAAGTTTATGTCAAACAACCTCCCGGCTTTATCAATCCTAAGAAACCAAATCATGTTTACAAACATCACAAAGCTCTTTATGGTCTTAAACAAGCTCCTAGAGCATGGTATAAATGCTTGACCAAGTTCCTTATTACAAGTGGTTTTGAAATTGGTAAAATTGATTCTACTCTTTTTACTAAAAGGGTTAATGGAGAACTATTTGTATCCCAAATTTATGTCGATGATATCATATTTGGTTCAACTAACCCTCTCTTTAGTGAAAAGTTTGGAAAGCTAATGTGAGAGAAGTTTGAGATGTCTATGATGAGTGAACTCAAATTCTTTCTCGGTTTGCAAATCAAGAAAACTAAGGAAGGTACATTTTTCTCTCAAACGAAGTACACCAAGGACTTATTGAAGAAGTTCAATATGCAAGAATGCAAAGGTATGTCTACACCCATGCCTACTAGTGGACATAATGATTTGACCAAAGATGGTGAACCGGTTGATCAAAAGGTTTATCGCTCTATGATTGGTTCATTGTTATACCTATGTGCCTCATGTCCCGATATTATGCTAAGTGTGTGCATGTGTGCACGATATCAAGCTGCTCCTAAAGAATGTCATCTTAAGGCTGTGAAAAGGATAGTGAGATATTTAATCCATACACCAAATTTTGGCATTTGGTATCCTAAGAGGTCTTATTTTGATCTTGTTGGATATTCTGACTCGGATTATGCCGGAGACAAGGTTGATAGAAAGTCCACTTCGGGTACTTGTCAATTTCTTGGTAGATCTCTTGTGTCTTGGTCTTCCAAGAAACAAAACTCGGTATCCTTATCCACCGCCGAAGCGGAATACATTACCGCTGGTTCATGTTGTGCTCAATTACTTTGGATGACCCAAACTCTTAAAGATTATGGGATCTATGTGAAACATGTTCCACTACTTTGTGACAATGAATGTGCTATCAAAATTGGTCATAATCATGTACAACATTCTCGAACTAAGCATATTGAAGTTCGTCATCATTTCATTCGAGATCATGTTGCTAAGGGTGACATTGATCTTAAGCATGTTCGCACCGATAAGCAATTAGCGGATATATTTACTAAACCTCTTGATGAGAAAGTGTTTTGCAGGTTGAGAGGAGAATTGAACATCATTGATGCTTTGAACTTGGAGCAGAAACTCCATTGGATACATGCAAGACATGAGCTTATGACTAATCCATGATATATCTCTTATGATGACTATCTTATGTCTTGGATATATTTGTACCTTGCATGTTGTCTAACCCATGTAGGTGCTTGGTTGAATCTAATTCCATGAGATTGCGACTCACTCACATCTTGAGCAATATCTACATCACCAAGTCTCTACACAATGGCGGTTGAAGACAAGGAAGCACAAAACCATTCAAACATATCCTTTGACAAATTCTATGTTGAGCTTCATGATTGTCATTTTTGGATACACAAGTGCTCTTCCTTGCAAGAACTAACCCATGTAGGTAGATGAACTCAAACTCCAAGTGGTGCTCCCAACTCTTGATGAGCTACATCAACCTTGAGCACCCACACAAGTTCAACTACATGAGCAAGAACCACACCACCACCCAAGGTATGTTATTCCATCTTAGAGAAGCTTTACTCCAAGACATGAGTCAAAGCAACTCAACAAGATGTGAATACATCAAGATGCTTAAACGAAAAATGGTAACCCCATTTTGAGCTTAAACAATGAGTATGACCTATGATCAAGTGTTCTCACTTGACTCCTAAGTCAATAAACTCTAACATAGGTGACTATGTCACCGCCCAACTCTAGATGAAGTTCTCTTGTGTTCTTTTCTGTGTTATTGCATTTGTCTCGTGCATGTTTATTTTCTTTCTCTTTTTCAAAAAAAAAAACTTCATCTAGATCTTTGAGTTTCTTATCTTTTCTCTTTGTTTTTGTTCTGCATTTTCTGCATTCAATTCCTTGCAAATCCTTCAGGTAATTCATTGCAAATCTTTGTGAGATCCTACATGTCTAGTGAGCTGAGGTGACAAGTGTTTTTCTCTGTGTGAACTCGGTTTCACCGACTTGTAATTTTCGGTCCAACCGAATCCTTTCGGTGCCACGGAAACATACCACTCGGTGCCACCGACTTTGCAACAGGAAAAACAGTTTGCCACTTGTTCTATATTTCTTCTGATCCAGCTCTACTCAATGAATCTTTTCCTCTTCAAGCATCTCAGTTTTATCCGTTGCTTTGTGCTGACTCTCAAGGACCTAACCTATACGACGGATTCCGGAAAGCCCTTCTTGGAAATTGATGTCAAAGGGGGAGAGACAGATCACATCAAAGCTTGTAGGAGAGAGAGATCACATCAAGGGAGAGAAAAAGTCTCAAGGACCAAACCTACAAGAGAGAAAGTATTAAGGGGGAGAGAGAAATTTCCAGGGGGAGAGAATACTCAAGGATCCCAGATGCTTGATGTTCAAGAGGAGAGATGTCACATGCCTTTTTGGGGGAAAGACATGTATTTGCATTAAGTTCTATCCATTTGTATCTTTCAGCTCTGATTTTCTGTTCCCTATCTTCTCCCAATATCCCATGTAAGATTCAGGGGGAGCAAGACACCTAAGGGAAAGAAATCAGTAAATTCATTGCATATCTTTACTCTTGGGGACATGTTGAATCCAATGTGGTACCTTGTACTCACTCTCTACATGTCATCCCAGTCTTGGCATTCTTGTGGTTTCTTTTGTGTGCTCTGGCTAGTGGATGTACCTGTGTTATCTAACTTTGTTTGTGCAGGTTCATTCCATCCTAAGCCAACTCAAGACCACAAGGTAAGTATATGCATCAAAATCATGAGTATGAGGATTTCTTGCTTATGTACATACTGTTTGCAAGAAGGACTCATGAGCATGAAGGTATTTTCCTTGATAATCTTTTGCTCTGATGCATATGGCCAAGATACATGTAACACATTGCCTACTCTGTCATGGTTATGCTCTCACATGCCTCTATATTTCATATTTACATGAGTGCATACATGTAGGGGGAGCCTATGCTTGTTACATGTCCTTCCAAAGCTTTACTTGCTGTTCTTTATATCTTTATCTAAAGCTTTGATGTATGTTGCCATCAATTACCAAAAAGGGGGAGATTGAAAGCACAAGTGCTCCCTAGGTGGTTTTGATAATTGATCACAACATATCTCTTGTTGGACTAACATTTCTATGTAGCATGTTTCAGATAAGTTCAACAATGGAGTGGCATGGACTAAAGGTTGTGGGAACTCCTTCAAGATGCTAAGGACAAAGGATTGGCTAAAGCTTCAAGCTCAAGACTCTTCATTTTACATTTTAGTGATCCAAGATCACATTGAGTCCATAGGAAAAGCCAATACTATCAAGGAGGGATGAGGTGTTGCTTAATGAGCCTCTTGCTTCATGTGCTTAATGATATGCTCCAAAATCCTCAGCTACTTTCCCACTTCCACATATGACCTAAACCCAAAGCCAAACTCGGACCTACCGATTATTCCTATCCGGCGCCACCGAATTTCACTTGTCATAAGCCACTGCCGAACCCTAGCAATTCGGTTCTACCGATAGGGATCTCGGTCTCACCGAGATGGGATTGCAAACTCTCTGTTTCCCTTTCGTAACTTTTCGGTCTCACCGAAAGAGCGAATCGGTGCCACCGAGATTGCAGTGTAAACTCTCCGTTTCCTTTTTGTAACTTTTCGGTCTCACCGAAAGAGCAAATCGGTCCCACCGAGTTTACCTGACCAACTCTCTGGTTAGCTTATTACCAAACTCGGTCTCACCGAGTTTGTGTAATCGGTCTCACCGAGATTACTTTATGCCCAAACCCTAACCATATCGGTCCTACCGAGTTGCATGTCAGTCCCACCGAAAATCTCTAACGGTCACTAGGTTTACCTTTTCGGTCCGACCGAGTTTGTTGATTCGGTCCCACCGACATTGGAAAACTGTGTGTAACGGTTGGATTTTGTGTGGAGGCAATATATACCCCTCCACCTCCTCTTCATTCATGGAGAGAGCCATCAGACTAAGCCTACACTTCCAGCATCCTATTTCTGAGAGAGAACTACCTACTCATGTGTTGAGGCCAAGATATTCCATTCCTACCATATGAATCTTGATCTCTAGCTTTCCCCAAGTTGCTTTCCACTCAAACCTTCTTTCCACCAGATCCAAATCCTATGAGAGAGAGTTGAGTGTTGGGGAGACTATCATTTGAAGCACAAGAGCAAGGAGTTCATTACCTACACACCATTTGTTACTTCTTGGAGAGTGGTGTCTCCTAGATTGGCTAGGTGTTACTTGGGAGCCTCCGACAAGATTGTGGAGTTGAACCAAGGAGTTTGTAAGGGCAAGGAGATCGCCTACTTCGTGAAGATCTACCGCTAGTGAGGCAAGTCCTTCGTGGGCGATGGCCATGGTGGGATAGACAAGGTTGCTTCTTCGTGGACCCTTCGTGGGTGGTTGCTTCTTCGTGGACCCTTCGTGGGTGGAGCCCTCCGTGGACTCGCGCAACCATTACCCTTCGTGGGTGGAGCCCTCCGTGGACTCGCGCAACCGTTACCCTTCGTGGGTTGAAGTCTCCATCAACGTGGATGTAGGATAGCACCACCTATCCGAACCATGGGAAAAACATCCGTGTCTCCAATTGTGTTTGAATTCTCCAAACCATTCCCCTTACATTCTTGCAAGTTGCATGCTTTACATTCCGCTGCTCATATACTCTTTGCATGCTTGCTTGATATGTATTGTGTATGTTGAAATTGTGCCTAAAACTCCACTCAAACCAAAAAGGCCTAAAAATTGCAACTTTAGCACTAAGTGTCTAATCACCCCCCCTCTAGACACATCCACTTCTAGATCCTACATCAAGACATTGAAAGACTTTGGATACTTGTCGTACTACTAATAACGAATCACCAAAAGCCTCAATATGTGTAGCACCTATGGCAAGCAACATCTCTAAACCGAATAACAATGCTTCATATTCGTCTTGATTATTTGTGCAAAAATATTCTAAGCGGCATGAGGCTTCAAAAAGAGCACCACGAGGAGATATATAAATAATACCAACACCTTGGCCATTGCTACAAACTGAACCATCAAAATATAATCTCCAAGGTATTAATGAAACAAGGTTTATATCAACATCATGCTTTTTATTAATCCGATGCTCAACAATAAAATTAACAACGATTTGGCCTTTCATGGATTTTAGAGATTCATAAGACAAATCATATTCAATTAAAGCATAAGCCCACTTGCCAATTCTACCACTAAGAATTGGCCTATGCAACATGTGTTTAATGACATCGGCTTTACAAGCTACTATGCATTCACTTGGCACTAAATAATGTCTCAATTTTGTGCAAGCATAATATAAGCATAGGCATAGTTTCTCAATAAATGTATACCTTGTCTTGACGTCAAATAAACGCCTGCTCAAATATGTAATAGCATGCTCTTTTCCTTCGGTTTCTTAAGTCAAAATAGCACCAATAACACCTTCTTCTGCTGCAATGTAAAGCTTCAAGGGTTCCCTATGCTTGGGCGCTTTCATCACCGGAGGAGTGCACAAATAGTTCTTGATCATATCAAACGCCTGTAAGTGCATCTAGTGCCACCCCTAGTTGGTTTTGGAGTATTGACGACAAACCTAGTTGAGGGACTAACGTGTTTGTGAGAATTGCAGGAAAACACAGGTAGAAGTCCCTCATTGATTCAGTTTTATTACCAGAGATGACCCCTAAAAATGTACGAAGACATTGAAGACAATGGTGGTTTATGAAGATATTCATATTGAAGACAATGACATGTGAAGACTCCCTATGAAGCTTATGGAACTCGAAGACTTAGATCCTTCGTAGTTTTATTTCATTTATGTTGTGTCATAGGAATCACCGTACTGTTAAGTGGGGTCCAAGAGAACCAGTCAGAATGACTGAAGTGATGCCTAATTCAAATCCTATGACTTTGAGAGAAAATCTTGTCCAGAGTCAGACAAGTCAGCTTTACTTGTAGCCCAAGTAAAGTTGTCGTGTGAGTTCAAAATTCGACCGTTGGTACACGTGTCAGTTCCTTAGTGACCCAGGGTCATTTCGGACAGATCAGGTCAGGTTGCCAAGTGGCTATAAATAGTCCACCCCCCACAACCATAAACGGTTGGCTGCTCAGATTTCAGCGCACGGCTTTTGTCGTTTGAGAGCAACCCACCTCGAAGCCTTTGAAAGAAAAATTCCTAGTGAGGAGAAAAGCCCTAACCACCCAGAGCCAGAGTAAATTGGGCATCACTTAAGTCTTCTTGTCTGTGTGATCTGAAGACTTATTACACTTGAGGACTGTGCATCCTCCAGACGGTTAGGCGTCGCGTTCTGAGCATCGAAGAGAAATTGTGGATTGCCAGTGAACGAAGTCTGTGAAGGTTTGGGAGTCTACCTTGAAGACTTACCTGAGTGATTCCGCGAGGTCTGTGTGACCTTAGCTCAAGGAGAAAACGGTGAGGACTGGGTATCTTGGACTAAGTATCCTTGACTGGGTGTTCGGGACTGTGTGTCCTTTGGTTTAAATACCTAGCCGCTCCAACCAGACGTACAATTGTCACAGCAACTGGAACTGGTCCAACAAATCATTGTCTTCAACGTGTCACTGGTTTCATCTTCACTTCCTTTACTTACAGTTATTCATTGTGAAGCCATTGCATGCTTGCTTTATCTTTTGTCTTCACAACATGAATGTATGATCTGTTTGGCTTCACAACTTCTTCCTACCTGATCCTTATTACACTGAAGCTGTTTGTCATTGCGCTTTCACTCTATTGAATACATGACCATGGCTGGCCTAGTGTAATCTAACTTCCGCTGCATAGTAATAGGCATAATCTTCACTGTTTGTCTTCATAACTCTCACGTTTTGAAGATTTTCATAAAAATCGCCTATTCACCCCCCCTCTAGTCGATATAACGCACTTTCAATTGGTATCAGAGCAAGGTGCTCCCTTGTTCTGTGTGATTCGGTTTAACCACCTGGAGTTTTAGCTATGTCGACTGCAGGGATAATCAAAGTCTCCGCTGCTTGCCCCGTCTTCGATGGAACTGAATATCCCTACTGGAAGAATAAGATGCGCATGCATCTTGAAGCCATTGATGTCGACTTATGGTATGTCGTCGAGAACGGCGTTCCCAAGGCTGGAGAAGGTGTCACTGCTGCTGATGTCAAGAAATTCGTTCAATTAGACTCCACTGCCAAGAATATCATCTGTGGTCATCTAACCAAAGGACAGTATGGCCGTGTGAGTGCCTTGAAGACATCCAAACTGGTCTGGGATTGGCTCTCCAAAGTTAATGAAGGCATCTCAACCCAGAGAGATCAAAGCATCAGTGTCCTTCACAACCTCTTCAACCTTTTCAAGCGAAATAACAATGAGAATGTTCAGCACACCTTTGATTGGCTCACTGACATCACAAATGAGTTTCAAGCCCTCGGCGCCACTGAGATCACCAAACATGAAATCGTCAAGACGCTGCTGAGATCACTTGATAGTTCGTTTGACATTCTGGCCCTGATGATTCAAGAACGTCCTGATTTCAAGACACTCGATCCGTCTGACATACTTGAGAGGCTCAACACACATGAGTTTCAGCTTTCTGAGAAAAGAGATATCTACGGTCCAAACTATGGGCGAACTCGTGCTTTGAAGGCAAAAGCTGTCTCCTCATCTGAAGAAGAATCTGACTGCAGTTCTGCTGATCCTGAAGACACTGGAAGAGAACTTGCAATGCTAGTAAAGAAGTTCCAAAAATTCACCAAGAAGAAAGGCTTCAGAAAATCTTCACGATCAAGCTCAAGGAATGATGAAGCTTCTGCTCATGACTACAAGAAGAAAACATGTCACAAGTGCAAGAAAACTGGACACTTCATCTCTGAGTGTCCACAGTGGGACAACGAGAACAGAAGGAAGAAGAAGAGCAAGGAGTATGATTCTGACGACAAGAAGAAGAAGAAACACTCAAAGTCTTCTTCCAAGTCTTCATCAAAGTCTTCATCACACAAGAAGAGCTCATCTGGCAAGGCACGTGCGTTTGTTGGCAAGGAGATGGATTCAGAGGAGGAGTCCGCATCTGAGGAGGCAGAGGTGGAGTCTGAGGAGGAGTCTGATTCTGGCATTGCGAGTCTGGCTACAGCATACGTCGCCAAGTCCATCTTCGACACTGAAGACAATGACTGCATCACCGACACCGACGCAAATGACAAGAACGACTCCACTTCTACATACTGCTTCATGGCACGCGGTGCCAAGGTAAACACACGCACTACTCGCTATGAAACATCTAGTGACGACGACTCTGAATGTGATTCAAAACCTAGCTACAAAACACTTGCTAAAATTGCAACTGAACAACAGAAAGCTATGGAACATATTCAAAAATTGTTAGACAGAAGCGATGATCTGTTGGGTGCTGAAATGACTCGTTCTGAATCCTTAATTGAAGACATAAAAAATCTTCACGTTAAGTATCAGGAACTTGAAGATCGTCTTGAGACTCTCTCAACTACTCATGAAAAGCTTTCCTATGATTATCTTCAAAAGAAGCAAGACCTTGAGAAGTTGAGAGAGGATCATGAAGATCTTCAAAAGGAAAATGAGTCACTTCGCGCCGAACAGATCAGTCCCGCTCAGGAAGGATTTGAACCACCATGTCTTAAATGCATTGAGCGTGATAATGCTACTTTTGTTGCTGAATGTTCCACTGCTACTACTGTTCCAATATCTTCAACTGTTGATGTGGCAACTAACCCCTCTACTGAGGATACCACTGCTATTGCTGATGAGAATGCTAGGTTGAAGACATTGCTTGAAACAGGGATGTACAAAAGTCTAAAAGGGCATCAAACATTATGTGATGTCCTTAAGAAGCAGATTCTGAACCAAAACCCTAGGAAAGAGGGTGTTGGGTTCGTGAGGAAAATTAATGCAGATGGGTCTTACTGGAAACCTGAGTAGTACCCCAAAACCACATGGGTTGCTGCAAAGGAATCCTCAGCAGATCCATCCAATCTGTCTGGCTTCACTTGTGCTAACCCAATTATCATTGATGAATCCTTTGATGCCAACTATAAACTGTTTAAGAATCAGAATGGTGAAGTGTTTGCCAGGTACATTGGTACTAACTGCAGGAATGGACCGCCTATGAAAAAGATCTGGGTTCCGAAAAAGTGTCTGGAAAATCTTCTTGTGAATGTCTTCATGACACCTCACTTGAAGAAGACAAACCTCAAACCAAAGGCTTCATACGGTCCAAAGGCTTCATATGAACAGAGGACTCACCTGAGTCGCACTAACGCTAATGTTTTGAAGGGAAACCATACTCAGGCATACGAATATGAGAGCGGTTCTTCGAACCGTCATGTTCATATGACCAAAAATTATTCTGCTTATTCTTATGAGTATTATTGTCCACCTGCTAGACTGTTTGCTAAGGCCTCAAAGCCAAAATTCTCAGATGCTGCACATAGACTTATTGCTTCTAAGCCACCCTTGAAGATGTGGGTGGTTAAGAAAGCTTAACTCTCTTTTGCAGGGAAAGGTCTCCAGCAGAAAAACAAAATCTTCTGATGCTATTGCTGGGGACCTTAAAAATCTTGTAGGGCGCAAGATAAAATGCCCAAATGGCATCATTATGTACTTCGTTCCTGAACCGCATGCTACTCTCCCTATTAGTCCTAATCTGGATTTAAGTTTGCATAATCCACTGGTTCGTCAAATGTTTATGCTTCACAATACCCTTCGTGAAGCCTATCCCCCTAACTGCACTGTAGGGTACGACACCAGTGACTTCAAAGTCTTCAGAATGGATTATTGATAGTGGGTGTACAAATCACATGACTGGCAAAAGAAGCCTTCTCATGGACTCAACTGTACGTCCATCCGACAAGAGCCACATTACATTTGCTGACACTGGTAAAAGTAAGGTATTGGGTCTAGGTAGAGTTGCAATCTCAAGGGATCAACACATGGATAAAGTCATGCTTGTTGAATCCCTTGGCTTCAACTTAATGTCTGTCTCAATGCTTTGCGATTTGAATATGATTGTAATGTTTGGCAAATATCGCTGCCTGGTGCTTATGGAATCTGACAAATCTCTAGTGTTTGAAGGGTATCGGAAAGATGATTTGTACGTGGTAGATTTCTCAGCAGGACCACAACTTGCAGTATGTCTTCTTGCAAAAGCTTCAGAATGCTGGCTTTCGCATCGAAGGCTTGGGCATGCTGGCATGAGGAACCTCTACACCCTTGCAAAGAAGAAGCATGTCATAGGCATCGAAGGCATCAAGTTCAAGAAAGATCATTTATGCGGTGCCTGTGAAGCAGGGAAGATGACAAGGGCAAAACATCCTTCGAAGACAATCATGACTACTACACAACCCTTCGAACTGCTTCACATGGATCTTTTCGGTCCCACTCACTACTCAACTTTTACTACTTCTGCTTGCCTCTATGGCTTCGTAATTGTTGATGATTATTCTAGATATACTTGGGTGCACATAATCCTTTACAAGACTGAAGTGCAGGATGTCTTCAGACGCTTCGCAAATCGAGCTATGAACAATTTTGGCGCCAAGATAAAGCACATCAGAAGTGACAATGGCACTGAATTCAAGAACACTGGCCTTGATACATATCTGGACACCTTGGGGATCACACATGAATTCTCAGCTCCATACACGCCACAGCAGAATGGCGTCGTCGAACGCAAGAACAGAACACTCATTGAGATGGCCAGAACAATGCTAGATGAATACAAGACTCCAAGAAAATTCTGGACTGAAGCCATTGATACTGCATGCCATACAATCAATCGTGTTTATCTTCACAAGCTTCTGAACAAGACATCTTATGAGCTCCTAACTGGCAAGAAGCCAAATGTCAGTTACTCCAGAGTATTTGGCGCAAAATGCTGGATCAAGGACCCACACCACACCTCAAAGTTTGCACCAAAAGCACATGAAGGCTTCATGCTTGGATATGGAAAGGATTCGCACTCCTACAGAGTCTTCAATCTCTTCCACTACAAAGTGGTTGAAACAGTGGATGTGCGATTTGATGAAACCAATGGATTACAAAGAGAGCAATTGCCAAATGTGCTAGATGAAGTTCCAGCAAATGAATCAATCAAGCTTATGGGAACTGGAGAAATTGTACCTTCTGAAGCTCATCCTGAAGAAGAACTTATCATCTCAGCACCTGATCCACATGAAGACAATGCTCAGCCTGAAGATATACCTCCAAATGACAACACAGATCAACAAGAGCAAAGTCTTCGCCCTATACATCCTCATGTTGCAAATGAAGTACAAATTGACAAAATACTTGACAGCATCAATGGACCTGGTCCACTCACTCGTGCAAGGGCAACTCAGCTAACAAACTTCTGTGGGCATTTCGCATTCGTCTCAATATCAGAACCCAAGAAAGTTGAAGAAGCCTTCATGGAACCTGAATGGATTCAAGCTATGCAAGAAGAGCTTCAACAGTTTGAGCTGAATAATGTATGGGAACTGGTTAAGTGTTCTGATCCACGGAAGCACAACATAATAGGCACCAAATGGATATACCGCAACAAGCAAGATGAGCATGGTCAAGTTGTCAGAAACAAAGCTCGTCTCGTTGCTCAAGGATATACTCAAGTGGAGGGCATTGACTTCGATGAAACATTTGCTCCTGTGGCTAGGCTTGAAGCCATACGCATACTGCTGGCCTATGCAAATCATCATAACATACTTCTCTATCAGATGGATGTGAAAAGTGCCTTTCTCAATGGCAAGATTGAAGAAGAAGTGTATGTTGCACAACCACCTGGCTTTGAAAATCCAAAACATCCTAATATGGTATATAAGCTCAACAAGGCACTGTATGGCCTCAAACAAGCCCCTAGGGCCTGGTATGATACACTCAAGTACTTTCTGAAAAGCAAAGGCTTCATACCTGGTTCCCTGGATCCCACTCTTTTCACGAAGACATATGATGGTGAACTGTTTGTGTGCCAAATATATGTGGATGACATTATCTTCGGCTGCACCAATCAGAAGTATAGTGAAGAGTTTGGATACATGATGCAAGAGCAATATCAGATGTCCATGATGGGGGAGCTGAAGTTCTTCCTCGGTCTTCAAATACGGCAACAACGCAACGGCATCTTCATATCTCAAGAGAAATATCTTAAAGAGTGCCTGAAGAAGTTCGGTATGCAAGACTGCAAAGGCTTCACAACACCAATGCCAGCCAAGCATCATCTGGGTCCCGACGACAATGGTAAAGAGTTCGATCAAAAGGTATACCGCTCCATGATTGGGTCTTTGCTTTATTTATGTGCATCTAGGCCAGATATCATTCTTAGTGTTTGCATGTGTGCTCGATTTCAAGCGACACCAAAGGAGTCGCATCACTTAGTTGTGAAGCGAATTCTTCGATATTTGGCTCACACCCCAACTCTAGGATTATGGTATCCAAAGGGCTCAGAGTTTGATTTGGTTGGATTTTCGGATGCTGATTATGCTGGTGACAAGGTTGATCGCAAGTCTACATCAGGCACATGTCACTTTCTGGGACGATCACTTGTATGTTGGTCTTCAAAGAAGCAGAACTGTGTACCACTCTCCACTGCTGAATCTGAATACATTGCTGCTGGATCTTGCTGCGCTCAGCTTCTGTGGATGAAGCAAACACTCAAGGATTATGGCATTCATCTGAAGCAAGTGCCACTTTACTGCGACAACGAAAGCGCCATCAAGATTGCCAACAACCCAGTTCAGCACTCGAAGACAAAGCACATTGAAATTCGTCATCACTTTCTCAGAGATCATGTTGTGAAGGAAGACATTGATATCATACACGTCAACACTGAAGAGCAATTGGCAGATATCTTCACCAAGCCCTTGGATGAGAAGAGATTTTGCAAGTTACGGTGTGAGCTAAATATCTTGGAATCCTCAAATGTCCTGTGATCAGGCACACATCCTAACACTTAAGCATATTGATGACTTAGATGTGCAACACACGAAGTAGCGTATATCTTCAAACAATGAAGACATACATTCTAAGTGTGAATACATTAATGTGGAATTTGACTTCGGAGCGCCACGATAATTGTGCGCCGTGTCTGGGTCTAATACTTCCTATACGGTGGGTAACGCCACCACCAAACGTTCCATTTTGAAGTGTTTCTCTCATGGCGTTACCTCTCAATGTCTTCACATTTGGTTTGGCTTCATTCTCAATATGTCTTCATAATTATCTTCACTGCGTTGATTAAATGGATATATATGTACTGATGTTCTGTCCTCTACAGCATTCACTTATAGCTATGTCTTCTGGGTTGAATCTTTTGAACTAAGTGAATGTGATCGGACCCTAACCTCTCTATGCTTTCTATCTCAAACTCTATCTCTCCAAGTCATATGCATTCTGTTGAAACTGTCAAATGTCTTCACTGTGTCCTTGTCAGCTGAAGACATAGTGACAACCATAAAAGTCCGTTTTAATGCTCAGTCCTCCACATAATATTCGGAGAAGCAGGAACGACCGCCCGACAATTTAGGCATGCATGGGACGTGGAACAAATCCCAATCTTCCTCTAACTGGCCACGCATGCCTCAAATGCGAACCGCCAGGGGTACCTGCGTAATAGCGCAATGCCGCCTCTATCCCTATAAATACACGATTCACTGCGGTCATTATCTCCTTCTTCCACCCTCGCACGAACCCTAGCACCACCGCTAGCACTCGACGACGCCGGCGACGAAGCGCTTCACTGCCGCAACCTCTCCGACGCCGTTTTCATGCCGACAGCGGACATCGCTCTCTCCGCCGTCGCCGTAGGTGTCTTCCGTCGCCAAGTTAGGGCACGGAGGATCGAACTGCTCGACCTCAACTCTCACTTCGTCTAGCAGTTCCAAGTGTGGTAAATAAAACCTCTTTTTACAGCCTCTTTTGATCCCATAGTTCAGTCACTTTCTGCCATAAGGAGTTTCTCTTCACATCAGTTAGTTATCTCGCTACATCTCATGACATGCCTAGTATATTCACTTGTGCTTCATAAGGTAGTTAGATTCCTCACTTGTACTGATCTGTGGGTTCGTACAAATCTGGAACCAACTTCTTATCTGTGAGTGAATGTCTTCGCACAATGAGGTCTATGTCTTCTAAACCAATTTATCTTCAAAATCTTCTGAGAATGCATATGACCTCTTCCCCTTCCCTCGCACCTTAATGCTGTCACAGGTACATGTCCGTGGGAGAATCCTTTGGTTCTCATAGTCTGCATTCATTTGCAGAGTACTTGCAGCATCACATCAACTCTCCTGAAGCCAGTTCTTGCAAAAGGAAGCCTTTGAAGCCTTCCAAGTTATTCATGGCTTCAGAAACAGCAGCAAGGAAGGGAGGCAGACAGCGACGTGGTGAAACGTCCAAAGATCTGCCTGATGAATTGGCAGAGATGTACAAAACTGATCCTGAAGAAAGCTATGGTCAGCGCAAGACATGAATCCAATGGATTCGAAGATATTGGGCAGAGCAATGGTTCCACTACCGCTTCGTCACTCAGGAATATGCGGAGAAGTGCGCCATCAAGAGACCGTGGGGAGACGTACTATACAAAAATCTCGTACCCAGGTCCAGAGTCGAAGCTATTGCTCAAGGCTTCTATCCATGCATGGTGAGAGGACCAAAGCCAGCTGAAGCACATCCGTCATCACTTCTCTGGTGCCGCGATGATAATCTCTTCAAGCGCAACTTTCAGTTTGCACAACAATCAGCGAAGATAAATAAGAAGAAATTTGGGCTTGACTTCAACCCTGGTCCCTCCTCACCAAGGGCAGATGGCACACGCGACCCCGATCCCAATACCATCGGGCCGTATGCCAATCTTGCAGGCCTCATCACTCGCATCCTAGTCCAAGGGACTGCTGTGAATGACCCTCCAGCAGATACTGAGTCAGATGACGCCCCTGCTGCGCCAAAGCCGAAGCAGAAGAAGCCAAAAGCTTCAAAGCCAGCCGCTTCTCCCAAGATCGCAAGAGTGAAGCCTTTATCAACTGCACCTCCTGAAGCCAGTATGCAGTCAGAAGCCTTATCACGAGTGTCCAAGCCCCAAGAAGCCAAGAAGCCTCAGCCACACACAGGCAAAGAGCTCACAGCTGCTGCCGTTCTGCGCTGTGAAAACATTGATCTATCAAGCGATGAGGATCTTGGAGATGACGCACTTGAGCAGCTCATCAAGAGCAAGGAGGAGGCTGAAATCTTCAACAATCTGCCTCTGTTTGATGTCGCCGTCATCCACAGCTTCATTGATGAATGGTTTGACACATCAGACATAAGCTTCGATGATCTGCAGCTACCAATAGGCCTCAGCGTTGCCTTTCAAGGTGCAATTGCTTCAGAACTTGCAATAGCCCAGCGAATTGTAGAACTGAAGCAGAAAATTGATTATGAAAAGGCTCAGTTCAAGAAGCACGTGGCCAAGCTCCGCGTGCAAGAAGTGAAAAACTTCAAGATCATGTTGCACGAGCTGAAAGAGAACTTTCTGAAGACGCGTGCTGAAGCTCAAGGCTCGCGAGAGCACACGAAGACTTTGGCTGATCAATGCGTGCAGGCCTACAATGAGGCAGAGAAGCGCAAGGCACTTGGGCGTCCCGGCATTGACCCCAAGATGGCCGCGAAGAAGAAAAAGAAGGATGCTGTGCCTGAACCTGAAGCGCCAAGGTCAGAAACTGCTCCGATTGTCTTCCCCACTTCAACGACTGGCTCGAAGCCAAAGAGTCGATCAACCGCCTCACAGCACAAGAAGACACGGACTGCAGAGGCTGAAGCTAAGAAGAGAAAACATTCTGAAGCCTCTCCTTCTGAACCCATCATCAAGAAGCGCAAGACCAAGAAATCTCGGGCTGCTCCCACAGAGCCCTTGACAGTTGAACCCCTCTCCGTCTGCTATCCTGACGCAGATCGTCAGTTGACTGTGCATGAACCCAACGCTGAAGACATTCCAGCAGACGAACCCAACGCTGCTGAAGACATTGGTCTCCAAGACAATGTGCAAGGTGATGCAGCCCTTCCTCAGCTTGAGACAAGCGAACTGATCAGTATTGGTCGTCCATTGACGCCAATCACACAAGATGCATCGTGGGCAGATCGCCCACAAGAGGAAGATGAGCCCCAACTCACTACAACTCCACCGGTGCCTACATTCTGTAGGCTTCGCAAAGGGCCAAGGGCTCAGGCTGCTGACGACATTCCGGCTGCATCAGCCGAAGAGCATGCAGAGATACCACAAGCTCCAACTCCCCCACACCAACAAGAAGTAGTTCTCCAGGAGAACGTGCCTGAGTCTGCAAATGTTGAGGCTGCCACAAACAACGCCGAAGCAAATGTGGAGCCCAACCCAACAATAGCTTCAGAAGACAATGAAGCTGCTGCTCCTGAACATTCTGTGCCTGAGTCTGCTGCCGGACCACAATTCAACTATCATATTGCATACAGACCCCAGGTCCAGAAGCCGATCCCACGACTGCCAAGGTTCCCAGGTCCTGCATCAGCTCCTGGTTCCTTCAACATCAACGGCTTCAGGGCAGATAACACGTTTTTCGACCGCTCCAAGAACCCTTATTCAAGGGAACGGATTGTATCAGATAGGTTCTGGAGCCATCAACAGCGCAGCTATTATTCATGCATCCTATACAACCAAGGCCGCATCTTTCCTCACAAGCGCCTTGAGGTTGAAGCTGTTGCTGGTCTGCCTGGTCTGGAAGAAGCACTGGATTGCTTCAAGCAAGTGGGTTTGCTGCCATTTATCACTGATGAAGAGCACTGGAACGAAGAGCTTCTGCTCCAGTTCTATGCCACTTTGCATATCAAAGGCTATAACAGAGATCCGAAGACATGGATTCTGGAGTGGATGATAGGCAATATCCATCATGAAGCCAATGCTTTCGACCTAATTGAGCTTACCGGCCTTCCCACTCCTGGCGAATTCTTTGAAGAAGGGTGCCAACTCCATGCTGAAGCAATTGAGAGCATATTTCAGCGTCCTGAGCCAGATATGAGTCAGATGCTCTCAATAATGAAGCCACTGCCTCCTAATGCACCCTATCCAACTAGGTTCTTCGTTGAAGACTTAGAGTACCTGCCCAGAATAATATATCACATCATAAGGCAGACTCTATGGCCTGTAAAGGGACACTCTCGATATGCAACAATTGATGGTGCAATGAAGACTCTCATCTTCTGCATTCTTCATGGCAAATGCTTCAATGCACAGGATCTCTTCATCCGTCACTTTGCAGCATCTGCCTCAGAACTGTTTGGATTAAAGTTCTATGCTCCTTGGGTTATGAGGCTGATCAAGCTTCACTCTGCAATCTCCTATCAACCCTCAGCCCGCAACCATAGGATATTTTTGCCAGATGTGGACACATCTGCTGAAGCAATATATCCAGAGCCTGGCAAGCAAGCATTAAGTCTTCAAAATGCAGAACACCAGAGCTTCACTCAAAATATTGAAGGTGTTGAAGCTCTCTCCCGAGTGTATCCAATGGCTGGCACCACACGTGCCCCTGCATCAACTGAAGCCACTGACAGCACAGCTGCCAAGAGACCCAAGAAGCGTGCTCGAGCACTCAATGACCGAGAGCTTCTTGTGGCTCTTCACCAAAAGCAAGATAGGCATCACAACTGGCTTAAACGGCAGATGAGAAGCATCATGCAAGACGTCAATCGCATCAGAAATCTGGCAACCAAGAATGCGTTTGTCGCACACGAGACCTGTCGCCGCACTTGGAAAGGCCTCACCATGATGAGCAATGAAGCTGAACAGCAAGAGGATGGCTTCAGAGAGAGATTCCAATTTGACTCCACGCCTCCAAGAAGAGCTGTGATGCGAAGCACACCATCCCTTGAAGAGTCAGAATTCTCTTCTTCTGCTGCCACCGTGTCTTCCCGGATTATTGAAGAAGACGACGACGCGACATCATCTCCACCTGCTTCAACTCACGTCGAATCTGCACCAAGCTCATCTGCACCGCCACCAAACAACTCCACCGATCCTGCTGTGCCTAGGAACGCGTAGAAAACTCTATGTCTTCAAACCTTTTTGGTCATCACTGACAAAAGGGGGAGAAGCATGATGTTTATAGTCTTCAAGCGGGTCACTTGGGCGGGTGCCTTTATATTTTGCTACATTTTGCTTCGTGCTTACAACTCCCGTTTTTGCTACATTTGCTTCTTTGAGTTGTAACACTTAGCCTTGATGGCCGTCTGCTACCTGTTTGTCACTCCGTTATGCGAAGATAAATTCCGCATGTGCAACGATAAATTCCGCACTCATCTCTTACTGCAGACGTCCATTTTCCATTATGCATGTCATTATCTTCATATACTTTCACATGCATAGTGGATTGTCATCATAAGTTGAAGTGGATCTCCACAAGTACAACCTGCCATGTGCATTTGCATTCAAAAGGCAAATTACTTATATGCACATCTTCAGGGGGAGCCCTTGCAACTTATGAAGACAAATTCCTTTACTATCTCACAAATTATGTTCCCCGTTGAAAACTTCAACTAGTTTGTCATCAATCACCAAAAGGGGGGAGATTGTAAGTGCATCTAGTGCCACCCCTAGTTGGTTTTGGAGTATTGACGACAAACCTAGTTGAGGGACTAACGTGTTTGTGAGAATTGCAGGAAAACACAGGTAGAAGTCCCTCATTGATTCGGTTTTATTACCAGAGATGACCCCTAAAAATGTACGAAGACATTGAAGACAATGGTGGTTTATGAAGATATTCATATTGAAGACAATGACATGAGAAGACTCCCTATGAAGCTTATGGAACTCGAAGACTTAGATCCTTCGTAGTTTTATTTCATTTATGTTGTGTCATAGGAATCACCGTACTATTAAGTGGGGTCCAAGAGAACCAGTCAGAATGACTGAAGTGATGCCTAATTCAAATCCTATGTCTTCAAGCGAAGACTTTGAGAGAAAATCTTGTCCAGAGTCAGACAAGTCAGCTTTACTTGTAGCCCAAGTAAAGTTCCCGTGTGAGTTCAAAATTCGACCGTTGGTACACGTGTCAGTTCCTTAGTGACCCAGGGTCATTTCGGACAGATCACGTCGGGTTGCCAAGTGGCTATGAATAGTCCACCCCCCACAACCATAAACGGTTGGCTGCTCAGATTTCAGCGCACGGCTTTTGTCGTTTGAGAGCAACCCACCTCGAAGCCTTTGAAAGAAAAATTCCTAGTGAGGAGAAAAGCCCTAACCACCCAGAGCCAGAGTAAATAGGGCATCACTTAAGTCTTCTTGTCTGTGTGATCTGAAGACTTATTACACTTGAGGACTGTGCATCCTCCAGACGGTTAGGCGTCGCGTTCTGAGCATCCAAGAGAAATTGTGGATTGCTAGTGAACGAAGTCTGTGAAGGTTTGGGAGTCTACCTTGAAGACTTACCTGAGTGATTGCGCGAGGTCTGTGTGAGCTTAGCTCAAGGAGAAAACGGTGAGGACTTGGTGTCTTGGACTAAGTGTCCTTGACTGGGTGTCCGGGACTGTGTGTCCTTTGGTTTAAATACCTAGCCGCTCCAACCAGACGTACAGTTGTCACAGCAACTGGAACTGGTCCAACAAATCATTGTCTTCAACGTGTCACTGGTTTCATCTTCACTTCCTTTACTTACAGTTATTCATTGTGAAGCCATTGCATGCTTGCTTTATCTTTTGTCTTCACAACATGAATGTATGATCTGTTTGGCTTCACAACTTCTTCCTACCTGATCCTTATTACACTGAAGCTATTTGTCATTGCGCTTTCACTCTATTGAATACATGACCATGGCTGGCCTAGTGTAATCTAACTTCCGCTGCACAGTAATAGGCATAATCTTCACTGTTTGTCTTCATAACTCTCACGTTTTGAAGATTTTCATAAAAATCGCCTATTCACCCCCCCTCTAGTCGATATAACACACTTTCAACGCCTCTTGTTGTTTTGCCCCCAAGTGAAATCAACATCATTCTTTAAACGAATGATAGTACTAAATGCATCAACTTTCCCTGACATATTAGCTATGAACCTTCTCAAATAATTAACCTTGCCAAGGAACTTTTGCATATCTCTCTTGCATGTTGAAGCCTCCACTTTCTGTATGGCCTCTATCTTTTTGGAATCAATTTCTATGCCATCTTCATGAATAATGAAGCCCAAAAACTTACCAGCTGATCTGCCGAATGCACACTTCAAAGGATTCATCTTCAGTCCATACTTTTTCATTCTTTCAAAAGCTAAACGGAAATCAACTAGATGAGATTCGAAAGCATCCGATTTGACAACAATATCGTTAATATAAACCTCAAGTATAACACCAAGTAAATCATGAAAAATCAAATTCATAGCCCTTGGATATGTGGCACCGGAAATTTTTAATCCAAAGGTCATCACTATCCACTCAAATAAACCAAGGAAACCGGGACATCGAAAAGCCGTTTTGGACAGGTCCTCTTCGGCCATAAAAATATGGTTATACCCTCAACTTGTCGGGGGCCTTTCTTCTCTACCGGTACAATGTTAGAAATCCGCTCGGCATACATGCAAGGTCTAATAAAATTAGCTCTAAGCAAACGACTGATCTCTTCCTTGATCCGTTCATATGTTTTTGCATTAAATTTTCTGGCTGATTGCTTGAACGGTCTAAAACCTGCCTTTTTAGGTAAACGATGCTCCACTAACTCTCGGCTTAAACCTGGCATCTCATGATATTCCAATGCAAAGCAACAAACGTATTCTTTCAATAGCTCGATCAACTTAGCTTTATGATTGGCTCTTAAATTTTCGTTTACAAATGTCGGCCTAGGAATTGAACCATCTCCTATATCTATTTCTTCTAATGGATCGACCGATGTAAAACCTTGTCCTAATTTATCCATATCATCTAAATCTTCTATGGACTCATACATATCATTCCCATTGGACCGATATTCTACAAGACGCTTTTGTAACCACCCTCAGTTAGGATCCATTTAAATACATCATACCTTGGAGCCGATTATCGCCAACCAGCTTTAAAGAAACGAGCACGAAACCACTTCTTGTGGCGCTAAGAAAATCAAACTCTGATAAGTCGCGCCCCGTCAAGCAAGTAGCATTGGGATGTTGCCAATCCACCAACGCATTAGCCAAAGCAACGCAGGCCGAGTTATCCGCATGAATGACTTCCACTTCATCATGAACCCACTGGATCAAAAACTGGTGCATGGTGGATGGCACGCACTGGTTTGCATGAACCCAATCACAGCCTAGTATTGCATTGTACTTACCTTGTACCTCAGCGACAAAGAATGCAGTAGCCAAAGTTTTGCTTCAGACTGTAAGCTCCACATACATCACACCTTTGGCTTAAGTTTTCTCTTTGCCTTCAGATCCATTGAGCACCATATTCATCTTTATCAACTCTTCATTGGGAAACCCAATTTCTTGAAGACCGAATAAGGCGTAAGATTTACCACAGCACCACCATCAACAAGCATCCAAGTGAGCGGTGATCCATTGATATGACCTCTGAGATACAACTGTTTCAAATGCATTACTGGGCCTTTTGGCTTCTCCAATATTGCCTTTTTAGGGCCAAAATCCAGCTGAGCCACTTCCCCTTCCTCACCTCCAGCGCGAAACTCACCAGGAAAGTAATATACCATATTGATATTCGCACCTTCATGAACCGGCGTAGATTCATAGTCCAACATATCATCCTCTTCTTCAAGTGCATCCACCAATTCTAAAATTGTCTAAGTGAAGGAGAAGTAAGAAGTGCTGCAGACGATGTAATAGATGTCGCATCGTCCTCCTTTGGTGGTGCAGGTGTTGTTGTGATAGGTGTAGAAGCCACTGCATCTTGTATTTGTTTAGGCCTCCACACTTGTTTTCTAGGTACCATGGGCCCAGTCTCATTGAACAACTTATCCCCTTGCTTCTCAGCCTCTTTTTCTGTCATCTCTTGACTCCTTAACCTCTATAATTTCCTCTTTTGTGTCTTTGTTAGCCCTAGAGGACACCACTTTGGCTGAGTGTACTTAGGATCGCTCGTCTTTACTTGCTTGGTGCTTGCTTCATGGTCATTATCCGAGTGCTTTGGTGCGATAGCAAGTATCGGCTCAATCGGATTGCTATGCACAATCGGCTGCTATATGGCGAATGTTTTCATGCCCAAGATAAGTGAGTCGGCATTGATTTTTTCCTTGCCTTTGCTTGACTCGACCGTTGCAGAACTTGGTGACTTAACACGCCATTCTTGCTTGCCGACCCTTTTTTGATTATCTTGCATTGGCTGATTGATACTATTGTTCAAATGGCCTCGTGTGGGATAAGAAAGTCTCTCATGAACTTATAAGGGGCCATAGGGGGCTGCCCCCATCCTCCATTGAAGCCTCCCATGTAGTATGGCGCATGGGGGTGAAGGAAATATGCCCTAAAGGCAATAATAAAGTTGTTATTTATATTTCCTTATATCATGATAAATGTTTATTATTCATGCTGGAATTGTATTAACTGGAAACTTAGTACATGTGTGAATACATAGACAAACAAAGAGTCACTAGTATGCCTCTACTTAACTAGCTCATTGAATAAAAGATGGTTAAGTTTCCTAGACATAGACATGAGTTGGCATTTGATTAACAGGATCACATCATTAGAGAATGATGTGATTGACTTGACCCATCCATTAGCTTAGCACGATGATCGTTTAGTTTGTTGCTATTGCTTTCTTCATGACTTATACACGTTCCTATGACTATGAGATTATGCAACTCCTAAGTACCGGAGGAACACTTTGTGTGCTACCAAACGCCACAACGTAACTGGGTGATTATAAAGGTGCTCTATAGGTGTCTCCGATGGTACTTGTTGAGTTGGCATAGATCGAGATTAGCATTTGTCACTCCGATTGTCGAAGAGGTATCTCTGCGCCCTCTCGGTAATGCACATCACTATAAGCCTTGCAAGAAAATGTGACTAATGAGTTAGTGGCGGGATGATGCATTATGGAACGAGTAAAGAGACTTGCCGGTAATGAGATTGAACTAGGTATTGAGATATCGATGATCGAATCTCGGGCAAATGACATACCGATGACAAAGGGAACAACGTATGTTGTTATGCGGTTTAACTGATAAATATCTTTGTAGAATATGTAGGAACCAATATGAGCATCCAGGTTCCGCTATTGGTTATTGACCGGAGATGAGTCTCGGTCATGTCTACATAGTTCTCGAACCGGTAGGATCCGCACGCTTAACGTTCGGTGACAATCGGTATTATGAGTTTATGTGATTTGATGTACCGAAGGTAGTTCGGAGAACCGGATGAGATCGGGGACATGCCGAGGAGTCTTGAAATGGTCGAGACGTAAAGATCGATATATTGGACGAATATATTCGGACCTAGGAAAGGTTCCGAGTGATTTGGGTATTTTTCTGAGTCCGGGGAGTTACGGGAATATGGGGAAGAAGTATTTGGCCTCATGGGCCAAGTGGTGGAAGAGAGGAGGCAGGGCGCGCGGCCCCCCTAGCACAAACCGAATTGGACTAGGGGTGCGCCCCCCTGTCCTCCTTTTCCTCCCTCTCCTTCCTTCTCCCTCTCCTCCTTCCTTCCCTCCTCCTAGTCGGAGTAGGTAAGGGGAATCCTACTCCTACTAGGAGGAGGACTCCTCCTCCTGGCGCATCCTACATGGGCCGGCCGGCCTCCCCCTTGCTCCTTTATATACAGGGACAGGGGGCACCCTATGACACACAAGTTAATGTTTCCAAGCCGTGTGCGGTGCCCCCCTCCACCATAATCCACCCCGATCATATCGTAGTGGTGCTTAGGCGAAGCCCTGCGTCGGTAGCAACATCATCAACGTCATCACGCCGTCATGCTGACGGAACTCACCCATGAAGCTCTGCTGGATCGGAGTTCGTGGGACGTCATCGAGCTGAATGTGTGCTGAACTCGAAGGTGTCGTGCGTTCGGTACTTGGATTGGTCAGATCGTGAAGACATACCACTCCATCAACCACATTCTCATAACGCTTCCGCTTAGGGTCTACGAGGGTACGTAGACGATACTCTCCCCTATCATTGTTATGCATCACCATGATCTTGCGTGTGCATAGGAAATTTTTGAAATTACTACGTTCCCCAACAGTGGTATCAGAGCCAGGTTTATGCGTAGATGTTATATGCACGAGTAGGACACAAAGGAGTTGTGGGCGTGGGTATATACATATTGCTTGCCGTCACTAATTTATTCTTGATTCAGCGGCATCGTTGGATGATGCGGCTCAGACCGACATTACACGTAGGCTTACGCGAGACTGGTTCTACTGACGTGCTTCGCACACAGGTGGCTAGTGGGTGTCTGTTTCTCCAACTTTAGTTGAATCGGATTCAATGAACAGGGTTCTTTCCGAAGATCAAAAAGCAATCACTATACTACGTTGTGGTTTTTGATGCGTAGGTAAGAACGCTTCTTGCTTAGCCCGTAGAGGCCAGCAAAACTTGCAACAACATAGTAGAGGACGTCTAACTTGTTTTTGCAGGGCATGTTGTGATGTGATATGGTCAAGACGATATAAGATATAAATTGTTTTATGAGATGATCATGTTCTGTTAAAGTTATCAGCAACTGGCTGAAGCCTTAAGGTTGTCTCTTTATTGCATAAGATGCAAGCGTCGTACAATTGCTTTAGTTTATCGCTATGCGATAGCAATAGTTGCAAAAGAAAAAGTTGGCGAGACGACCATATGATGACACGTTGATAGAGATCAAGATGATGGAGATCATGGTGTCATGTCGGTGACGATAGAAATCATGACGGTACTTTGGAGATGGAGATCAAAGGCGCAAGATGATCATGGCCATATCATGTCACATATTTGGATTGCATGTGATGGTTATCTTTTATACATCTTATTTTTGCTTAGTTCGGCGGTAGCATTATAAGATGATCTCTCACTAAAAATTTCAAGGTGCAAGTGTTCTCCCTGAGTATGCACCGTTGCAAAAGTTCATCGTGCCGAGACACCACGTGATGATCGGGTGTGATAAGCTCAATGTTCTTATACAACGGATGCAAGACAGTTTTGCACACGCAGAAATACTCGGGTTAAACTTGATGAGTCTAGCATATGCATATATGGCCTCGCAACACTGAGACCGAAAGGTCGAGCGTGAATCATATAGTAGATATGATCAACATAGTGATGTTCACCATTGAAAACTACTCCATCTCACCTGATGATCAGACATGGTTTAGTTGATATGGATCATGTGATCACTTAGATGATTAGAGGGATGTCTATCTAAGTTGGAGTTCTTAAGTAATTTGATTAATTGAACTTTAATTTATCTTGAACTTAGTCCTTATAGTATTTGCTTATCTATGTTGTAGATCAATAGCTCGCGATATAGCTCCCCGTTTATTTTTGATATGTTCCTAGAGAAAAACTATGTTGAAAGATGATAGTAGCAATGATGCGGACTAGGTCCGTGATCTAAGGATTATCCTCATTGCTGCACAGAAGAATTATGTCCTTGATACATGTAGCGACCAGCCCTCAAACAGTCTAATCACTGTGCTCCGGTGTCATCCCTGGATCAGTAATGCTAACACCACACAGTACTGAAGGATTTATAGCAGAGTAGCAATCACACATTATTACATCGAGTGTCTCAAAAGAGAACTTATTACAATAAATATGGCTTAAGGCCATCTAATAACGATAACAGCGGAAGGCTTGGAAGATAAGTCAGTCCATCAACTCCAACGACATCACTGAGTATAGAACCACGACCTAAAAACTCCTTAATCGTCATCTGAAAAGTCTGCAACATTAATGTTGCAGCCCGAAACGGGTCAGCACATGGAATATGCTGGCAAGGTAACACATAGAGAGTAATGGAATGAAACAGCTATACTATATGCATATTTGGCTGGTGGAAAAGCTCTATGGTTACAGTTTTGCGTAAAGCCAATTTTTCCCTACTTCAAAGGAATAAAATTTATTTCACTATCATGGTAGTTGTTAAACATTGAGAATGGTTGACAGCATTCTCAATCCCAATTAAACATCATCATTAAACATAACCCAACAAAATTAATTTAGAGTAATATGTTGAGATTCACATGATAATCCAGGTACTAGATACTCAAGATGTCCATAACCGGGGACACGGCTAATCATGATTAGTTTATTACACTCTGCAGAGGTTTGCACACTTTTCCCCACAAGACTCGATCGCCTCCGTTTGGTTTCTCGCACTACAAGGTGTTTGAGAAGACGGATGACCGAGACATAGTCTTTCAGAAGCGCTAGCACCTTACGATCGGGTAGACCGTACCACCTACATCCCCTACATCTTCTAGTCTACCACTGTAAGAGTTCGCACGACTTAGTCAACTATGCTAGAGCCCATAATAGCTTGTGGCTGCACATGGAAGTTTCTAGTATGAATAGTCTCATGATCCCTTTGAGCCTGGGTGGCGGTCCAAAAGAAAAGAAGCAAGTCCTGGAATACCCAGGTGCCTCAATCCACCTAGATGTGTGTTTAAGTTGCCACCTTAGATAAACCATTAATTAACAAACTCACATCTGTCATGGATATCACTCACCCAATCCACGTCTACTAGCATAGCATGGCATAATAAGCAAACGTAGAAGTAACTCCCAAAGGTTTGATAATAAACAGGTAATAGGTACTACCTCAACTACTTCCCATCCCACAATTTAATTAGATCCTAATCATGCAATGTGTGAGGATTGATCTAATGCAATAAAACTGGGTAGTAGGAAAAATATGATCAAAGTGTTACTTGCCTTGCTGATGATCCGGGAAACCTAGAGATTCGAAGTAACAGGCGGCGCACTCCGGGTATTCTATCGCAGACAAACAAACAAGCATACAATAAGTACTCATCTAATGCATGGGTAAAACTCAAATAAGAGATCTAACCAGAAGGTTCAACTTAAGAACTCCGGTTGGCAAAAAGAATCAAATCGGACGAAGCAACGAAAGTCAAACGGCGAAAGAAAACAACTTCGTTCTACTAATCTGGATCTAGGGCAAATTTTACAGTAGCAAAATCTGGTTTAAGTTGGTTAAACGGATAGAGGGTTTCAAGACGAAACTCCAGGCGCTTGAATCGCCTGATTCTGATAAACGAGCGAAAAGTTATACTAAAACGAAAATCGGATCAGGAATCGTGATCAAAAAAATTGCGGATTTAATCCGAGAAAAAGAAAAATGATGAACGTTCGCTAGAACGAACAAAGGGACGAACGCTCACTATTTAAATAAACCGGAAAAACTGATCTATTTAAAAAAACCGAATTCAAAAAATAAAAAAAACCAACGAAAACCGACGGTTTTTCAAAAAAACGGCGGCACGGAAATCGAGGCGGCGGCGAACCTCGGGCGGCGTGCGGCGGCGGCGGCAGGCGGCGAGGCGGCACGGCGGCTCGGCGGCGGCGGCGGGCGGCGGCGGGTGGCGGCGCGGCACGGGGCTTGAAGCGGGGCTGGCGGCTAGGGTTTGCCCCGGGTGGGCTGCCCCGGCCTATAAAGCCCTGGCGGGTCGCAGTCCTAGTCGGACACGGCCCGTAGGTCGGTTCGTTTTTTTTATGCGCAGAAGAAAAATAAAAGAGAAATACTAAACAGAATCCAAAAATTCCGAAATAAATTTTCACGGGCTTCTAAAATCATGCCGCACAAGGTGAACATTTATTTGGGACCTAAATACAATTTTGAAAAACGCACATTTTTCCTAAATTCAAATAAAACACCGAAAAACTCCGAAATAAAATCTTATTTGTTTTTATTATTTGATCCCCAATATTTCTTTATTTTGGGAAAGTCATTTTATTCCCTCTCTCATATTTTTGTAATAGAAATAATTGATGATAAAATAAATAAAATCAAATGATCCTATTCTCAAAATTTGAGAAAACTCAAATATGAAAATAACGAAACCCCCAACTCTCTCCGTGGGTCCTTGAGTTGCTTAGGATTTCTAGGATCAACCAAATGCAGAATAAAAAATGATATGCAATGATGATCTAATGTATAACATTCCAAATTGAAAGTTTGGGATGTTACAAACCTACCCCCCTTAAGATGAATCTCGACCTCGAGATTTGGGTTGGCTAGAAAATAGGTGAGGGTGGTCCTTGAGCAAATCTTCCTGTCGTTCCCAGGTGGCTTCATCCTCCGTGTGGTGGCTCCACTGAACTTTGCAAAACATGATAACCTTGCTGCGGGTAACTCGGCTAGCAAACTCGAGGATCTTAATTGGTTTCTCCTCGTATGTCAAATCGTTATCCAACTGAATAGTTTCCAAAGGCACTGTGTCTCTCAACGGTATGTCAGCCATCTCCGCGTGACACTTCTTTAACTGAGAAACATGGAACACATCATGAACTCCTGACAATCCTTCAGGCAATTCCAACTTGTAGGCCACTTCTCCCATACGCTCCAAAACTCGATATGGTCCTACAAATCGTGGCGCTAACTTCCCTTTAACTCCAAAACGCTTTGTTCCCCGAAGTGGAGATACTCGAAGATAAGCTCTATCTCCGACTTCGTAAACTGTCTCCTTGCGTTTAGAATCTGCATAACTTTTCTGCCTGGACTGGGCTGTCTTGAGCCTATCGCGAATCAATTTCACCTTCCGTTCAGACTCCTTAATCAAGTCAGGTCCAAACAACTGGCGGTCTCCAACTTTGTCCCATGACAACGGTGTCCTGCACCTTCTTCCGTACAAAGCTTCGAAAGGGGCCATCTTCAAACTGGCTTGGTAACTATTGTTGTAAGAGAACTCTGCATATGGCAAATTATCGTCCCAACTAGATCCATTATCTAGCGCACAAGCTCTCAGCATATCCTCCAAAATCTGATTAACTCTCTCGGTCTGTCCATCTGTCTGTGGATGAAAAGCTGTACTGAATTCTAGCCTGGTACCCAAAGTTTCGTGCAACTGCTTCTAGAACTTTGAGTTAAACTGGGTTCCTCTATCTGATACCATACTCCCCGTAACTCCATGCAAACATACGATCCTGGTCATGTATATCTTTGTCAACTTAGCACTGGTGTAAGTGGTCTTTACCGGGATGAAATGAGCTACTTTCGTCAATCGATCAACTACAACCCAAATTGAGTCATAGCCTGAACGAGTCCTGGGTAATCCTGTGATAAAATCCATGCCTAGCTTATCCCACTTCCATTCGGTATCGGCAATGGTTGTAACAATCCTGCTGGCTTCTGATGCTCTGCCTTTACTCTTTGACATACATCACAAATTGCTACATACTCCGCAATATCCTTCTTCATTCCGGTCCACCAGAAAATATCTTTCAAATCCAAATACATTTTGGTATTTCCTGGGTGAATTGAATATGGTGGATCGTGTGCCTCTTGCAAAATCAACTTCCTGATCTCCGGGTCATTGGGCACGTAAACGCAGTCTTCAAACCATAAGGTATCGTGCTCATCCTCACGAAATCCCTTAGCTTTTCCTTTGCTAAGTTTCTTATTTATAGCGGCAATCTCTTTGTCAATCGTTTGAGCTTCTCTGATTCTATCCATCAAAGTTGACTGAATCTCCAATGCTGCTACATAGCCTCTCGGAACTATTTCCAAACATAGTTCACGAAGATTTACTGCTAACTCACTTGGTATTTCTCCTGTCATTAATGTATTGACATGGCACTTACGGCTTAATGCGTCAGCTACTACATTAGCTTTTCTGGGGTGATAATGCATTCTCATATCATAATCCTTGATGAGCTCCAACCATCTCCTTCGTCTGAGATTCAACTCCTTCTGTGTGAAAATGTACTTCAAACTCTTATGATCCGTGTACACCTCACAATGATTTCCAATGAGGAAATGCCTCCATGTTTTCAAAGCATGCACTATGGCTGCTAACTCCAAATCATGTGTGGCATAATTCAACTCATGAGGTTTCAGTTGTCTTGAGGCATATGAAACAACTCTCCCTTCCTGCATAAGCACTGCTCCAAGTCCTCGACGTGAAGCGTCGCAATACACCTCATAATCTTTGGTCTGGTATGGCAAAATTAACACTGGTGAGGTAACCAAACGTTTCTTCAACTCCTGAAACTAGCCTCAGATTCCTCCGTCCATATGAACTTGGTATCTTTCTTCAACAACTCAATCATAGGCTTCGCAATCTTTGAGAAATTCTCAATAAATCTCCAGTAGTATCCTGCGAGTCCAGGAAAACTCCGGATCTCTCCAACTTTTGTTGGGGCTTCCCACTTGGTCACGGTATCAACTTTAGTGGGATCAACTGCTATACCTTCTCCAGATATAACGTGTCCGAGGAATCCTACTTCCTTCAACCAAAACTCACATTTGCTGAACTTGGCATATAATTGATGTTCTCTGTGCTTTCCAAGTACCAAACGCAAATGCTCCTTATGCTCCTCTTCATTCTTCGAATAAACCAAGATATCATCAATGAACACTACGACAAACTTATCCAAAAATTCCATAAATACTTTGTTCATCATGTTCATAAAATATGCGGGTGCGTTAGTCAGACCAATTGACATAACGGTATACTCGTACAGCCCGTACCTGGTGGTAAAAACTGTCTTAGGTATATCCTGTTCTTGAATCTTCAACTGGTGGTATCCTGATCGCAGATCGATCTTGGAAAATACCTTATCTCCTTGCAATCGATCAAACAGATCATTAATCATTGGTAGTGGGTACTTGTTCTTGATTGTTACTTCATTCAATCCTCGATAATCAACAACCATCCTTAACGATCCATCCTTCTTCTCCACTAGAAGTACTGGCGATCCCCAAGGTGAAGAACTTGGGTGAATATATCCCTTATCCAGTAACTCCTTAATCTGCTTCTTAATTTCCACCAAATCCTTTGCTGGAATCCTATACGGTCCCTTTGATATTGGCCCTGTGCCTGGCAATTGCTCAATCAAAAACTCAATATCTCTATCCGGTGGCATGCCTGGAAACTCCTCTGGAAATACTTCAGGGAAATCCCTTACCACTGGTACTTCCTCCTGCACAACTCCTGTTAGGCAATTTACTTGAGTCCTCTTTGGCACATGCTGGGATACATACTTGATCCTTCTCCCTTCTGGGGTGGTAAGCAAAATTGACTTACTAGCACATTCAATATTCCCTTCATACTTTGATAACCAATCCATGCCTAATATCACATCCAATCCTTGGGATTCCAATACTATTAGGTCTGAGGGAAAAACATAGTTACCAATCCTTAATGGTAACCGATCACACCATAGACTAGCCACATACTCTGCTCCAGGCGAGGTTACTAACATGGGTGACCTAAGGGCTTGGGTTGATAGGTTATACTTATCCACAAATCCCCTTGAGATGTATGAATGCGATGCACCAGTATCAAAAAGAACGAGTGCAGTAAAGGACTTAACCAAAAACTTACCTATTACTGCATCAGGCTCAGCTTCAACCTCCTCCACGCTAACGTGGTTCACCTGTCCCCTGTTGAAAGGGTTTGGCTTCTTCCCAGAACTTCCATTGCCATTTTGGCCTGAGGACATTCACTGGCATAATGTCCGGTCTTTTGACACTTAAAGCAAGTGACTTGGCTCAGGTCCTTCTTGGCTGGGGTTGATGGGTTGGTGCGATTCTGGCCATTGCTTCCTCCATTGCCATTACCATTCTTGGTGCCATTGTGATTGTGCGAGCTACCTCCTCCATGGGTATGCTGAAAATGTCCTCCCGGTCTAGGCGTAAAACGTGGCTTCTGTTGAGCTCCTGAATTGTACTTCCCTTGTCCATACTTCCTCTTGCGATTCTCAATTTGCTGCTGCTTCCCTTCAATCATAAGAGCACGATCTACCAACTCCTGGTAGTTGTTGAAGGTTGCTACCATCAACTGCATGCTCAACTCATCATTCAGTCCTTCCAGAAACTTCTCCTTCTTAGCTGTATCCGTAGCAACGTCATTTGGTGCATAACGTGCTAACTTACTAAAATCCTCCACATACTGGCCAACTGTCCGTCCTCCTTGGCGCAAGTTGCAAAACTCACGGTTCTTCATGCCCATAGCTCCTGCTGAAACATGGGCAGTACGAAAAGCCTGCTGAAACTGGTCCCATGTGACAATGTCGGCTGGGAAAGTGGCTGTGAAATTCTCCCACCATGATGCTGCGGGTCCTTCTAGCTGATGTGCGGCAAACTTCACCTTCTCCGCATCTGTGCATCCTGCTGTGGTTAACTCCCTAGCTGTCTTGCGGAGCCAATCATCTGCTACTATCGGCTCGGTGCTACTGGAAAACACCAGCGGGTTCAGCCTAAGATAACGGGCTAAGAGGTCAACAGGTGGTGGTGGTGGTGGGTTGTGGTTGTTGTTCCCCTGATTCTGATTCTGGACTAGCAACTGCATCAATGTGTTCTGCTGCTGGATCAACTGGGTGAGCTCCGGTGGAAAGGCAAATCCGGGGTCATGTCTCGGAGGCATCTGAGGGTTTAGAAAAGATGAGAAGTAAGGATAGAGGGGGTCTAAAGAGAAAACACTACCCATATGCACATGAGGCAAAAACAAACAATTCACTTCATTCAATCAAACAAGGGCATACAATCGATCTAACTATCGCAAAAGTACTCGGACTACTATATTTACATGGTGGACTACTACTACTGTTGGGGTGGTCTACTAGAAATATTCTTCGATTGCAGACTCCATGATATTTGCTCCTGCTTCATCAACATAGTCATCATCGCTACTATCTGGATCCGAGTCGGTGTCGTCGATGATGATGTAGTCTTCCGGGCTAATCTCCTTGGGTTCTTCGTCTTCATCCACTGGTGTAGGGCCTCCCATAAATATTCCAATCTTCTTGATCAGGTCGTCATTCTTCTCCACCAATACTTCAATTTCCTCTTCATAATCTTCACGTGTAGCCTTGAGTTCTTCCTCCAGTTCCTTGATTCTCGTCTTAGCCTTCTTCAGATCTATCATGTCGGCGCACATCTGGTTCTCCTGTCGTCGAATGTGCTGCTTTAACTCCTAGATAAAAGCTGCGATTGATCTATCCTTCCTGGTGCTGATCATCTCCCAGTGTTCATCTCGGCGCCCACAAATCTGGTAGATAGTATCCTTGAGATCCTTGCGGTAGACTTCTCCAATGCGTCCCATGGTGATGTGAGCTGCCATGCTCTTTCCTAGACTCGAAGTTGGTGCATCAAAAGAAAACTCTATGGGCTCAGTGACTGGCATGAACGTCCTTCCTGGAACTTGAACTTGAATCATCCAGCGCTCTTCTTCAGGTAAAGTGGCGTTGTAGGTTCCGGTGAACCTTGGTACTCCTATATTCAGGTATCTAGTGACTTCCTTCAAGCGACGTCCAAAGGGTGTATCTTCATCCGGTTGCGTGAACTAGTTCCTTGCATCCGCCATCCTAAAGAGTAGAAAAGATGAGAAGTCGGAAGATTAGAGAGTGAAAAGTGATCTAGGTCTTTTAGCTTAGTGGTCGTGTCCTACAGTCAGCGTGTGCTCTGATACCATCTCTGTAGCGACCAGACCTCAAACAGTCCGATCTCTGTGCTTCGGTGTCATCCCTGGATCAGTAATTCTGACACCACACAGTACTCGGAGGATTTATAGCAGAGTAGCAATCACACACTTATTACATCGAGTGTCTCAAAAGAGAACTTATTACAATAAATATGGCTTAAGGCCATCTAATAACGATAACAGCGGAAGGCTTGGAAGATAAGTGAGTCCATCAACTCCAACAGCATCACTGAGTATAGAACCACGACCTAAAAACTCCTTAATCGTTGTCTGAAAAGTCTGCAACATTAACGTTGCAGCCCGAAACGGGTCAGCACATGGAATATGCTGGCAAGGTAACACATAGAGAGTAATGGAATGA
This sequence comes from Triticum urartu, assembly GCF_003073215.2. NCBI lineage: Eukaryota > Viridiplantae > Streptophyta > Magnoliopsida > Poales > Poaceae > Triticum > Triticum urartu. The sequence continues at coordinate 209,583,996 of NC_053027.1, read as the reverse complement.
AACAGCTATACTATATGCATATTTGGCTGGTGGAAAGCTCTATGGTTACAGTTTTGCGTAAAGCCAATTTTTCCCTACTTCAAAGGAATAAAATTTATTTAACTATCATGGTAGTTGTTAAACATTGAGAATGGTTGACAGCATTCTCAATCCCAATTAAACATCATCATTAAACATAACCCAACAAAATTAATTTAGAGTAACATGTTGAGATTCACATGATAATCCAGGTACCAGATACTCAAGATGTCCATAACTAGGGACATGGCTAATCATGATTAGTTTATTACACTCTACAGAGGTTTGCGCACTTTTCCCCACAAGACTCGATCGCCTCCGTTTGGTTTCTCGCACTACAAGGTGTTTGAGAAGACGGATGACCGAGACATAGTCTTTCAGAAGCGCTAGCACCTTACGATCGGGTAGACCGTACCACCTACATCCCCTACATCTTCTAGTCTACCGCTGTAAGATTTCGCACGACTTAGTCGACTATTCTAGAGCCCATAATAGCTTGTGGCTGCACACGGAAGTTTCTAGTATGAATAGTCTCATGATCCCTTTGAGCCTGGGTGGCGGTCCAAAAGAAAACAGGCAAGTCCTGGAATACCCAGGTGCCTCAATCCACCCAGATGTGTTTTTAAGTTGCCACCTTAGATAAACCATTAATTAACAAACTCACATCTATCATGGATATCACTCACCCAATCCACGTCTACTAGCATAGCATGGCATAATAAGCAAATGTAGAAGTAACTCCCAAAGGTTTGATAATAAACAGGTAATAGGTACTACCTCAACTACTTCCCATCCCACAATTTAATTAGTTCCTAATCATGCAATGTGTGAGGATTGATCTAATGCAATAAAACTGGGTAGTAGGAAAAATATGATCAAAGTGTTACTTGCCTTGCTGATGATCCGGGAAACCTAGAGATTCGAAGTAACAGGCGGCGGACTCCGGGTATTCTATCGCAGACAAACAAACAAGCATACAATAAGTACTCATCTAATGCATGGGTAAAACTCAAATAAGATATCTAACCAGAAGGTTCAACTTAAGAACTCCGGTTGGCAAAAAGAATCAAATCGAACGAAGCAACGAAAGTCAAACGGCGAAAGAAAACAACTTCGTTCTACTAATCTGGATCTAGGGCAAATTTTACAGTAGCAAAATCTGGTTTAAGTAGGTTAAACAGATAGAGGGTTTTAAGACGAAACTCCAGCCGCTTGAATCGCCTGATTCTGATAAACGAGCGAAAAGTTATACTAAAACGAAAATCGGATCAGGAATCGCGATAAAAAAATCGCGGATTTAATCCGAGAAAAAGAAAAATGACAAACGTTCGCTAGAACGAACAAAGGGACGAACGCTCACTATTTAAATAAACCGGAAAAACCGATCTATTTAAAAAAACCGAATCTCAAAAAACCGACGGTTTTTAAAAAAAACGGCGGCACGGAAATCGAGGCGGCGGCGAACCTCGGGCAGCGTGCGGCGGCGGCGGCGGGCGGCGAGGCGGCGCGGTGGCGGCGGCGGGTGGCGGCACGGGGCTCGAGGCGGGGCTGGCAGCTAGGGTTTGCCCCGGGTGGGCTGCCCCGGCTTATAAAGCCCTGGCGGGCCGGAGTCCTAGTCGGACACGGCCCGTAGGTCGGTTCGTTTTTTTTACGCGCAGAAGAAAAATAAAAAGAAATACTAAAAAAACTCCAAAAATTCCGAAATAAATTTTCACGGGCTTCTAAAATCAAGCCGCAAAGGTGAACATTGATTTGGGACCTAAATGCAATTTTGAAAAATGCACATTTTTCCTAAATTCAAATAAAACACCGAAAAACTCCGAAATAAAATCTTATTTGATTTTATTATTTGATCCTTAATATTTCTTTATTTTGGGAAAGTCATTTTATTCCCTCTCTCATATTTTTGTAATAGAAATAATTGATGATAAAATAAATAAAATCAAATGATCCTATTCTCAAAATTTGAGAAATCTCAAATATGAAAATAACGAAAACCCCAACTCTGTCCGTGGGTCCTTGAGTTGCTTAGGATTTCTAGGATCAACCAAATGTAGAATAAAATATGATATGCAATGATCATCTAATGTATAACATTCCAAATTGAAAATTTGGGATGTTACAATACACCGTTAGGTGACAGACCTATTGCAGGAGCAGATGCAGACGTTATGAACATTTGACAAGCTCAGTATGATGACTACTTGATAGTTTAGTGCACCATGCTTTACGGCTTAGAACCGGGACTTCAAAAATGTTTTGAACGCCACAGAGCATATAAGATGTACCAAGAGCTGAAATTGGTATTTCAGACTCATGCCCGACTCGAGAGGTCTGAGACCTCTGACAAGTACTTTGCCTACAAGATGGAGGAGAATAGCTCAGCTAGTGAGCATGTGCTTAGAATGTCTGAGTATTAAAATCACTTGAACCAAGTGGGAGTAAATCTTCCAGATAAGATAGTGATTGACAGAGTTCTCTAGTCACTATCACCAAGTTACTAGAACCTCGTGATGAACTATAATATGCAAGGTATAACGGAAACGATTCCCAAGCTCTTCGTGACGCTGAAATCGATGAAGGTAAAAATCAAGAAAAGCATCAAGTGTTGATGGTTGGCAAGACCACTAGTTTCAATAAAAAGGGCAAAGGGAAGAAGGGGAACTTCAAGAAGAATGGCAAGCAAGTTGCTGCTCAAGTGAAGAAGCCCAAGTCTAGACCTAAGCCTGAGACTAAGTGCTTCTACTGCAAAGGGACTAGTCACTGAAAGTAGAACTGCCCCAAGTATTTGGCGGATAAGAAGGATGGCAAAGTGAACAAAGGTATATTTGATATACATGTTATTGATGTGTACTTTACTAGTGTTTATAGAAACCCCTCAGTATTTGATACTAGTTTAGTTGCTGAGATTAATAACTCGAAATGGGAGTTGCGGAATGAATAGAGACTAGTTGAGCATGAAGTGACGATGTGTGTTGGAAGTGGTTCCAAGATTGATATGATCATCATCGCACACTCCCTATACTTCCGGGATTAGTGTTGAACCTAAATAAATGTTATTTGGTGTTTGCGTTAAGCATGAATACGATTTGATCATGTTTATTTCAATACGATTATTCATTTAAGTTAGAGAATAATTGTTGTTCTGTTTACATGAATAAAACCTTCTATGGTTATACACCCAGTGAAAATGGTTTGTTGGATCTCGATCATAGTAATACACATATTCATAATATTGAAGCCAAAAGATGCAAAGTTAATAATGATAGTGCAACTTATTTGTGGCACTGCCATTTAGGTCATATTGGTGTAAAGCGCATGAAGAAACTCCATGTTGATGGGTTTTTTGGAATCACTTGATGCTTGCGAACCATGCCTCATGGGCAAGATGACTAAGACTCCGTTCTCCAAAACAATGGAGGGAGCAACTGACTTATTGGAAATAATACATACTGATGTATGCGGTCCGATGAGTGTTGAGGCTCGTGGCGGGTATCGTTATTTTCTGACCTTCACAGATGTTTTGAGCAGATATGGGTATATCTACTTGATGAAACATAAGTCTGAAACATTTGAAAAGTTCAAAGAATTTCAGAGTGAAGTGGAAAATCATCATGACAAGAAAATAAAGTTTCTATGATCTGATCGCAAAGACGAATATGTAGTTATGAGTTTGGTCTTCAAATAAAACAATGTGGAATAGTTTCACAAATTCGTGCCACCTGGAACACCACAGCATAATGGTGTGTCCGAACGTCATAATCGTACTTTATTGGATATAGTGCAATCTATGATGTCTTACAGATTTACCACTATCGTTTTTGGGGTTCATTAGAGACAACTACATTCATGTTAAAAAGGGCACCATCTAAATCCGTTGAGACGACACCGTATGAACTGTGGTTTAGCAAGAAACCTAAGGTGTCATTTCTTAAAGTTTGGGGTTGGGATGCTTATGTGAAAAAGTTTCAGCCTGATAAGCACAAACCTAAATCGGAAAAGTGCATCTTCATAGGATACCCAAAGGAAATTGTTGGGTACACCTTCTATCACAGATCTGAAAGGCAATATCTTTGTTGCTAAAGAGTGGATCCTTTCTAGAGAAGAAGTATCTCTCGAAAGAAGTGACTGGGAGGAATGTAGAACTTGATGAGGTAATTGTACCTTTTCCTGAATTGGAAAGTAGTTCATCACAGAAATCAGCTCCAGTAATCTCTACACCAATTAGTGAGGAAGCTAATGATGATGATCATGAAACTTCAGATCATGTTACTACCGAACCTCGTAGGACAACCAGAGTATGGTCCACACCAGAGTGGTACGGTAATCCTTTCTGGAAGTCATGTTACTAGACCATGACGAACCTATGAACTATGAGGAAGCAATGATGAGCCCAGATTCCGGCGAAATGGCTTGAGGGCATGAAATCTGAGATGGGATCCATGTATGAGAACAAAGTATGGACTTTGATTGACTTGCCCGATGATCGGTGAGTCATTGAGAATAAATGGTTTTCAAGAGGAAGATGGACACTGATAGTGCTGTTACTATCTACAAAGCTCGAATTGTCGCAAAAATGTTTTTGACAAGTTCAAGGTGTTGACTACGATGAGATTTTCTCACTCGTATCGATGCTTAAAAGTATGTCTGAATCATGTTAGCAATTGCCACATTTTATGAAAACTGGCAAATGGATGTCAAAACTGCATTTCTTAATGGATTTCTTAAAGAAGAGTTGTATATGATGCAACAAGAAGGTTTTGTCAATCCTAAAGGTGCTAACAAAGTGTGCAAGCTCCAGCGATCCATCTATGGACTGGTGCAAGCATCTCGGAGTTGGAATATATACTTTGATAAAGTGATCAAAGCATATGTTTTTATACAGACTTGCGGTGAAGCCTGTATTTACAAGAAAGTGAGTGGGAGCACTACAACATTTCTGATAAGTATATGTGAATGACATATTATTGATCGGAAATAATGTAGAATTTGCTGGAAAGCATAAAGGAGTGTTTGAAAAGTGTTTTTCAAAGAAAGACCTCGATGAAGCTACTTACATATTGAGCATCAAGATCTATATATAGATCAAGACGTTTGATATATTTTCAATGAGTACATACCTTGACAAGATTTTGAAGTAGTTCAAACTTGAAATATCAAAGAAGGAGTTCTTGCCTACGTTGCAAGGTATGAAGTTGAGCAAAGACTCAAACCCTGACCACGACAGAAAATAGAAAGAGAATGAAAAGTCATTCGCTATGCCTTAGTCATAGGTTCTATAAAGTATGTATGATGTGTACCAGACCTATTGTACACCTTAGCATGATTTTGGCAAGGGAGTACAATAGTGATCTAGTAGTAGATCACTGGACATCGGTCAAAATTATTCTTAGAGGACTAAAGAAATATTTCTCAGTTATGGAGGTGATAAAAGAGTTCGTCGTAAGGAGTTACGTCGATGCAAGCTTTGACACCGATCTGGATGACTCTAAGTCTCGATCTAGATCCATATTGAAAGTGGGAGAAATTAGGTAGAGTAGCTCCGTGCAAAGCATTGTAGACATAGAAAATTTGCAAAATACATACGGCTCTAAATGTGGCAGACCCGTTGACTCTTTGGGTGTTAATCACATAGCGATGTGAACTAGATTATTGACTCTAGTAAACCATTTGGGTGTTAGTCACATGGAGATGTGAACTAATCACATAAAGATGTGAACTATTGGTGTTAAATCACAAGACGATGTGAACTAGATTATTGACTCTAGTGCAAGTGGGAGACTGAAGGAAATATGCCCTAGAGGCAATAATAAAGTTGTTATTTATATTTCCTTATATCATGATAAATGTTTATTATTCATGCTAGAGTTGTATTAACCGGAAACTTAGTACATGTGTGAATACATAGATTAACAAAGTGTCACTAGTATGCCTGTACTTAACTTGCTCGTTGAATCAAAGATGGTTAAGTTTCCTAGCCATAGACATGAGTTGTCATTTGATTAACGGGATCACATCACTAGAGAACGATGTGATTGACTTGACCCATCCGTTAGCTTAGCACGATGATTGTTTAGTTTGTTGCTATTGCTTTCTTCATGACTTATACATGTTACTATGACTATGAGATTATGCAACTCCCGAGTACTGGAGGAACACATTGTGTGCTACCAAATGTCACAACATAACTGGGTGATTGTAAAGGTGCTCTACAGGTGTCTCCAATGGTACTTGTAGAGTTGGCATAGATCGAGATTAGGATTTGTCACTCCGATTGTCGGAGAGGTATCTCTGGGCCCTCTCTGTAATGCACATTACTATAAGCCTTCCAAGCAAATGTGACTAATGAGTTAGTTGAGGGATGATGCATTACGAAACAACTAAAGAGACTTGCCGGTAACGATATTGAACTAGTTATTGAGATACCGACAATCGAATCTCGGGCAAGTAACATACCGATGGCAAAGGGAACAACGTATGTTGTTATGCGGTTTGACCGATAAAGATCTTCGTAGAACATGTAGGAACCAATATGAGCATCCACGTTCCACTATTGTTTATTGACCGGAGATGAGTCTCGGTCATGTCTACATGGTTCTCGAATCCGTAGGGTCCGCACGCTTAACATTCGGTGACGATCGGTATTATGAGTTTATGTGATTTGATCTACCGAAGATAGTTCGGAGTCCTGGATGAGATCGGGAACATGACGAGGATTCTTGAAATGGTCGATACGTAAATATCTATATATTGGACGACTATATTCCGACATCCAAAAGGTTCCGAGTGATTCAGATATTTTTTGGAGTACCGGGGAGTTACGGGAATACAGGGAAGAAGTATGGGGCGTCATGGGCCAAGTGGTGGAAGAGAGGAGGCGGGGCGCGCGGCCCCCCTAGCCCAAACCGAATTGGACTAGGGGCCGGCCCCCCTTTCCTCCTTTTCCTCCCTCTCCTTCCTTCTCCCTCTCATCCATGCTTTCCTCCTCCTAGTAGGAGTTGGAAAGGGGAGTCCTACTCCTACTAGGAGGCGGACTCCTCCTCCTGGCACGTCCTGCAAGGGCCGGCCGGCCTCCCCCCTTGCTCCTTTATATATGGGGTGTCGGTGGGAACGACACCTATGGGATCACAAGAATCCCTACTATGGTTACGGGGCGCGGGGTCGAGAGAAGAGCGGATCAAACAGATAGCACACAGTTCGTTTATGCAGGTTCGGGCCGCGAGGATGCATAAAACCCTACTCCTACTTTGGTGGATTTTATATCTGTGTTCTTGAGCTAGCTATGGGGCGTGAGGAGCTCCAAAAAGCCGAATCCTCCTCCTCGTCGCCTCGGGCCTCCTTTTATTGGAAAGGGGTTGCCACAGTGGCACACAGGAGGTGGAAAGGGTACAGTGATGTGAGGTTATCCCTCGCATTACATGACAAGGTGCATTTAATGCATCTTGCCCAGGTGTCCTTGCTTTATCGAGGATGGGGGAGAGCCCTGTCTCGTCCGTCGCCGCTCCCTGTCGTGTCGACACGCTCCCTGGCCAGCGGCGCCCGCGGTGCCACGTGGGCAGGCAGGCAGCTGAGGTGGCACAGTGGTGGGTCTCCACGAAGATCCGCATGCCGCCACGCAGGTGCCTTCCCAACTGGTTGGGTCGGCAGCTGCATGCGAACGGCGGTGGAGGTTTGACTGGCGTGGGCCTGATGGTGGCCCTACGGGTGTTCTTGGCAAGGGCCTTGCCGGGGCCCCGGCAAGGGTCTTGCCGTGGCGCCTGCTGTCCTCCTTGGCTGGGATCCCGCCAAGGATCATCATTTTCTAAAGGGTGTATCTGATCTTGAATGTTGTCACAAAGATCCGCATGCCACCACAGGGATGTCTCCCAAATCCTTGCCCCATGGGGGCAGTGGACTCAAGGGTGACTCACTCCGTAGGTGTGGGGCGAGTTGCCACGACAAGGGTCCTGCCGGGTTTTCTAAAACCGCCTCTCGGCAAGGATCTTGCTGGGAGGGTCCGCTTCATCCCCTTTTGTCTTTGTGGTCTTGGTCTTGGTGTCGTTCTGGTTCTCCTGAGCTTCAACCTTACCTTGGCTCACCTCCCATGCCTTGCTCAGTGTGGTGGTGCCCGTGGCTCAGACTGTCCGTGCACAGTTTATAGGGGTACAAAAAGTGTACCCCTCTTTTTGTACACCGACAGGAGCCCCCGGGCCTAGGCCACATGTAAGCGCAATCGCGTCGTTGGGCTAGGCCCAAAAACGGTGCGCGGGCAGGCGGGGCGGTTTTTACCGCGGTAAGTCTCTTCGCGCGCTGCGCTTCCCATGCTTCCTGCGCGTGGCGCAACGTGGGGAGGCGTGTGTGACGTGGGCGGCATGCGTGGGGCTGAGCTCTGCATGCATGCGTCAGGTCGTAGTAAAGGGGGCGGTTCGCGCCTTCCCCATAAACGAAGGGAGGCGTGGAGGCGCGGCCCATTTACTGAACAGGGCCGAGGCGTGGTCTTCAAGGCGTCGACTCCCCACGATCACGGGGTGGGGAGAGGTCGCCTCACCCGTCGCCTCGGTCCTGGGCGCCTGCCACGTGGCTCTCATGTGCTTGGGGTGCTGAACGGTGGAGGCGGGAAACCGGGCCGCCGCGGGCTAGGGCGGCGGGTCGGTCCTAGTTCCCTGCGCCTTCCGCGTCTTGATTGTCTGAGCGGGGCGGCCGAGCCCCCACCCCGTTACTTTATAAAGAGCAGGAGGGGGGATGGCGTCCCGCATTCTTTTCATCTCCTCCTTCCTTCAGCTTCTCCTCCCCCTTCCATCCGCCATGGAGAGAGGGAATCCTGGTCCTTCAACGGTGGCGGCGAGGGTCGCCGCTCGACAACGCGTCCCTCCTTCTCCTACACCCGCGGTGGCAGAACCAGCCGCGAGGGGAAGGGGGAGGGGGCGAGGCTGAGGCGCTCGGGGAAGAGCAGGACGGGGCGGCGCGCTGGCCTCGCCTCCGCCAGCAGTTCCTCCCCCCATGGAGGGCCACGTTGGGGATGACCCTTGCGAGTTCTTCGTCAGGCTGTGCCGGCCGCCTTGCCGTCGCCTTCGTCCCCCGACTCCATTCGCGCGGGAGATGGAGCTGGATCCGCCGGAGTCGCTGCAGCTGCACATGAGGGGTTGTGGGATCAGCGGTACGCGGGTCCGCATCGACTTCCCCGCCCCTCATGTGATGTATCTTTGTCGGGGATGGAAGACGTTTGCTCATATCCACCGCTTGACAGAGGGGCTCACTCTCCATTTTAAGCTGATGGAGGGTGGCCTTCTCTCCGTCAAGGTCTTCGCGTGTTTTGGGACCTGTGCAAGGTGCTGCGTGGAGAGCTCTTCTGATAGTGAAGACTCCTCCTCGGGCGGGAGTGACGGTGAGGACAGCGGCAGCGACGATGAGGGTAGTAGGCTGCAGGATGACGGGTCCGATTAGGTGTCGGGTGCCGCTCCGTGCGGCACCGGCGACCCCATCATCCGTGTCGCCGGCTCCCTGAACTTCTCAGGGTCATCTCCTTGGGCGGCTGCCGTTGGGAGGCTGCGGAAGAGGAAGAGGGCGAGCGGCAAGGCCATCAAATCGGAGTACGCGGGCACCGACGCCTTCGACGCATGCTGACGTCCTGCCGCCTCATCTTCGAGCTCTGCTTCCGGCGCTGCCATCATCATCCAGCCTTCGGACGGCCACCGAGATGTTCTCTTGGTGTCTTCTGCCACCCGTATCTCGCCTAGGCGCCCCTTTTGCCCTTGTCGCCTCCTTGACCTGCCTCCTGATGAGAGGGGCAAGAAAGGGATTACGGGCACCTTATCTCTTTTTAGTTTGTAAGCCTTCGGGCCTTAGCTGAATTTAAAACTTGTAATGTTTTTAATGAAAAAGGGATGCTTGCCGGGTCATTTTTTTGTGGGTAGAACCCACGACAAGGAGTAAATCCTTGATATCTTTAAGATAAACATTTCCTTGCCCGGCAACAGGCCTTGGCATCTCCCCACTTCGCTCGATCTTTCTCACACCTTTGGCGGAGGCAGGGATGAGGTGGGTTCAGGCTCCTTGTTTAATCCTCTCACTGCCGTGACTACGACCAAACCTGGCCACAGGAACGAGCCCTAGGGCCTAGAGTTAGGGGAGCACGGTAGCTTTAGGAAAAAATGAGGTTTCACATACCTCAGTCCATAAGGGAATGCATGATAAGGGATGAAGAACTTATCTGAAGCTGTAGCCCCCGCAACTCTAGTTTGCCGTGGGTGAATCTTTGCTCTTGCAGCCCCCGGCAATACTGGCTTGCCGGGGTCTAAATGCTGGTCTGTCCCTCTTCTCTTTTTCGTCCTCAAGTGATTCGGCAAGGATATCTGTGAGTCCTGCGAACCAAAGAAGACGAAAGAACAGCAAAGAGACGCGCACTCGACCTCTAAGCTAGGGGTTAGTCGCTGCTAAGCACTATCAACCCTAACCAAGGACGAGACTCGACCTAGCATGCATGCTATAACTTAGGGCGCCAGCACTTCATTTATTTATGCTCAGGGTCTGCGCCTGGCATTGTACAAAGGGTTACATGCATCATCGGCAATGCTTGTACAAAAGGTGGCTTGCCGGGGGGCCGGCAAGCCGCGCCTCATGGGTAAAACTTGCGAAGATGCTCAATGTTCCAGGAGTTACTCACCGGAACGGCATCTTCGGTCTCGAGGAGGACTGCGCCGGGCCTGGTGACTCGTATTACCCGATAAGGGCCTTCCCCCTTTGGCGTTAACTTGTTGGAATTCTTGGCCGATTGAACGCGCCGAAGGACAAGGTCACCTTCCTCAAGGCTTCGGGCAGGAACCTTGCGGCTATGGTAGCGGCGCAAGGCTTGCTGGTAGCATGCTGCTCTCACAGCCGCCCGAAGACGATCTTCCTCAAGGAGCATTGCGTCATCTTGCCGCAGTTGCTCTTGCTCAAGCTCATCATAAGCGAGCACTCAAGGTGACCCGTATATGAGTTCAGTGGGGAGAAGTGCTTCTGCCCCGTATACTAGGGCAAAGGGTGTCTGGCCGGTGGCTCGATTTGGCGTCGTCCTGATCGACCAAAGAACCGTCGGCAACTCATCAATCCAGCGCCTTCCACTCTTGTGCAGCCTATCAAAGGTCTTGGTCCTTAAGCCTCGCAGTACTTCAGCGTTTGCCCTCTCAGCTTAACCATTGCTTCATGGGTGAGCAACGGAAGCGAAACAGACTTTGCTACCGAGGTCTTGGATATATTGCATGAAGGTGCGGCTTGTGAACTGTGTGCCGTTGTCGGTGATGACCCTGTTGGGTACACCAAAACGGCACACTAGTCCCTTGAAGAACTTGACGGCTGACTGAGCTGTGACCTTCCTCACTGCCTCCACCTCTGGCCATTTTGTGAACTTGTCGATAGCAACGTACAAGCACTCAAAGCCCCCGACAGCACGGGGGAAAGGGCCCAGTATGTCGAGCCCCCAGACCGAGAAGGGCCAGGAGAGAGGAATGGTTTGAAGGGCTTGAGCTGGCTGATGAAGCTTGTTTGAATGGAACTAACACGCTTCACACCTGGTGACTAGTGTCGTCGCATCCGGGAGGGCGGTGGGCCAGAAGAAGCCTTGCCGAAATGCCTTGCCGGCAAGAGCCCTTGACCCTATGTGGGATCCACATATGCCTCCGTGTATCTCTGCCAACAGCTCCAGTCCTTCCTCCCGAGGGATACACTTCAATTTCACACCGTTCGGCCTCTTTCTGTACAGGACATCATCGACGAACTGGTACATGGTAGAGCGACGGGCTACTTTTTCCACTTCTTCCTGCTCTTCAGGAAGTTCCACTGTTTGGAGGAATCGGATGGTATGTTGTGCCCACGCTGGAGCCTGGGGCTCGACGGCGAGGACTAAAGGCATTTCCTCCGCTATAGGAGCGGCTGTCTCGACGGCAAGAGCTTGACGCTCCGCCGGAGCTAGCCGTCCTGTGGCGGGCTCAGTGTCCCCGGCAACATCCTTGCCGGCGGCTCCGGGGAGCTCGGCGGGAAAGTACATGCCGGGTCCTGATTTCCTCCTCTTGTTCTGCTCTGTTGATGGATCAACAGATGGCTGAGTTAGCTGGAGCACAAAGGTACCTGGTTCCACAGGTAGCTTGAGGGCAGCGTGTTTTTGACAAGTAATCGGTGATATCGTTCTCTGCTCGGGGAACGTATTCAGCCTGTATACCGTCGAAACGCTCTTCCAGCGTTCTCACTTCATCGACGTAGGCCTTCATCAACAGGCTCTGGTAGTCCTTGATGACTTTCTTGACGACGAGCTGCGATTCGCCCCTGACGATGAACTTCTTGATTCCGAGGTCCGCTGCGATCCTAAGACCGGCAAGCAGCCCTTTGTACTCTGTCGTATTGTTTGTTGACACCTCCCTGGGGAAGTGCTTCTGGATCACGTACTTGAGGTGCTCTCCGGTGGGCGCGACAAGCAGTACGCCAGCCCCGGCGCCGTGTAAGGAGAAAGCTCCATCAAAGTACATGATCCAACTGCAACTTGACTCCTTGCCGGGGAGAGCAGTCTCTTGGGCTTCTTCGTCAGGCGTTGCGGTCCATTCTGTAATGAACTCCGCAAGGACTCGGCTCTGAATCATCGAAGTACTTTCAAACTTGAGGCCAAAGCTGGACAGCTCCAGTGCCCATTCCACAATTCTTCCCGTTGCATCTGGATTGTGCAATATCCGTTGCAGAGGGAGGCGAGTGACGACAGTGATCTCGTGTGCCTGGAAGTAGTGACGCAGCTTCCTCGAGGCCATAAGAAGGCCGAAGAGCAGTTTCTACACACCGGAGTACCTTGATCTAGCTCCCTGTATGTCGGTGGGAACGACACCTATGGGATCACAAGAATCCCTACTACGGTTGTGGGGCGCGGGGTCGTGAGAAGAGCGGATCAAACAGATAGCACACGGTTCATTTATCCAGGTTCGGGCCGCGAGGATGCGTAAAACCCTACTCCTGCTTTGGTGGATTGTATATCTGTGTTCTTGAGCTAGCTATGGGGCGTGAGGAGCTCCAAAAAGCTGAATCCTGCTCCTGGTCGCCTCGGGCCTCCTTTTGTAGGAAAGGGGTTGTCACAGTGGCACACAGGAGGTGGAAAGGGTACAATGATGTGAAGGTATCCCTCGCATTACATGACAAGGCGCATTTAATGCGTCTTGCCCAGGTGTCCTTGCTTTATCGGGGACGGGGCAGAGCCCTGTCTCGTCCGTCGCCGCTCTCTCTCGTGTCAACACGCGCCCTGGCCAGCGGCACCCGCGGTGCCATGTAGGCAGGCAGGCAGCTGAGGTGGCGCAGTGGTGGGTCTCCACGAAGATCCGCATGCCACCACACAGGTGCCTGCCCAGCTGGTTGGGTCGGCAGCTGCATGCGAACGACGGTGGAGGTTTGACTTGCGTGGGCCTGATGGTGGCCCTACGGGTGTTCTTGGCAAGTGTCTTGCGGGGGCCCCGGGAAGGGCCTTGCCGGGGCCCCGACAAGGGTCTTTCCATGGCGCCTGCTGTCATCCCTGGAAAGGCTCTTGCCGAGGGCCTTGTGGTCCTCCTTGGCTGGGATCCCGCCAAGGATCATCATCTTCTAAAGGGTGTATCTGATCTTGAATGACTTCACAAAGATCTGCATGCCACCACGGGGATGTCTCCCGAATCCTTGCCCCATGGGGGCAGTGGACTCAAGGGTGACTCACTCCGTAGGTGTGGGGCGAGCTGCCACGGCAAGGGTCTTGCCGGGTTTGCTAAAACCGCCTCCCGGCAAGGATCTTGCCGGGGGGGTCCGCTTCATCCCCTTTGCTCTTTGTGGTCTTGGTCTTGGCGTTGTTCTGCTTCTCCTGAGCTTCGGCCTTACCTTGGCTCACCTCCCTTGCCTCGCTCAGTGTGGTGGTGCCCATGGCTCAGACTGCCCGTGCACAGTTATAGGGGTACAAAAAGTGTACCCTTCTTTTTGTACACCGACAGGAGCCCCCGGGCCTGGGCCACATGTAAGCGCAGTCGCGTCGTTGGACTAGGCCCAAAAACGGTGCACGGGCAGGCGGGGCGGTTTTTACCACGGTAAGTCTCTTCGCACGCTGCGCTTCCCATGCTTCCTGCGCGTGGCGCGGCGTGGGGAGGCGTGTGTGACGTGGGCGGCATGCGTGGGGCTGAGCTCTGGATGCATGTGTCACGTCGTAGTAAAGTGGGTGGTTCGCACCTTCCCCATAAACGGAGGGAGGCGTGGAGGCGCGGCCTATTTACTAAATGGGGCCGAGGCGTGGTCTTCAAGGCGTCCACTCCCCACGATCATGGGGTGGGGAGAGGTCGCCTCACCCGTCCCCTCGGTCCTGCACGCCTGCCATGTGGCTCTCATGCGCTTGGGGTGCCGAACGGTGGAGGCGGGAAACCGGGCCGCCGCAGGCTGGGGCGGCGGGTCGGTCCCAGTTCCCTGCGCCTTCCGCGTCTTGATTGGCTGAGCGGGGCGGCCGAGCCCCCACCCCGTTCCTTTATAAAGAGCGGGAGGGGGGGATGGCGTCCCGCATTCTTTTCATCTCCTCCTTCCTTCAGCTTCTGCTCCCCCCTTCCATCCGCCATGGAGAGAGGGAATCCTGGTCCTTCAACGGTGGCGGCGAGGGTCACCGCTCAACAACGCGTCCCTCCTTCTCCTGCACCCGCGGTGGCAGAGCCAGCCGCGAGGGGAAGGGGGAGGGGGCGAGGCCGTGGGCGAGGCTGAGGCGCTCGGGGAAGAGGAGGACGGGGCGACGCGCCGGCCTCGCCTCCGCCAGCAGTTCCTCCCCCCATGGAGGGCCACGTTGGGGATGACCGTTGCGAGTTCTTCGACAGGCTGCGCCGGCTGCCTCGCCGTCGCCTTCGTCTCCCGACTCCATTCGCGCAGGAGATGGAGCTGGATCCGCCGGAGTCGCTGCAGCTGGACATGAGGGGCTGTGGGATCAGTGGCATGCGGGTCCGCGTCGACTTCCTCGCCCCTCACGTGATGTATCTTTGTCGGGGATGGAAGACGTTTGCTCATATCCACCGCTTGACGGAGGAGCTCACTCTCCATTTTAGGCTGATGGAGGGTGGCCTTCTCTCCGTCAAGGTCTTCGGGTGTTTTGGGACCCGTGCAAGGTGCTGCATGGAGAGCTCTTCAGATAGTGAAGACTCCTCCTCGGATGGGTGTGACGAGGAGGACAGCAGCAGCGACGACGAGGTTACTAGGCGGCAGGATGACGGGTCCGATTAGGTGTCGGGCGCCGCTCCGTGCAGCACCGGCGACCCCATCATCTGTGTCGCCGGCTCCCTGAACTTCTCGGGGTCGTCTCCTTGGGCGGCTGGCGTTGGGAGGCTGTGGAAGAGGAAGAGGGCGGGCGGCAAGGCCGTCAAATCGGAGTACGTGGGCACCGACGCCTTCGACGCGTGCTGAGGTCCTGTCGCCTCGTCTTCGAGCTCTACTTTCGGCGCTGCCATCACCATCCAGCCTTCGGACGCCCACCGAGATGTTCTCTTGGTGTCTTCTGCCAACCGTAGCTCACCTAGGCGCCCCTTTTGCCCTTTTCGCCTCCTTGACCTGCCTCCTGAGGAGAGGGACAAGAAAGGGATTACGGGCACCTTATCTCTTTTTAGTTTGTAAGCCTTCAGGCCTTAGCTGAATCTAAAACTTGTAATCCCATCATTCATGTTTTTCATTCCCTATGGACTGTACCTGAGTGGAATGTTTTTAATGAAAAAGGGATGCTTGCCGGGTCATTTGTTTGTGGGTAGAACCCACGATAAGGAGTAAATCATTGATATCTTTAAGATAAACCTTTCCTTTCCCGGCAACAGGCCTTGCCATCTCCTCACTTCGCTCGACCTTTCTCACACCTTTGGCGGAGGTAGGGATGAGGTGGGTTCAGGCTTGTTTCATCCTCTCGCTGCCGCGACTACGACCAAACCTGGCCCCAGGAATGAGCCCTAGGGCCTAGAGTTAGGGGAGCATAGTAGCTTTAGGAAAAAACGAGGTTTCACATACCTCAGTCCATAAGGGAATGCATGATAAGGGATGAAGAACTTATCTCAAGATGTAGCCCCCGGCAACTCTCGTTTGCCGTGGGTGAATCTTTGCTCTTGCAGCCCCCGGCAATACTGGCTTGCCGGGGTCTAAATGCTGGTCTGTCCCTCTTCTCTTTTTCATCCTCAAGTGATCCGGCAAGGATATCTGTGAGTCCTGCGAGCCAAAGAAGACGAAAGAACGGCAGAGAGACGCACACTCGACCTCTAAGCTAGGGGTTAGTCGCCGCTAAGCACTATCAACCCTAACCAAGGACGAGACTTGACCTAGCATGCAAGCTATAACTTAGGGCGCCAGCTCTTCATTTACTTGTGCTCAGGGTCTGCGCCTGGCTTTGTACAAAGGGTTACATGCATCATCGGCAATGCTTGTACAAAAGGTGGCTTGTCGGGGGGCCCGGCAAGCCGCGCCTCACGGGTAAAACTTGCAAAGATGCTCAATGTTCCAGGAGCTACTCACCGGAACGGCATCTTCGATCTCCAGGCGGACTGCGCTGGGCCTGGTGACTCGTATTACCCGATAAGGGCCTTCCCACTTTGGCGTCAACTTTTTGGAATTCGTGGCCGATTGAACGCGCCGAAGGACAAGGTCGCCTTCCTCAAGGCTTCGGGCATGAACCTTGCGGCTATGGTAGCGGCGCAAGGCTTGCTGGTAGCGTGCTGCTCTCACAGCCGCCCGAAGACGATCTTCCTCAAGGAGCATTGCGTCATCTTGCCGTAGTTGCTCTTGCTCAAGCTCATCATAAGCGAGCACTCGAGGTGACCCGTATATGAGTTCAGTGTGGAGAACTGCTTCTACCCCGTATACGAGGGCAAAGGGTGTCTGGCCGGTGGCTCGATTTGGCGTCGTCCTGATCGACCAAAGAACCGTCGGCAACTCATCAATCCAGTGCCTTCCACTCTTGTGCAGCCTCTCAAAGGTCTTGGTCCTTAAGTCTCGCAGTACTTCAGCGTTTGCCCTCTCAGCTTGACATTGCTTCGTGGGTGAGCAATGGAAGCGAAACAGACTTTGCTGCCGAGGTCTTGGTTATATTGCATGAAGGTGCGGCTTGTGAACTGTGTGCCGTTGTCGGTGATGACCCTGTTGGGTACACCAAAACGGCACACTAGTCCCTTGAAGAACTTGACGGCTGACTGAGCTGTGACCTTCCTCGCTGCCTCCACCTCCGGCCACTTTGTGAACTTGTCGATTGCAACGTACAAGTACTCAAAGCCCCCGACAGCGCAGGGGAAAGGGCCCAGTATGTCGAGCCCCCAGACCGAGAAGTGCCAGGAGAGAGGAATGATTTGAAGGGCTTGAGCTGGCTAATGAAGCTTCTTTGAATGGAACTGACATGCTTCACACCTGGTGACTAGTGTCGTCGCATCCCGGAGGGCGGTGGGCCAGAAGAAGCCTTGCCGAAATGCCTTGCCGGCAAGGCATTTCGGCAAGGCTTCTTCTGGCCCACCGCCCTCCAGGATGCGACGACACTAGTCACCAGGTGTGAAGCGTGTCAATTCCATTCAAAGAAGCTTCATCATCCAGATAGCACACGGTTCGTTTATCTAGGTTCGGGCCGTGCGGATGCGTAAAACCCTACTCCTGCTTTGGTGGATTGTATATATGTGTTCTTGAGCTAGCTATGGGGCGTGAGGAGCTCCAAAAAGCCGAATCCTCCTCCTGGTCGCCTCGGGCCTCCTTTTATAGGAAAGGGGTTGCCACAGTGGCACACAGGAGGTGGAAAGGGTATAGTGATGTGAGGTTATCCCTCGCATTACATGACAAGGCGCATTTAATGAGTCTTGCCCAGGTGTCCTTGCTTTATCGGGGACGGGGGAGAGCCCTGTCTCGTCCGTCGCCGCTCCCTCTCGTGTCGACACGCGCCCTGGCCAGCGGCGCCCACGGTGCCATGTGGGCAGGCAGGCAGCTGAGGTGGTGCAGTGGTGGGTCTCCACGAAGATCCGCATGCCGCCACGCAGGTGCCTGCCCAGCTGGTTGGGCCGGCAGCTGCATGCGAACGGCGGTGGAGGTTTGACTGGCGTGGGCGTGATGGTGGCCCTACGGGTGTTCTTGGCAAGGGCCTTGCTGGGGCCCGGCAAGGGCCTTGCCGTGGCGCCTGCTGTCATCCCCGGCAAGGCTCTTGCTGGGGGCCTTGTGGTCCTCCTTGGCTGGGATCCCACCAAGGATCATCATTTTCTAAAGGGTGTATCTGATCTTGAATGTCTTCACAAAGATCCACATGCCACCACGGGGATGTCTCCCGAATCCTTGCCCCATGGGGGCAGTGGACTCAAGGGTGACTCACTCCGTAGGTGTGGGGCGAGCTGCCGGGTCTTGTCGGGTTTGCTAAAACCGCCTCCCGGCAAGGGTCTTGCCGGGGGGGTCTGCTTCATCCCCTTTGCTCTTTGTGGTCTTGGTCTTGGCGTTGTTCTGCTTCTCCTGAGCTTCGGCCTTACCTTGGCCCACCTCCCTTGCCTTTCTCAGTGTGGTGGTGCCCGTGGCTCAGACTGTCCGTGCACAGTTTATAGGGGTACAAAAAGTGTACCCGTCTTTTTGTACACCGACATGGGGGCATGGGGGCACCCTATGACACACAAGTTGATTGTTCCAAGCCCTGTGTAGTGCCCCCCTCCACCATAATCCACCTCGATCATATCGTAGCGGTACTTAGGCAAAGCCCTGCGTCGGTAGCAACATCATTAGCGTCATCACGCCGTCATGCTGACGGAACTCTCCCGTGAAGCTCTGCTGGATCGGAGTTCATGGGACGTCATCGAGCTGAACGTGTGCTGAACTCGGAGGTGCCGTGCGTTCGGTACTTGGATCAGTCGGATCGTGAAGACGTACGACTACATCAACCGCATTCTCATAACGCTGCCGCTTACGGTCTACGAGGGTACATAGATGATACTCTCCCCTCTCGTTGCTGTGCATCACCATGATCTTGCGTGTGTGTAGGAAATTTTTGAAATTACTACGTTCCCCAACAGGGGGGTGGCACCATCCATGGTCCCGGTGTCCATAACCCGTATGGCCTTACATGATGCTGAAATTCTTCTCGAGGAGGTGACCTTGAGCGCTTCAAATTTGACGACCGGTTAGAGCTAGAACATGCCGTTTGATTGGCATACTTGGACAACAACATATCAAAAGTTGGCTTGATTTTCTTGGCGCTGCACTTTAGCTTCATTCCTCTTCCATTTTCCAACTTCTGGACTCTTGGGTTTGACAAATTTAACACGAGTATTTTCCTGCACTTGTGGTTGCCCCCCGAGTGCAGGATTCTTGATGGTGATTTTTATCACTTCCTTGCCATCGGGCTGCTTATCAAGCACAACTTGTCTCCCCAAGACCTTGTCGCCCTCCTTGTCTTTCCTGGGCTCACCAACAATGACATTAGCTTTATTAGCGGATTCGGCTACCTTCGGCCGAATGAGTAGTTTCTTGCCCTCCAACTCCATTGTATTCATTGGAAAGGGATGTTTATCAACTTGCATCTCAGAAAAGTTCAATCGTCCGTCATTAATGGCCGATTGTATCTGTCATTGAAAAACATTGCAACTGTTAGTAGCATGACAAAAAGAATTATGATACTTGCAATAAGCGCGTCGTTTCATCTCTTCCAATGGTGGCAAAGTATGAGATATTATAATAATCTTAGTATGCAGCAAAGCATCAAATATTTTATCACACTTAGCAATGTTAAAAGTAAACTTCATCTCTTCATCACGATTCTTATGAATCAGTTTCAGATCATTGCAAGTAAAGGGTTTGGCCTTAGATGGCCAAACAAATTATGTAGCCTAAAGATGACCTCATCGTCTGAGTGATCACTATCATATTCAACCATATTCATCTTTGAACGATCGACTTTGTATCTATGCACTTCTTTGAGATCTTTGCTTCGGTTTTCCTAAGCCAAAGCCCTTTTTAAGACATGGTTGATATTTAAGAACTCATAGCCTTCTAGCTTTTCTCAAATGGGAGTTCTCAAACCACTCAGCACTAGGTCTTCCAAGTGTCTCTCGGTTATCACCAAACTATAACAGCGGTTTTTTGTTTCTCTAAATATCTTGACGTAATCGGAGACCGATTCATCATGCTTCTATTTGACCGATGTTAGATGGGACAACTTGAGTTCATTGTCGCTGCTATAAAAGTGATCATGAAATTTCTACTCTAGCTGCGACCAAACCCGAATAGAACCATGTGGTAAAGAAGAAAACCATGAAAATGATGTACCGGTTAATGATAAAGGAAACAAACGCACTCAATTCATTTAGCGAGCCTACCTCACCTAATTGTGACAAATATTTACTAACATGCTCCCATGTGGTCTTCGTTCCTTCTCCATTAAACTTAACAAAATCTGGAATCTTATATCTCGGAAGGCACTGGATGGCATCAAAGTACTCGGTGTACGGCTTTTGGTAAACCTAATTCCGAGGTAACTCAACTCCAAAATCCTCCTGAAGCATCTTAGCCATCTCCTCCCTAATATTAGCTAGGGCATCATCTGTAGTAGATGATGAAGCTTGTTGTTGTAGCATAGGAGGAGCAGGATTACTAGCTGTAGGTAGGAACTGTGGCATGTATGTCGAACCATAGTTCGGTATTGGCCGAGTGGTTGTAGCTATAGGTAGGGTTTGGTCCGGCGTTGCTACCGAACCTGGCATGCTCATAATAGGATTAATGGGTGCAGTCACAATCTGATTTGTTTGAGTAGGATAATAAGTCATCAGCATGGGAGGCGCCTATGAGATATGTAAAGCCAGATTAGGGTTTTGCACACTAGTAGCTACACCATCATTACCACTAGCTGATTGAGATATATTCTTATAGGCATTAGTATTTTCTATGAAAGTTTGATAGACCAGATCGTTACCATCAGCGATACGACTCTCAATCTCAGCCCACCGCTCAGGATAAAATGTAGTACTCACAGGGGGTTTAACCTGCTCGGCTTGAAGAGGAGGGAACTTCATTTCTTCAATCCGAGTGATGTTTCCTTGGCGACCCTCCTTGAATTTTGCAAGGAACTCCTGCAGGTCCTTCTCCTCGCGCGCCTTCTTATACTCCTCATAGATTTGGCAGTGATCGGCCAATATGTCATCAACACTGGGCTTAATGATGTTATCAGCGTCTACCTCAGATGGCTTGGGAAGATCGGACATGGTGGATGATGTTGATTGATCTTCAGTCCCTAGTGGAGTCGTCAAAAAGTGTGTTGACACACGAACACGTCACATGTACCCTCAATGCCGGGGGTGATGCACCGTAGGTCACGTCGAAGGAGACCCGGCCAACAACGCGATACACAGGACTGTTGGCGGGTGCTCTTTAGTATATGGGCTGCCGGATGGTACCCCATCAGGGAGTGCCGCGTCAATGGGCTGCCGTAGGCTGATTCGCTCGCCCCTAGAGCTTCGGGATTCGCAGCTCTCAAACTCGAGGAACAGCGAAAAACGAGAGAGAAAAGCGATGGAGAGATAAAACGTAGATGAAAAAAATAGTATATTGATTTGTTCGATTGTGTGTTGTTCCAATCGGCCGACACCTCTAACATATATAAGAGGCGGCTGGACTTCCCGTGCAAGTAAAGGATTCATCTAGGCTTTCCTTACAAGAAAATTACATCAATTCACATCCTACAGCTTTAGTTCCAGTCCAACTTGGATTCAGCCCGAATTTGGCCCAAACTTCTATCTTGTTCCTTGTACAGGCTGTGGAATTTGCATATAACCTCCAATCAAAAAGATCAAAATATAAAATTTGTGCGTATCGACGATACAAACAACTCTCCTATTGATCATTTTTCCAAATAAGGTCATATTCAATACTTTACGAGGTTATCTTTAACTTTTAGTCGGATTTGGTCGTGCAGTTTTCTTGGCTGTCCGAGTCTTGCAGCAACTCTGCAGGCTGTATACTCGCTCAAGTGATGATGAATCCAAAAGCAAAGTTGACCATTTCGACGATACACACAACTTCCCTGTAGAACACTTTTCCAATTGAAGTCATCTAAATAACCTTTTAAACCCATCTTCAACTTCTTGTAGGATTGACTCTAATAGCCTCCACCCTGGCAAGCTTTCCACACCGGCAAGGTTTCTACCCGGCAAGCTTTACACCGGCAGGGTTTCTATCCCGGCAAGGTTTCTATCCCGGCAAGCTCACATTGGCAAGCTTCCACGCCGGCAATGTTTCTATCCCTGCAAGCTCACACCGGCAAGCTTTATTCAGCCGGCAAAGGCCGAATAACTCACGCGACTTATCAGACACCACCTAGATGGGTGTCTGGTCCCTCGCGTCACTTTTTCACACAGGACCTGTCCGTGAAGTGTTGCCTCTAACTTTTGCATATGAACTCGGATCGAGACAATATTTATATCAAAATTGATCATTTCGATGAGACGAAGACGAATGGTGTAGATCATTTTTCCATATGAGGCGGTCTCGGGGGCGTAATCAGCCGAATAGTGCTCTGAATAAAAAAACTCAGTACTTTGAACACAACTTCGGCCTTAGAGATGAGATCGGATGGCTGTGGCCAAATATCAAAGTTTCTCCCTTTGAAGATACAGAACTCTCTCACTTTGAATGCCTTTTCATTTGAGTCCATCTTAATTGTGTTCTTGGCCATGCCAAAATCTGGTGTCAACAGAACTATGGAAGATCCACATGCATGATTTTCTAGATGAGCGACGTGGGAAGACAGGCAGTGGAGAAAGGCCGGAGGGGATACCTGGGGGTCGTCGGGATGTAACTAGGTGAGCGGCGGCGGACGGGATCTACCCATACTGTGGCAGCGAGTAGGTGGCATAGGCCTACAATGTCGGAGCTTGGTTGGAGAGAACGGCGGGTACCGCAGATCGGGACGTGTTGCCTTGGAGCCGTCGAACGGAGAAACGATGCACATCCTCCCTTTCCGCCGGCAGACGGGATGTGGCCGGATCAATGACCAACAGTGAGAGAGAGAGGCCACTGCCGCCTTGCGTGAGATACTCTAAAGAGAGACAAACCCAGGCAGGCGGGCTCCATTGTATATACTGGAGCGGACTACCATTTCCTCCATAAAAAGAATTTTATATTTTGTGTACATGCCATTGATCGATATAACTTTATTTAAAAATAACACGCCAACACATCAAGTCAAACTTTGTTTCGTGCATGCATCGTACACGACCTCCGTAGGTAAACAACCGCTACACGCGTTCAAATTAGCATGTGGGCTGCCATTTCGTACAGAAATGAGCTCCACCGTGTACCCACGCTGGTGTGGCTGGGCACGAAGCGTGAGTGCGTGCACCTATTCTCTTCGTTTACATACACCACCTATGTGGGGTTGTGCGAGAGAGATACAAACATACAAAGATATAGTGTGTGTTTTTTTGGGGGGGAGGGGTTGAGAAATAGACAAGCAATATATGTGGATGATATTTCAATCGAAAAATGTAACATATGCAATGTGTGTGAAATAGAGTCTTGGATATATCACATACATAGAGGGGGCGATCCACAAGAAGAGAGTGGAGGTATCATCGGCTTGAGGTATCCATAGAATCTAAGAGAGGCATGATGATGATGTGTGTGTGTGTGCACGCCCGATCGATAAAGAGTGCCATCGAATTTGTCTGTGCCGACGTCATAGATATAGGGTGGTTGGCCTACTAGAGCATGAGAGGGGACAAGTGCAGTTTGTCTCTGTGGCATGGATGCCTACTTACAGCGCTCGACTATCGGTGTGTGGTGGGGGTGGGGGAGACCAAATTAACTATAGAGGTACAATGGATGGTATATGTGTGGAGAAGGAGAGAGTCCTACCTTATGTATTGAGGGAGATCAATCGGCATCCATGCATATGTGTGGGAGAGGAATAAGGTTGGGAGCGAGACAGAGCTAGAGTGTTGGAGGGGGTGGTGGTGGTGGTGGAGTTGCTTCTAACAAATGGTGGGAGAGGCTTGCTAGACAAACGGAGGGCACGCCTGCAATATCAATAAGAGAGGGGATGGCTGCCTGTCTGTGCACATGCGTGTGAGAGACAGGTCAGGAGACATGCACGAATGATGAGGGGGGACGATATGGCTGTGGTAAGCGGACGTAACTACATAGGAAGATCAATCGTCCTTTGTCAAAGAAAGAAGAGACAGAACTTGTGAGGTATGTTGATTGATGGGTGGGGGGGAAATAGTTAAATTCGACCTAGGTATATGTAGGGAGATCGATCGGTATACATGCATGTATGTGTTAGAAGAAAATAAGGCCCGGGGAGAAGGATAGAGAGAGAGGGATGCATCTAGGAGGTGGTGCGAGAGGCATACTGTATCGAGGGGATGGAGTGTGCGAGTACGAGATCGATGAAAAGAGGGGTGGGAATGAGGCATGGACAGTGAGAGGAGAAGAGGGAAAGCTTGTGTTTGTGGTAGGCACACCTAGCTAGAGAGGCATATCGATCGATATGTGCCGTAAAGAAGGAGCTGGGGGGCCTACACACAGTGTGAGTGAACGACCTAAAGTGAAAAGATGAATTTGCGTGATGGAGCTAGAGAATGCTGAGGGAGGATGAGAGGGATGCCGGCGTGTGCATGCACGAGAGAAAGTTAGTGCTAACTACAAAGATAAGAGGATTGTGTGGGTGTAAAAGACGAATAGAGATCATAATTCATTATAAAAAATGAATTCGGAAATTTGAAGAATTTATCATGGTGTTTTAAACCGACACATGCGTGAATATATATAACGGTGATACCCATGGTGTTGTTATGAACATGTTATACTACATATAATATATTTTATCTCTACTCTTATAAAAAATAGAGTTGTTGATGATGGTGTGCCTGCCATCCTGCAATATAGCTCGTCTGATTTATATCTGATGGATAGGAAGGAAACTATGGCAATTTTGAAAAAAGATACCCACACCCCTCTCCATATTTGCAAATGAGGCCTCCCTCGATCATCTTGATGTTCTGTGGAAAACATGGGCATCTTGCTAGTTCTACATATAATATATAGAACATTGATTATAATTTGGGCTAATGTGTGGCTTTTGTAGCTTAGGGCTAAATACATGTCATAATTGTCGGATTACGGGTTTCGGCAAACCCTTGAGAGGTTCGAACTTTGGGGTGCACACGAAGACCACTCTCTCCCTAGCTCGCTCGCTCAATGATTCCACGGCCTAGCTCGACAAACCCAAAGAACAAGAGACACATGTGTTTACACTGGTTCGGGCCACCTCATGGTGTAATACCCTGCTCCAGTGTGTGGTGGATTGCCTCGGGGGCCTGCAGATGAACTAATATAGTGGATGAACCGCCTCAGGATGTGAGGTGTTCTTGAGCTTGATGAGCTGGTGACTGCGAGGGTGATCTCAATGATATGTACCCCCCTACGGTGGTGGCTAGGTCCTATTTATAGTGGCCTCGGTCCTCTTCCCAAATGTTTCGGCGGGAAGGGATCCCACAACGGCAAAGTTTGAATGGGGACATCTAGTACAAGTTATCCTGACAAAAGTAGTCTTCGCCTGCCAAAGGCTCTGGTGGTGACGCTGCTGTGGGCTCCGCGATGAGCTCCATCCTGCCATCCTGCTGGTCTTGGTCTTGTTGCACCGATATGGAAACCTTTGCCTGATGCCTCAGGACTCCTCACATGTGCTTGCCTCCTTAGAACCAAAGAGGAAACTGGTATATTGCGCCCGCTGGAGCCTGCTTGGCCTTGGTTGTCATGGCTCACGTCACGTGAACCTCGCGAGGTGCCCCTTGCATAGATACCTCCACTCCTCGAGAGCTAGCCTAGTGAGGCTGCCCCCAGGGAGGTCTTGGTGTCGTCCGCCTCACAAGGCTTGGCCCCTCGCGAGGGTCTTGAGTTGTTGCTTCTGAAGCTGGGCCATACCGAGTCGTTGACGGAGCCATTCTCGTGGACCGCGGGCAGGCAGGTCTGGGCACCCTTGTTCCCAGGACGTAGACAGTAGCCCCCGGGCCTAAGGCGCACTCGAGCTTGCCTTCGAGTCGAAGCCAAAGGGAAAGTGCGGAGAGTCGCGGGCCCCAACCGCCTGTGGCCTTGGTCGATGCCTGGCAATTGATGGTACGTGGGTGCCTCCACTCCCCCACTTATCCTTGAGATCCGCTAGGCTAGGCGGCCACCGTTGTAAACACAGATCCACCTCCATTGCTGGTAGGGCGCTTCCACAACTCCTCCTCTTCCAGAAAATAGTGGTTTCCTCCCCTGGCCTGACCCGGCACCAATCCTCTCCGTCATCATGTCATCAAGCCAGAAGAAGACCCATGCCTTAGCCCAGGCGCCGCTGGTCTTTGAACCCGCCATCGAGCGGTTGGTGGTGGTCAACCAAGACGGGATAGACAAGGTTCGCCCCGCGCTCGCCGCTGATTCCAATGAATGGAAGGTGATGGTGGCTTGGCCCGCTTCCCGCGCCGTAATCGATAGGACGGCCACCTGGATCCCCGTCCATCTTCACGCCCTCTAGGCTGGCCTAATTCACCCCTTCTCCAATTTCTTCAACGCCGTGCTCTCGCACTACCAAATCAATGCACTGTACCTGGATCCCTAGTCCATCATCCTCCTCGCTGTTTTCGCCTTTGTCCGCGAGGCCATGGCGGGCATTGCCCCTTCCGTGGCTTTGCTTCGCCATTTCATCTCGCTGCACCTGACTGACGCCCGCCAGCATTCGGGGTGCGTGACCTTCCAAGCTGTTGCGGCAACGACCGGCTCGGGGGTTGACTTCGATCTCTCACTAGTTGTGGATGGATTTTGGAAGCGGTGGGTATTCGTGGATGCTGGCGTGCTCAGCCCTCTGCTCCTGCTCCCACGGGCGCCTGTCGTCCCAAGCTCCGGCTCGAGGCATGCAAAGCTCATTGACAGACGGCTCGCCCACATCTAGTGTCGGCTAGCTGGGTTGAAGGACCTTGGGATGGCGGCGCCTATGGTGGTGAAGGAGTTCATCTGATGTCGCATTGCTCCGCTCCAACGTCACTCTCGACCGATGTGGAACTTCTCCGGCAGCAGGGACCCCATAAGGCATCATGTGTCCGCGCTCCCTACCGAGGTGCTGCGGACGGTGCTTGTGCTCTTCACGGGTGACCTGGTGCAAGCCGACCTATCAGAGGAGGGTTGCCTCTTGTACTGTTGCTCGAACAAGGTGGAGTTCGTGAGGCAGATGCCCCTTTCGACGAATGGGGACTTCGCCCAGTCGGCCTTGAAGGGCCCCGTGAGAGCCGTGTTTTCGTGGTTCCTTTGCCTGCTGTCGCCTCAGTGCTCACCCCAGAAGTGAGTGCGGGCGGGCGAGCACCGTCGAATGCCAGTGAAGTGGCCGCGGAGGAAGTGACATCGGTCGTGGCCCCCGAGGTGGCAGCTCCTGGGGCTCGGGCGAGCTATCCTGAGGCGGCGACCATGGGGCCGGCACGGTCCGAGGCTCCTGGGGTGGAAGCTCCCGAGGCTCAGGCGCACTATCCTAAGCCGGAGGCTGAGGGGCCAACGTAGCCTGACGCTCCTGAGGTCGCCCTCTCAGGAGTCTCGCCAACTGGCCAAGGCGGCGGCGATCGCCCCCAGGGCTTCAGCAAGCTTCACCTGAATTTCGGGGCACTCCGCAAGAGGAAGGTGCCTCCAAGCTGCAATGGTGGCGCCTGCCGGCCATTGAAACAGAGGAAATACCTTGCCAAAGACAAGTAAGTACCTCATATGCGTGATTTCCTAAGTGCTGCATCCCCTCCTGACCACAACTCTTCAGGATCCCTTCGATTGGAGTGGCAAGATCTCCTGAACAGCGGCCCCCGCCTGTCATTGGCTCGCCACTGACCCTGAGCTCCCCTTGCTAGGCTACTATGCGCGGCCCGAGGCCCATCCCTGAGGAGGGTGTGCCAACTGGGGGTCTTGATCTTGCGTTCTTGTCGTCCCTCCTTCATGGTCCTATCTAGGGTGTTGAAGGCGTCCAAGGGCTCCTCCATTGGTCATCACCCGCAGCTGGGTGGCCTCAGCCCTGGCTTCTTCTTCAAGCCGCGAGGCCTCACGTTGCAACGCCTCCGCCGAGGCCCTAAAGGTGGCAGGGAAGGCGCCAGCCTCCAGCCTCTGCTAGAATAAGGCCAACCACCTCAAGCCTCCCCGACAATTCCCAACATGGGGGACGGACCTCGATGCGCGTTTGAACTTACACGCGGGCACGACGCTGTCCACCACGAGCTCTTCCGGGAGGTGATGGGTGCGCTGAGCTAGCACGGGGAAGAGCTTGTCGATGTTGACGTTCGCCTTGAGATAGAGGGCCTTCGGCTGGCGGATGAGCGGCATCTGTTGAAGGTGGCCATCAACCTCGGGCATCTTCAGCACGAGCAAGCCCGTGCGAAGGACGATGTGTCCCTTGCGATCTCATGTGAGGATAGCACCCGGGCCTTGGAGGAGGCCAGAGAGGCCGATCGCTGCCGCGAGGCCGCCAAGAAGCGCGAACAGGAGCTCCTGGCCTTGAATGCTACCCTTGAGCAGCAGGTCGAGGCGTGCAGGGCCGTCTTAGCGTCAATGAGGGGGGCGCCTTCCGAAGAGAAGAAGATCTAGAAGCGTGCGGAGGCACTGATCTTGGAGGCCTCGGAGCGCAGCATCGAGCTTGAGTGGCTGGAGACGAGGGAGCGCCATGTGGCCATGTACGAAGATGTCGTCGCCGCACGCGAAGCCAAGATCTAGGAGGAGGTTGACCGGACGGTAGCGCAAGCTCGTGCAGATCTTGTCAATGAGTATGACCTAAAGTTTAAGTTCTTGGAGGCCGAAGCTGAGGGCAGGACCACCGCCCTCAGGTCAAGGCTGGACAAGGTAGAGCAGCACGAGAGGACCGCTACGGCGGCCCAGACCTCTGCCCAGGCCGACCTGGCCGAAGCTCATGCTGATCTGCTCTCGCTCCAGCAGTAGATTGATGACGCCGCGTACCTCGCGTAGTAGAACAGGGAGGAGGCGTATCGTCGACAGATGTTGCAGCGCGAGCACGCCCCCATGCTCCAGGCCCTCAGAGTGAGGGCCAACCGAGCACTGGGCATCATCTGTGAGGAGAGCGTCCCTCATCCCCGTGTGGAAGACTACGCCAGCCACCTCCGCTTGTTCACCGAAATCATGATGCGTCTGGAGGACCGAGCTGCAAGGGCTCGCGAGCTTGTTGAGGAGAGGAGCCGGGGCCTCCTTGGGCACGCGTTCTCAGGCATCTTCAGCCATCTCCAGAACCTTGACCCCCACTTTGACTTTGACACCGCCATTGCCCCAGTGCCCAGGGCTATCCGGGACAACCTGTCACACTGGGTGGACAATCACGTGGACGATCTGGTCAGGGTGTTCGCTACCGAGGATAACGCGGTGGTGGTCGTGGTGGATGAAGACGGCGCAGCCGGCGACGGCGAAGACAACACTAGCAACAGTGCCAGCAGCACGTATGAGAGCGACCAGGATGATGCTGCGGGCGGCATGTCCAATTAAGCATGTATTCCTTGGCTTGAACCTGCACGGAGAGACTTGGACACGGCCCCGCAAGGCGTGAGAGCATTCCGGAGGAGGGAGAGCTCCTCGTGTATGTAAATTGATGTTCTATCTTTTAGGACGAACTTGAGACGCGCTTTTGCGAGCTTGTGAGCCCCTCGGCAGGGTTGTTGCTGTGACTTACCTTGATCCCAGTAGGCCTTGAGCACGCTTTGAGGTTGCTGATGTGCCCTTCTCCTGAGGGGAGCCCTTTAGGGGCTCACGAAGATTTTAGATCTCCTGAGGATCCTGATGATCCGCCCGAGAGAGCCTCACAAGGAGCAAATGCCAGATTGTGGCACGGTGTGCGCGCGGTGGTCCTGCGGCGATTGTACTCTTGATCCTGGGGGGTTTGTCACCACCCGGACTTGCTCAAGCGTGGTTGACGAACACGTACCATGCCCAGCCCCCACATGCGAGGCGCTCCCAAGGGGAGGGGTAGCAGGCGCGAGCCTCGAAATAAAGCATGCAACCAAAATGCAAGAAATTGACACGAACAAGAGAAGACTCCCCCTACGCTTGACAAGCAAAAAAGACTTCAAGTTCAATCCAAAAGGGCAGCGAATCGAGTTACAGAAAAGGGGATGAAAGCAAATGTCCGCATCCAGCACCTAGCTAATCTTATTTTCTTTCCACCAGCGCGGAGCTAAGTGCTTTCACTGGCTCTGACCATAGTCATTGGGGGACAGTGTCGACGGCCAGTGCGGAGCATGGTGCTTCCACTACGACGTGGGCAGGAGCCCCCGAGGCCCGAGGGCGGCGCTCTGGATACTCCAAGGTGTGTACAGCCCCACTCATTATTACATGAGAGTGTCACGAGCGGAGACCTTCATAGGCGTGAGCCTTGCTACATATCGCCAGTCGAGGGCCCCGCCCTGCGCCACTCCCGACCACTGTTGTGGCATCTAGAAACCAGGACGAGGCCAAGGGGTAAACGGGATGCTGGCGGCACCCTCGGTGACCACGGGCCCTCTGCCGGGGGGGAGGGCACGCCGACGGCTCCCCCGGTAGAGGACCTACCTCTGTGCAGCGCATTGCTCCGTGCGGCGCGGGGGAGGCCCTGGCTCCAGGCCCCTCTCGCATAGCTCCCAGTGCACTACTCCCGCCGAGGGCGGAGCCACGTCCCTGGGGTCTCCGACTGCTGCTGTGGTCTGGTTCACCTACAGCCCATGGTTAGCGTAAACTTGCTCCCGAGATGTTGGCAGTACCCCACCGTCATCGTCGCTGAAGGGGTCGGCGAAGCCTCCGAGCGACTCATGGAAGGCCCCCGCTTCGGGAATTCCTCCCTCCCATCCTGGCTCAGGGAACGGGTTGGGGCCTTCCCCTGGCATGTACTCCAGGTTCAACATACAAGGCACGTAGGCGTCCTCGGTCGCCCCGCCAGAGCCGTCGCCTTAGTTCCCAACGCCTTGAGCCACCAGCTGTGGCGCCTGGCCCTGGTGGCCACTGTGTGGCGCTCCAGCGGGCCCTCGCAGCGGACCGCCAGCACCTGTTCCCCCTTGCGCTGGCGCCGTCGTGGCATCGTTGGGTCCCCCTAGCGCTCCAGGGGGCGCGCGAGCTCGCCGGGGCCTCGCGCGTGCTTTTGCCACAACCTGCAGTGTGGGCAAGGAACAGAAAGGCGACATACCTCTGGAGGCAGCGTCGAGTAGCTCAGCAATGCGCTCCAGCAGCACATCGCGACCGCTCTTCGCCAACCTGCATCGCAGCAGCTCCCGCGCGATGATGAGCACGGCTCGCATGTTCACCTGCTCCCGTCGGGTGTGCGGTGCCACTGCCGAAGCATAGCCTGAAGATCGCATGGTGGTGCGCGTGCGCCGTGGTGCGAGGGTGGAGGGCGCCGGTCCGCGCCCCCCGCGCCTGGCGGTGTTCGCCGGTGTGCGGGCTACCTGGAGTGCGGAGTTGAGATCTTCTTGAGTGGAAGGTGCTGCCCGGCTGGGCCAAGTAGCCCAATGGTCAGGGTGAGTCCTCGGATCGTCAGACATCGGAACCGTGGGGTGTCAGCGGGTCGATTGATGGAAGAGGGGCTTCGGCGCACCCCTACCTGGCACGCCAAATGTCGGACTACGGGTTCCGGCAAACCCTTGAGAGGTTTGAACTTTGGGGTGCGCGCGAAGAACACTCTCTCCCTAGCTCGCTCGCTCAATGATTCCACGGCCTAGCTCGATGAACCCAAAGAACAAGAGACACGGTGGTTTATACTGGTTCGGGCCACCTCGCGATGTAATACCCTACTCAAGTGTGTGGTGGATTGCCTCGGGGGGCTGAGGATGAACTAATACAGTGGACGAATAGTCTCAGGAGGTGAGGTGTTCTTTAGCTCGATGAGCTGGTGAGTGTGAGGGTGATCTCAATGATCCGTACCCCCTACGGTGGTGGCTAGGTCCTATTTATAGTGGCCTTGGTGCTCTTCCCAAATGTTTAGGCAGGAAGGGATCCCACAATGGCCATGTTTGAAGGGGGCATCTAGTACAAGCTATCCTGACAAAAGTAGTATTTGCCTCCCAAAGGCTCTGGTGGTGATGCTGCTGTGGGCTCCGTGATGACCTCCATCCTGCCTTGCTGCTGGTCTTGGTCTTGTTGCACCGAGATGGAAACCTTTGCCTGATGCCTCAGGACTCCTCACCTACGCTTGCCTCCTTAGCACCAAAGAGGAAACTGGTACACTGCACCCGCTGGCGCCCGCTGGTGCCCGCCTGGCCTTGGTCGGCATGGCTCACGTCACGTGAATCTCACAAGGTGCCCCTTGCATAGATATCTCTGCTCCTCAGGAGCCAGCCTAGTGTGGCTGCCCCCAGGGAGGTCTTGGTGTTGTCCGCCTCGCAAGGCTTGGCCCCTCGCAAGGGTCTTGAGTTGGGCCGTACCGGGCCGTTGATGGAGCCACGCTAGCGGGCCGCATGCAGGCAAGTCTGGGCACCCCTGTTCCTAGGACGCCGAGAATAATGTAGGGGCGGGGCACTATACTTTGTGTGATAAACATGGTGTACGTATGGAACATGGTTTAGATTATGAATATATAGTTAGTACATCAAATGTACTATTACTTGGAATAAACATCAAGTGTATACAAAAAATTGAATTCGAGTTCATATAGTACACATAGTTCATATCTATCTCTATAGTAATCATGTGGTGTGTTGTTAAGGTAATACACGAATGATGGTTGAAGTTGGCAACAATCATGATTGTAGATTCTTATTGAAATAGAGAAACAACTTCAAATTTATTTCGAATTATAGCGGTAGTATAGACATTTGCAATGCATTAAAATGTTGGTATGAGTAGGTTACATGCATTATACAGCCAGCGAAAAAATTTAATTGGACATAACATGGATTCATACTCTCTTTTGAATAGCATTTGTATAGTAAAACGGGACAAGACTCTCTCTTTGTTTGGTGTGAATAGTTTTTTTTGTTTTTTTCATTGAGGGAGGTGCGAATTGATTTGGTACATACAAGTACAATATTACACATTAGGCTTGTCCCTAAAATTTAACCTGCGCATTGTTATATACCGAAAATTTAGATATCGTGCTCCAAAAACTGGCGCATTCACAACCCACGCCTTGCTTTCCCAAAATTACAACGCGCACGAAAACTCCCTCCAGCTGCCAAATCCCAACACGCGAAATCCCCCTTCTAACCCTGAGCCAAATGGGCCACTAGTTCAAAACGGTGGGGGTACTTTTATAACACACCCTACATTTTGGACAAGCGCGTCCCTAAGTCATGGTTCCCCCTCCCATCGCCTCCTTTTTGCCATTCGAAATCCTAGGCCGCCATAACCTCTCCACTCCAGCCGCGAAACCCCACCCTCCTTCGTCCGCCACCTCACCTCTACCCAGCCGGAGCCTCTTCCCCGATGACGTCGTCCACCGCAACAACTCGACGTCCCTCATCCACCTCCCCGGATGAGGATCTGTCGTCCATCTTGTCATCCCGCCAGTTCAGCTGCCCCGTCCTCCACCTCCAAGGAGCTTCCCCGACGATCGCCTCGTCTATCAGGTTGCTCCATCCCCGCAGCGCCGCCTTAACCTGGTCCACCGGAACCGCAACATCCTCACCGACTCCTCGGACGAAGCCGAGGCCTACTCGGCGCCAACAAAGAGATTGCACACTCATCGCATCGCACCTTCTCCTTGCCCCACCATCCCGCACCCCCATGGAATGGCTACCTCGAAGCCGGCGCCGCGGGAAACATCTCCACGGCGGCTCTCCCCCAGTGTGAGGCCCCTTCGACGGCGGCGTCCATACCAGCCGGATCTGCTGCTGCTGCTCCGGCTCTCACTCGATCGCTCGCGCAGCTGCTGCTGCTCCGGCTCTTTCTCGCTCGCGCTGCTGCTGCTCCGACTCTCGCTTGCTCGCTCGCTCGCGCTGCTACTACTACTCTACCCCTCGCTTGTGCTGCTCCTCTGCTCCAATTTAGCTACACTTCAGCTGACTAAATCGACTTTTGGGTTAGTCAATTTTCAGGGGGTGGGGGTTTCGCTGGAGTTAAGGAAGAACCACCCGCAGCGGGGAGGGGGCTCGCCGGAGAGGAACCCCACTATCTATCTTAGGGTTCAGGGTGGGGGCGGTGGTCGCCGACGGTGGAGGGGCGCGATTGTGGGGCAGTGGCGTGGGGATCGCGGGAGAAAAAACTCAGCGCGGGGGGGGGGAGGCTAGAGGGCTGGTTGGGGTTTGGTGGTAATGTATTTTACATCATCTATAGGAGATGTTATTAGAATCCACCTTGAGTTAACAATGTCTATCTTGTGCTGCTTCAGCCTCGACGTCTTACGGCTCACCCGAGCTTCTCCAATGGTGGAACGATCCATCACGATAGAGCAGTGCACTGGACGCCGTCTACAGATTCCTCAGATCTTCCTCCACAATTCCGACAGCCACCTCTGCCTCAACTTCTTCAGCGACCAACCCAATGATGGTGAGGTCGACATGGCTACGGCAAAGAGGTTGTACACTTGTCACATCAATTATTACTCTACATTCATGTCGGTCCATTAGGGCTATTTTGGTTCAACGGAAAAAACATAGCAATAGGAAATTTTCCTATGGCACTCTACTATTCAATTATTCATGCATTTTGTTGAAAGGAATGGAGCAACACATCCATCTGGACCTACTTTTCAAAATCCTATGCATGAAAACAAGACCAAGTGCATTATTGGCAGAATAACATTCGAACTGTACATGCTTTCATATGGTTTCACTTTATTTTGGCCATGTTTCTTTGCGTTCCTCTGCTCCTCCAATTCATGTGAACCAAACACCCAAGTTGACAGAAATCCTGTGTTCACAAATGCTCTGTTTCCCATGTGCATTCCTAACTTATTCCGGTATTTTTCCACCTATCCCTACGTTTTTAGAATCATGCAAGCCAAATGAGCCCTTACAGAATTACTTCAGATGCAGGTAGGTGTCGAAGAAAACTTTGTGTGGTTTTTCCTGCTCCTACTGCGATGTCGTCCACCTCACCTGAGCTGCTCAATCAACAGAAGCATCCACCAAACCAGACATCACGACTCCCCGACGTATTTCGCTGCCTCATATCTCCTAGAAGGAAATATGCCCTAGAGGCAACAATAAAGTTGTTATTTATATTTCCTTATATCATGATAAATGTTTATTATTCAGGCTAGAATTGTATTAACCGGAAACTTAGTACATGTGTGAATACATAGACAAACAGAGTGTCACTAGTATGCCTCTACTTGACTAGCTCGTTAATCAAAGATGGTTAAGTTTCCTAGCCATAGACATGAGTTGTCATTTGATGAACGGGATCACATCATTAGAGAATGGTGTGATTGACTTGACCCATCCGTTAGCTTAGCACTATGATCGTTTAGTTTATTGCTATTGCTTTCTCCATAACTCATACATGTTCCTATGACTATGAGATTATGCAACTCCCGAATATCGGAGGAACATTTAGTGTGCTATCAAACAAAGTAACGTAACTGGGTGATTATAAAGATGCTCTACAGGTGTCTCCGATGCTGTTTGTTGAGTCGGCATAGATCGAGATTATGATTTGTCACTCCGATTGTCGGAGAGGTATATCTGGGCCCTCTCGGTAATGCACATCACTATCAGCCTTGCAAGCAATGTGACTAATGAGTTAGTTGTGGGATGTTGCATTGTGGAACGAGTAAAGAGACTTGCCGATAATGAGATTGAACTAGGTATGATGATACCGACGATCGAATCTCGGGCAAGTAACATACCGATGACAAAGGGACAAATGTACATTGTTATGCGGTTGGACCGATAAAGATCTTTGTTGAATATGTAGGAACCAATATGAGCATCCAGGTTCCGCTATTGCACTACTGCACGATGTTGCTAATGTGACACTATGATCAGAGGCCCTTCGACGAAACTGTGTGCGATGCCATAATCACAAACGGTGGTGTAAAAACCCATCAAAAAGGTGGAAAACGTTTGCGATGGAGGATGCATCAAACACGGTTCGGATTTTAGTTGCGTGTGCGATGCAGGGCATACGGTTCAGCTTGATTAACTATTTGTGATCAGGAGTAACAAAAGAAACGGGCAGCCAGATGAAGGTGTGTGCAATGTACAGCATACGGTTCACTCAGATGAACTGTTTGTGATTAGGCAACACAAAAGGAACGGTCGGCCAGATCAAAGGTGTGGGCGATATACGACATGCGGTTCACTTGGATGAACTGTTTGCATTGAGACATGAGAGCAGAAATGGTTCAATATAAAAAGATGTTTGTGATACGTGGCAAATAGGTCTGTAATCAGAAATGTGTGCGAATACCGATAATAACAGAAACGGTTCCCTAGTGTGGTCTGTGTTCATCTGATCATCATCTCCTTCTTGTGCTAGCTTGATGTTCCTTCTATGCTAAGTTTCCATTAATTGATGGCATTTTATGAACACGCCACTGTTTCCCGCCATTTCCTCCCTTGTTTCCTGCCACCCAACGATATTGCGCATAGGCGGTGCGCGACACACGGAGGTGACAAGCGCAGCCTGGAGCACATCCACCTTTTCCAAGCATGCCAACCCACCAAAGTGCCGCCTCTGCCATCAACCTCGTCGACAAGGAAAATGAGCTGGCGCCACGGCCCGTCGAGGCTGAGGCGCTCCCCGGCAACGTAATGGACGATGCCGTGATGCACATCGTCGCTAGGGTTGAGAAGACCTTTGGCTCATGGCGCTTGAGCGCCACGGATCAAGATAGGCATGTCAGCGCCGATAGGCTGCACCTCGCCGCACAACATGATCGATGGCGTGCCGCAAAGCAAGCTAGGCGCGTCTGAGCCGATAGTCTGTGGCTCGCCGCACGGCGAAACCATTGGAGCGCCGCAGAGCGTGAGGCGCGGCACGCCGCACAGCAAGAGTAGATCCATCAGCGATTGCCTGTTGTCGACATGGCGTCACAACTAGGTACACGTCCGGTCAGTACCCCCATTCCTCGCCAGGAGTGGGCAGAGGCTCTCAGTGTCATACTTGCACCAGAGGCCGGCCGCGCCGTCCATGCACCGGATGCCCACCGCGGCATTCGCATGGGTGCCACCAGTTGCCTTGTCCGTGGCCCCCTGGATGCCAACACACTGGTCCGTAGGCTCGACTGCCTCCTTGGCCCAGGTGTCCACCTGGGCGCAGTAGAGGAACATGGCCGTCACATCCTCGAGCTGGTTATCTCTGATGAAATAGCCAACTTGGACCTCGAGATCGCGCTCCAGATGTACCGCGAGCATGTCAACTGCTTGGACGAACGCCTTTATGAGTTCAGGCAGAGCCAAGAGCTACCTTAGGCAAGGGCTGCTGGTTATGGTCTCATGGACATGTTTTATTTTGAAAAGTCGTTTCGACATGGATAGCTATGTATTCACACCAATCATAGTATTGCTATGTTTATTGCTCTGTTTCAATGTGTGTACTCTGTTTTCCATTCTTATATGTTCTGTTACAATGTGTGTATATATGCTTTCTATTCTGTATATCATCACATATACGTGATGATACTTAACGACTAGGTACAATGCAGAAAATTGAAAACGAACAATACTAAAACTAATAATCCCTCCTGGGGCCAGTATTCCGGCAGCCCCTCGCCAGCAGCTCCCTCGTGCACGGCGTCTTCCCAGTGCGGAGGTAGTACTCTGCCTCCTCCGCCTTGCAGCGCTTGACGTACCGATCTGCCTTTTGCTGGCGGACGCGCGCTGCCGATCTTGCCATTTCTTTAGGTGCCCACCGGAGCTCCTCTTCGGTGGCATGTTGGAGCTTATCGGCCCACCTCCACGCAGCGACGAGGCGCCCAACACCTATGACCTTCCTCGTGAAGTACCCTTCTTCGTACACCTCCTCGGCACGACGACGCGCCCGCCCCCAAAGCTCCGCCACCTCCTTTTTCCAGGTGGCATCACGGGCTTCACAGGCCGCCTGGTACCTGGCTTCATCCTCCTCCATCTCCTTCTTGAATACCACTTGCCTGGCTTTCTCAGCTGACGGTAGCGACTTCCATAGACAAAGATTGTACTGGACCCAAAACCAATCCAAAATTGGGGGGGGGGGGGTCCAGCGCAACCTCGTCAGGCGGCGCGTTGGGGTACTCATCACTGCTAATCGAGTGAGCGACCTCAGGGGGGCGACTCCTCATCGGCGCGTGGGCAGACCGGCGGCGCCATGGTAGAGATTTGAAAGAGAGAGAGAGAGAGAGGGCAAGCGAGGGAGGATGTAGATGAGAATGCAGGTGGGTCGACCGGGACAGTACACACGCCGATCGCTAAAATTTATTGGCGGCCGGAATCTAGATCGACCGGGACAGTACACACGCCGATCGCTAAAATTTACGAGTACTATAGTTTGGATTACACATGATTCCCGTAGCAAAATCCATGTGTGAATATAATAGCTGATGGTTTCCAATGCAGAACCGTGTCTGATTAATGATCCCCGCCACTCACCTACCAAACCACGAGCCGCAAGATAGTGTACCAATCATGTGGGGGCTTGTTATCTTGCCAGATCATTACATTTTCTTTTTTGAACACCAGATATTTACATCGTCTGATGATTTTTTAACTCACACACAAGTACAAAAAAATATGATTTTTCAAACCGTTATGCTTAGGCGTTGCATGTAGATGTAGTTCAAATTTCAATTACTGTCATTAAATGGTTAGAAAATCACTTAAATATCTTTAAAAGGTCAAATGACCCTTGAAATTTTCCAAATTTCCACAAGACAGTTGTATTAGTGCACCTTAAACGTAGAAAACAATCTGAAGGCCGTAAGAGGAAGCTATCTCCCATTCGTCATTAGACATGCATTGTTCCCTCTCGGAACCACGAACCTTCTAGTGAGTTGCTCCGGTTTGTGAGGGGTGTGTGTCCAAACTTTCGTCAAACATGCCAATTTTTTTACCACATCATCTTGGTGGCATGACATTAAATCAAGCAAGGCTTCATGTATTTCTGATGATTTTTAATTTTTTTTGAATTAAAATGCCATGGCACTCCATGCATGTGTGCCCATGCCTTGAGACCAATATGTTTGAAAATTCCTTCTAATTTACTGCACATGGGATTAACTAGCACACAAATACACAAAAATATGATTTTTCAAACTTTTAAGGTTAGGGTTGCATGTAGATGTAGTTCAAATTTGAATTATGGTCATTAGATGGTTAGAAAATCACTTAAATGTCTTTAAAAGGTCAAATGACCCATGAAATTTTCCAAATTTTCACAAGACAGTTGTATTAGTGCACGTTAAACGTAGAAAAAAAATTTAAGGCCGTAAGAGGAAGCTATCTCCCGTTCGTCATCAAACATGCATTGTTCCCTCTCGGAACCACGAACCTTCTAGTGAGTTGCTCCGTTTGTGAGGGGTGTGTGTCCAAACTTTCATCAAACATGCCAATTTTTTTACCACATCATCTTGGTGGCATGACATTAAATCAAGCAAGGCTTCATGTATTTCCGATGATTTTTAATTTTTTTGAATTAAAATGCCATGGCACTCCATGCATGTGTGCCCATGCCTTGAGACCAATATGTTTGAAAATTCCTTCTAATTTACTGCACATGGGGTTAACTCGCACACAAATACACAAAAATATGATTTTTCAAACTGTTAAGGTTAGGGTTGCATGTAGATGTAGTTCAAATTTGAATTATGGTCATTAGATGGTTAGAAAATCACTTAAATGTCTTTAAAAGGTCAAATGACCCATGAAATTTTCCAAATTTTCACAAGACAATTGTATTAGTGCATGTTAAACGTAGAAAAAAATTTAAGGCCGTAAGAGGAAGCTATCTCCCGTTCGTCATCAAACATGCATTGTTCCCTCTCGGAACCACGAACCTTCTAG
Source organism: Triticum urartu (assembly GCF_003073215.2). Lineage (NCBI taxonomy): Eukaryota > Viridiplantae > Streptophyta > Magnoliopsida > Poales > Poaceae > Triticum > Triticum urartu. The sequence continues at coordinate 209,544,130 of NC_053027.1, read as the reverse complement.
TGAGTAGCTCCAGTTTGTGAGGGGTGTGTGTCCGAACTTTCGTCAAACATGCCAATTTTTTTACCACATCATCTTGGTGGCATGACATTCAATCAAGCAAGGTTTCATGTTTTTTTGATCATTTTTTAATTTTTGGGAATTAAAATGCCATGGCACCCCATGCATGTGTGCCCATGCCTTGAGACCAATATTTTTAAAAATTCCTTCTAATTTACTGCACATGGAATTAACTCGCACACAAGTACACAAAAATATGATTTTTCAAACCATTATGGTTAGGTGTTGCATGTAGATGTAGTTCAAATTGGAATCATGGTCATTAAATGGCTAGAAAATCAATTAAATGTCTTTAAAAGGTCAAATGACGCCTGAAATCTTCAAAAATTTCACATGACAGTTGTATTAGTGCATGTTAGACATAGAAAAAATTTTGAAGGCCATAAGAGGAAGCTATCTCTGGTTCGTCATCAAACATGCATTGTTCCCTCTCGGAACCATGAACCTTCTAGTGAGTTGCTCCGGTTTGTGAGGGGTGTGTGTCCAAACTTTCGTCAAACAGGCCAATTTTTTACCACATCATCTTGGTGGCATGATATTAAATCAACCAGGGTTTCATGTTTTTTGATCATTTTTTAATTTTTTGGAATTAAAATGCCATGTCACTCCATGCATACGTATGCATGTGTCCATGTCGTGAGACCAATATGTTTAAAAATTCCTTCTAATTTACTGCACATGGAATTAACTTGCACGCAAGTACACAGATAAGATTTTTCAAACCGTTTAGGTTAGGTGTTGCATGTAGATGTACTTATTACCATCATTAAATGGCCGGAAAATCACTTAAATGTCTTTAAAAGGACAGATGACCCCTAGAATTTTCAAAAATTTCATATTATAGTTGTAGTAGTGCACGTTAGATGTAGAAAAAGAATTGAAGGCCGTAAGAGGAAGCTACCTCCCGTTCATCATCAAACATGCATTGTTTCCTCTCGGAAACACGGGCCTTCTAGTAAGTTGCTCCAGTTTGTGAGGGGTGTGTGTCCAAACTTTCGTCAGGCATGCCATTTTTTTTACCACATCATCTTGGTGGCATGAAATTACATCAACCAAGGTTTCATGTGTTTTTGATATTTTTTATTTTTTGGAATTAAAATGCCATGTCACTCCATGCATACATATGTCTGTGTCCATGTCGTAACACAAATATGTTTGAAAATTCCTTCTAATTTACTGCACATGGAATTAACTCGCACACAAGTACACAAATATGATTTGTCCACCCGTTATGGTTAGGCGTTGCATGTAGATGTAGTTCAAATTTGAATCAAATGGTTAGAAACCACTTAAATGTCTTTAAAAGGTCAAATGACCCCTAGAATTTTCCAAAATGTCACATTACAGTTGTAGTAGTGCACGTTAAACATAGAAAAATATTGAAGGCCGTAAAAGGAAGCTATCTCCCATTCGTCATCAAACATGCATTGTTCCCTCTTGGAACCACGAGCCTTCCAATGAGTTGCTCCGGTTTGTGAGGGGTGTGTGTGTGTCGACACTTTCGTCAAACATGCCAAATTTTTTTACCACATCATCTTGGTGGCATGAAATTACATCAACCAAGGTTTCATGTGTTTCTGATTTTTTTTATTTTTTTGGAATTAAAATGCCATGTCACTCCATGCTTAATTGTGTCATAGCGTTGAGACCAATATGTTTGAACATTCCTTCCAATTTACTGCACATGGAATTAAATCGCACACAAGTACACAAAATATGAGTTTTCAAACCGTTATGGTTAGTTGTTGCATGTACATGTAGTTCAAATTTCAATTACGATCATTAAATGGCTAGAAAATCACTTAAATGTCTTAAAAAGTCAAATGACCCCTGAAATTTTCCAAAATTTGACATGACCGTTTATTAGTACTACAAAATTTCTTGTACATTTAAAACACCATCATACATAGTTGTTTTCTAGGAACCGTTTGCGATGAAAATATCTGGGTCTATTTAAGTCTCCCTCCTTAAGCTTCGCCGGCCCGTCTGCTCTAGTGCCGGCAACCCCCGAATCCACGAATCCCGACCCCCATTCCTGTACCCCCTTCTTGCAAAGATGATGCCGTGGAAACGCTTCGTGAAGGCCCGTACGACGGCCGCGTCCTCCCGAGCGCCGCCTGCGCCGAGAGCGCCGCCGCCTACGCCGGGAGTGCCACCGCATCCGCATTGCGCGCATCCACTTCTACCGAGAGGGCGCCTGCGGCAGCCGACATGGCAGATGCAGCAACTGCTGTGACGGTGGCTGCAAACGCCGAGAGCGCTCGAGCTGCCGTCCATGCCGCTGATGTCGCCCTAGCCTGGGTCGAGGCCATCCATGCCAAGATCGATGATGCACACGCCAAGATATTCCAGGCCACCTTGGACTCTAGCATGCAACCCATGTCTGAAAAGGCGGCGGTGGCCTTGGAGCACCGGCTTCCTCATGAGGTCGCCAAGCGGGAGATGGAGATGCCGGAGGCGGCGGAGATCGAGGAGCGCCGGGAGCAGGAGTTGCGCATGGCTGAGGTCGAGGTAGAGAAGAGTCTATCCGTCGAGGAATCGGCGGTGGAGTACCAACGCGAGCTCTGGCGCTGCCACTACTACGAGTACTACAACCTTGAGGGCGGCGCCGAGGATGAGGATGAGGACGCGGTGGACTTCAGCAGGCGGGACGCGGAGTCCACCAACAACGGTATGTCGCCAGGACAAGTCATCGACATCTCATCTCACACCGGTGCGGCGGATTTGTTGAAATTATGCGTACTTAGGCTTTGTTTTTAATGTTGGTCTTTTGCTAGAGCAATGTTTAGGTCAACTGGCTCTGTTTAATTACTAAAATTGCTCGATTCGGTAAGTGTGGTATGTCTGCTGTATGCTGTTTTGTGTGCCCAAATTAGCAAGCGATGTTAAATTATGCAATGACGTACCCGGGGAAATTTCCACCAAAATTTAAATTATCAAACACATCCCATGCACATAAAGCAGAAGAATCGTTTTCGATGCACACAATCGTTTAAAGTGAATGGTCCGGCGGCGCCGCGCGCAAAGTTTCCCTCCACATTTCCAAAATTTTGGCCTACCGCCAAAATATCTACCTCACCCCCCTTCCCCACCCCCTTTTCTCCCTGACCACAAGTCACATTTCCCCTGTTTCGTCCTTCCTTCCTTCCTTTCTAAGCTATAGTCGCTTCCTCGCTCTCGCCGTCTCACATCCTACCGCCGGGGTCGCCATGGTCTTCTTCAAAGACCTCTCCAGCGGTTCCTCCTCCGGCAACTACTCCTTCACCACCTGGGTATGCCTCTCTTCTCTCTCTCGGGCTATGACTTGGAATGAAGGATATCTACCCGGCGGTCGATTTGAGTCATTTCTTCCTGTTGTAGCTTCCTAAGACCATCAGTGGCAACGAATGGAGGGGGGTGGTTGGGGATCTATCTGCTTGTTGTCACCATCAATCTCCATGCGTGAAGCTAGTTGCGTTTTCTTCTGTTGATAGTGGGAGGAAGTTTCTAGAATGTGCGTTAGACCCTCTTTCGTTGTTACAAATCATTTGTTAGATCTGATTCAGACGCTGTCATGGTCCCAACCCATTCATACCACACCTTCAACCAAACGCATCCTAAGACAGTGTCACAGTTTGTACCTGGTATCTTAAATTGTCGCCATCTCATCAGTGGTGCCATTAGAAAATTATTTGGCACCGCTTCAGCAGTTTGTGCAGCCAACTTTGGTCCACACATTCGAGCAGCCAAGTAGTAAAATACTAAATCTTTATGGCACGAAGGAACTAGGCATCAGAGCAACTACGTGCTCTGGAGTCCGGTCCTTGATTTTTTTTTCTGGTGCATCGACTCGCCAGTGCAGGGCACCAGTGTGAGATGTAGCAACAGTTGTCTTTACCACAGTTTTGGCATACATAGTGGACGGCCCTAGTGCTATTAGTTCTATGCTACTAAATTTGTGCATGTACACACCTGTTAGTATCAATTTGCTGTCCTCCAAACACTGTCGCTATGCTGTTGCAGTTATATTTACCTTCCTCATAAAATGTTGAATTTGCTATTTATTGTACATGAGTAAGAATTTGTAGCGTTGTTGTAGTTAATTATAGCTTCTGATGTTCCAGAATTTGGTTATTGTCTCAGGACCAATTATTTATTTGCACATTGATCTTTTTGAGAAGATATGTCATAATTAACATGTTTCATAAGTTCTTCAAAATAAGCATTGGTGATCTATGTTGCTATAAACCCATTTCCCCTACAATTGTTACTGATCTAGTTTTAAATATTATAGGATGAATGGAAGTGTTCTTACTTGGAGTGGGTTGATCAAGAGTGGCCACAGTCTTTGAAGATGTGCCTAGCGAAGCTCTGGAGCATGTATGAGGAAGAGAAAGTGTTGTCAACGCTGAAGTATATTTCAAGATGCGGAACAAAAGTTGAAGGTGGAGAATGAGCTCAGATTTTTAAATAATACTTTGCTAAGATGGTGTTGGCGAAGGAGGAGGCACTTTCCCAGTTGGCCCGTGCAAAACGGGTTCTTACTAAACTAAAAGCAAAGGTGGATAAGACGAGCCTGGATGATCTCGATTAGGGAAATGAATATATTGTTCTTATGAAGTTGAACTAGCTATATGTTGTACTGTGCTGTTTTCATGTAGCTACCGTACTGTGATGTTATAATATATTTATGTGCCTGATTGAAATTGGCAAACAATTGTTCGATATGAAATGTGAATTTGCGTAATACTGGAATTATTAATTGTAAACTAATAAACCTGCTAAATGTGTCATGGACCTTTGCAAACGGTTCTAGCAGTAAAAGCGCTTGCGATGGATAGCCCAATGCCACACAGTTTTCTTCATCAAATCATGTGTGATATAGTTGATAAAAGCAAACAGTTAACCATGGCAAACCGTGTGTGATAGTTACACCTTTCACACACGAGCCTGCATATAAAACTGTGTGGGATGTACGTCTGAACAGAAACGTGTTCCCTGGATTGACTGTGTAGGATGTACATAAGAACAGAAACGTATTCCTTGGATTGACTGTGTGTGATATACATACAAATGGAAATGTTTTTCTGGTATTCACCGTGTGGGATGTACATACCTACGGAAATGATTTTCTCGGATTACCATGTGGGATGTACAAACCTTCGGAAATGATTGGGTTTCGAAGCCTCGCCCGATCGCACACGGCCCCAGCCTGGGTCCCAGGAGGGCCTATCCCCAACGATTTCTGGGTCGTGTGGGAAGGACACCCTATCACACACACTCACTTGGCGACGGTTCCAAATGCTATCGCAGAAAGGGGTTAAAACCGTTTGTTTAGGACAGACGCGCACAAGTGTTGGTTATTGACCGGACATAAGTTTCGGTCATGTCTACGTAGTTCTCGAACCCGTAGGGTCCGCACACCTAACGTTCGATGATGATATGTATTATGAGTTGCGTGATTTGATGTACTGATAATAGTTCGGAGTCCCGGATGTGATCACGGACATGACGAGGAGTGTCAAAATAGTCGAGACATAAAGATTGATATGTTGGAAGGCTATGTTTGGACACCGGAAAGGTTTCAGATAAGTTCGGGCATTTTCCAGAGTACCGGGGGGTTACCGAAACCGTCCGGGGAGTTAATGGGCCTTAATGGGCCATGGTGGGAGAGAGGAGTCGGCCAAGTGGGACACGCGTGCCCCCCAAGCCCAATCCTAATTGGGAGGGGGGCGGGCACCCATTCCTTCTCTCCCTCTCCCTCTTCCTTCTTCTCCTACTCCAACTAGGGAAGGGGGGAAACCTACTCCTACTAGGAGTAGGAATCCGAGGAGGCCGGCCCTCCCCTCCTCCACTCCTTAATATACGGGGGAGGGGGCACCCCATAGACACACAAGTTGATCTCTTAGCCGTGTGCGGTGCCCACCTCCAAAAATTTCCACCTCGGTCATATTGTCGTAGTGCTTAGGCGAAGCCCTGCGTCGGTAACTTCATCATCATCGTCAACACGCTGTCGTGCTGATGAAACTCTCCCTCGGCCTCAGCTGGATCTAGAGTTCGAGGGACATCACCGAGCTAAACGTGTGCAAATCATGGAGTGCCGTGTGTTCGGTACTTGATCAGTTGGATCGCGAAGACGTTCGACTACATCAACCAAGTTACTTAACACTTCTGCTTTCGGTCTACAAGGGTATGTAGACACACTCTTCCCTCTCGTTGCTATGCATCCCTAGATAGATCTTGCGTGATCGTAGGAAATTTTTTGAAATACTGCGTTCCCCAAAAGTGGTATCAGAGCCAGGTCTATGCGTAGATGTTATATGCACGAGTAGAACACAAAGGAGTTGTGGGTGTGGGTATATACATGTTTCTTGCCGTCACTAGTTGTTTCTTGATTCGGCGGTATTGTTGGATGAATCGGCCCGGCCGACATTACATGAATGTGTTCATGAGGCTGGTTCTACCGACGTGCTTTGCACACAGGTGGCTGGCGGGTGTCAGTTTCTCCAACTTTTGTTGAATCAGATTCAATGAACAGGGTTCTGTCTGAAGATCAAAAACCAATCACTATACCGTATTGTGGTTTTTAATGCGTAGGTAAGAATGGTTCGTCCTAAGCCCGTAGCAGCCACGTAAAACTTGCAACAACAAAGTAGAGGATGTCTAACTTGTTTTTGCAGGGCATGTTGTGATGTGATATGGTCAAGACGTGATTATATGAATTGTTGTATGAGATGATCATGTTTTGTAACACAGTTATCGGCAACTGGCAGGAGCCATATGGTTGTCGCTTTATTGGATGAAATGCAATCGCCATGTAGTTGCTTTACTTTATCACTAAGCGGTAGCGATAGTCGTAGAAGCAATAATTGACGAGACGACAACGATGCTACGATGGAGATCAAGGTGTCAAGCCAGTGATGATAGTGATCATGACGGTGCTTTGGAGATGGGGATCAAAGGCACAAGATGATGATGGCCATATCATATCACTTATAATGATTGCATGTGATGTTTATCCTTTATGCATCTTATTTTGCTTAGTACGGCGGTAGCATTATAAGAAGATCTCTCACTAAATTTCAATGTACAAGTGTTCTCCCTGAGTATGCACCATTGCTACAAATAGTCGTGCCGAGACACCACGTGATGATCGGGTGTGATAAGGTCTAGTTCACATACAATGGGTGCAAGCCATTTTTTCACAAGCAGAATACTTGGGTTAAACTTGACGAGCCTAGCATATGCAGATATGGCCTCGGAACACTGATACCAAAAGGTCGAGCGTGAATCATATAGTAGAGATGATCAACATAGTGATGTTCACCATTGAAAACTACTCCATCTCACGTGATGATCGGACATGGTTTAGTTGATATGGATCACGTGATCACTTAGATGATTAGAGGGATGTCTATCTAAGTGGGAGTTCTTAAGTAATATGATTAATTGAACTTTAATTTATCTTGAACTTAGTACCTGATAGTATTTTTGCATGTCTATGTTGTTGTACATAAATGGCCCATGCTGTTGTTCCGTTCAATTTTAATGCGTTCCTAGAGAAATCTAAGTTGAAAGATGATGGTAGAAACTACACGGACTGGGTCTGTAACTTGAGGATTATCCTCATTGCTGCACAGAGAAATTACTTCCTGGAAGCACCGCTAGGTGCCAAACCTGCTGCAGGAGCAACTCCAGATGTTATGAACACCTGGCAGAGCAAAGCTGATGACTATTCGATAGTTCAGTGTGCCATGCTTTACGGCTTAGAACCGGGACTTCAACGATGTTTTGAACGTCATGGAGCATATGAGATGTTCCAGGAGATGAAGTTAATATTTCAAGCAAATGCCCCGGTTGAGAGATATGAAGTCTCCAATAAGTTCTACTGCTGCAAAATGGAGGAGAATAGTTCTGTCAATGAACACATACTCAGAATGTCTAGGTACCACAATCAATTGACTCAGCTGGGAGTTAATCTTCCAGCTGATAGTGTCATTGACAGAGTTCTTCAATCATTGCCACCAAGCTACAAAAGCTTCAAGATGAACTATAATATGCAAGGGATGGATAAGACAATTCCCGAGCTCTTCGCGATGCTAAAGGCTGCGGAGGTAGAAATCAAGATGGAGCATCAAGTGTTGAGGGTCAACAAGACCACCAGTTTCAAGAAGAAGGGCAAAGGGAAGAAGGGGAACTTCAAGAAGAACGGCACACAAGTTGCTGCTCAAGTGAAGAAGACCAAGTCTGGACCTAAGCCTGAGACTGAGTGCTTCTAGTGCAAAGGGACTGGTTACTAGAAGTAGAACTGCCCCAAGTATTTGGTGGATAAGAAGGATGGCAAAGTGAAAGGTATATTTGATATACATGTTATTGATGTGTACCTTACTAATGCTCACAGTAGTGCCTGGGTATTTGATATTGGTTCTGTTGCTAATATTTGCAACTCAAAACTAGGGCTACGGATTAAGCGAAGATTGGCTAAGGACGAGGTGACAATGCCTGTGGGAAATGGTTCCAAAGTCGATGTGATCACCGTCGGCACGCTACCTCTACATCTACCTTCGGGATTAGTTTTAGACCTGAATAATTGTTATTTGGTGCCAGCGTTAAGCATGAACATTATATCTGGATCTTGTTTGCTGCGAGACGGTTATTCATTTAAATCAGAGAATAATGGTTGTTCTATTTATATGAGTAATATCTTTTATGGTCATGCACCCTTGATGAGTGGTCTATTTTTACTAAATCTTGATAGTAGTGATACACATATTCATAGTATTGAATCCAAAAGATATAAGTTTAATAATGATAGTGCAACTTATTTGTGGCACTGCAGTCTAGGTCATATTGGTTTAAAGCGCATGAAGAAACTCCATGCTGATGGGCTTTTGGAATCACTTGATGCTTGCGAACCATGCTTCATGGGCAAGATATCTAAGACTCAGTTCTCTGGGACAATGGAACGAGAAACAGACTTATTGGAAATAATACATACTGATGTATGCGGTCTGATGAGTGTTGATGCTCGTGGCGGGTATCATTATTTTCTGACCTTCACAGATGATTTGAGCAGATATGGGCATATATACTTGATGAAACATCAGTCTGAAACATTTGAAAAGTTCAAAGAATTTCAGAGTGAAGTGGAAAATCATCATAACTAGAAAATTAAGTTTCTACGATCTGGTCATGGAGGTGAATATTTGAGTTATGAGTTTGGCCTTCATTTGACACAATGCGGAATAGTTTCGCAACTCACGCCACCTGGAACACCGCAGCATAATGGTGTGTCCGAACGTCGTAACCGCACTTTATTAGATATGGTGCGATCTATGATGTGTCTTACTAATTTACCGCTATCATTTTGGGGTTATGCTTTAGATACGGCTGCCTTCACGTTAAATAGGGCACCATCGAAATCCGTTGAGATGACACCATATGAACTATGGTTTGGCAAGAAACCCAAGTTGTCGTTTCTTAAAGTTTGGGGCTGCGATTCTTATGTGAAAAAGCTTCAACCTGATAAGCTCAAACCCAAATCGGAGAAATGTGTCTTCATGGGATACCCAAGGGAGACTGTTCGGTACACCTTCTATCATAGATCCGAAGGCAAGATATTCGTTGCTAAGAATGGATCCTTTCTAGAGAAGGAATTTCTCTCGAAATAAGTGAGTGGGAGGAAAGTAGAACTTGATGAGGTAACTGTACCTGCTCCCTTATTGGAAAGTAGTTCATCACAGAAATCAGTTCTAGTGATTCCTACACCAATTAGTGAGGAAGCTAATGATGATGATCATGAAACTTCTGATCAAGTTACTACCGAAGCTCGTAGGAAAATCAGAATAAGATCCACACCATAGTGGTATGGTAATCCTATTCTGGAGGTCATGTTACTTGACCATGACAAACCTATGAACTATGAGAAAGCGATGATGAGCCCAGATTCCGCAAAATGGCTTGAGGCCATGAAATCTGAGATGGGGTCCATGTATGAGACCAAAGTGTGGACTTTTGTTGACTTGCCCAATGATCGGCAAGCCATAGAGAATAAATGGATCTTCAAGAAGAAGACTGACGCTGATGGTAATGTTACTTTCTACAAAGCTCGACTTGTTGCAAAAGGTTTTCAACAAGTTCAAGGAGTTGACTATGATGAGACCTTCTCACCCGTAGCGATGCTTAAGTCCGTCTGAATCATGTTAGCAATTGCTGCATTGTATGATTATGAAATTTGGCAAATGGATGTCAAAATTGCATTCCTTAATGGATATCTTAAAGAAGAGTTGTATATGATGCAACCAGACGGTTTTGTCGATCCAAAAGGTGCCAACAAAGTGTGTAAGCTCCAGCGATCCATTTATGGACTGGTGCAAGCATCTTGGAGTTGGAATATACGCTTTGATAGTGTGATCAAAGCATATGGTTTTATACAGACTTTTGGAGAAACCTGTATTTACAAGAAAGTGAGTGGGAGCTCTATAGCATTTCTGATATTATATGTGGATGACATATTGTTGATTGTAAATGATACTGAATTTTTGAATAGCATAAAAGGATACTTGAATAAGAATTTTTCAATGAAAGACCTCGGTGAAGCTGCTAATATATTGGGCATCAAGATCTATAGAGATAAACCAATACGCTTAATTGGACTTTCGGAAAGAGCATACCTTGATAAAGTTTTGAAGAAGTTCAAAATGGATCAAGCAAAGAAAGGGTTCTTGGATGTATTACAAGGTGTGAAGTTGAGTGAGACTCAATGCCCAACCACTGCAGAAGATAGAGTGAAAATGAAAGTCATTCCCTATGCTTCAGCCATAGGTTCTATCATGTATGCAATGATGTGTACCAAACTTGATGTGTGCCTTGCTATTAGTTTAGCAGGGAGGTACCAAAGTAATCCAGGAGTGGGTCACTGGACAGCAGTCAAGAATATCCTGAAATACCTGAAAAGGACTAAGGATATGTTTCTCATTTGTGGAGGTGACAAAGAGCTTGTCGTAAACGGTTACGTCGATGCGAGCTTTGACACTAATCTGGATGACTCTAAGTCACAAACCGGATACGTACTTTTATTGAATGGTGGAGCTGTCAGTTGGTGCAGTTCTAAGCAAAGCGTCGTGGCGGGATCTACGTGTGAAGCGGAATAGATAGCTGCTTCAGAAGCAGCAAATGAAGGAGTCTGGATGAAGGAGTTCATATCCGATCTAGGTGTCATACCTAGTGCATCTGGTCCAATGAAAATCTTTTGTGACAATACTAGCGCAATTTCCTTGGCAAAGGAATCCAGATTTAACAAGAGAACCAAGCACATCAAGAGATGCTTCAATTCCATCCACGCTCAAGTCAAGGAGGGAGACATAGAGATTTGCAAGATACATACGGATCTAAATGTTGCAGACCCGTTGACCAAGCCTCTCTCACGAGCAAAACATGATCAGCACCAAGACTCCATGGGTGTTAGAATCATTACAATGTAATCTAGATTATTGAATCTAGTGCAAGTGGGAGACCGAGGGAAATATGCCCTAGAGGCAACAATAAAGTTGTTATTTATATTTCCTTATATCATGATAAATGTTTATTATTCATGCTAGAATTGTATTAACCAGAAACATAGTACATGTGTGAATACATAGAAAAACAGAGTGTCACTAGTATGCCTCTACTTGACTAGCTCATTAATCAAAGATGGTTAAGTTTCCTAGCCATAGACATGAGTTGTCATTTCATGAACGGGATCACATCATTAGAGAATGGTGTGATTGACTTGACCCATCCGTTAGCTTAGCACTATGATCGTTTAGTTTATTGCTATTGCTTTCTCCATAACTCATACATGTTCCTATGACTATGAGATTATGCAACTCCCGAATATCGGAGGAACATTTAGTGTGCTATCAAACGAAACAACGTAACTGGGTGATTATAAAGATGCTCTACAGGTGTCTCCGATGCTGTTTGTTGAGTCGGCATAGATCAAGATTATGATTTGTCACTCAGATTGTCGGAGAGGTATATCTGGGCCCTCTCGGTAATGCACATCACTATCAGCCTTGCAAGCAATGTGACTAATGAGTTAGTTGTGGGATGTTGCATTGCGGAACAAGTAAAGAGACTTGCCGATAACGAGATTGAACTAGGTATGATGATACCGACGATCGAATCTCGGGCAAGTAACATACCGATGACAAAGGGAACAAACGTATGTTGTTATGCGGTTTGACCGATAAAGATCTTCGTAAAATATGTAGGAACCAATATGAGCATGCAGGTTCTGCTATTGGTTATTGACCAAAGATAAGTCTCGGTCATGTCTACATAGTTCTCGAACCCGTAGGGTCCACATGCTTAACGTTCAATGATGATATGTATTATGAGTTATGTGATTTGATGTATCGAAGATAGTTTGGAGTCCCGGATGTGATCACGGACATGACGAGGAGTCTCAAAATGGTCAAGACATGAAGATTGATATATTGGAAGGCTATGTTTGGACACCGGAAAGGTTTCATATAAGTTCGGGCATTTTCCGGAGTACCAGGGGGTTACCGGAACCCCCCGGGGAGTTAATGGGCCTTAATGGGCCATTGTGGGAGAGAGGAGGAGTCCGCCAAGTGGGAGGCGCATGCCCCCAAGCCCAATCCAAATTGGGAGGGAGGGCGACCCCCCATTCCTTCTCTCCCTCTCCCTCTTCCTTCTTCTCCTACTCCGACTAGGGAAGGGGGGAAACCTACTCCTACTAGGAGTAGGAATCCCCCCTTAGGGCGTGCCATAGGAGGCTGGCCCTCCCCTCCTCCACCCCTTTATATACGGGGGAGGGGGAACCCCATAGACACACAAGTTGATCTCTTAGCCGTGTGCGGTGCCCCCCTCCACATATTTCCACCTCGGTCATATTGTCCTAGTGCTTAGGCGAAGCGCTGCGTTGGTAACTTCATCATCACCGTCAACACGCCGTCGTGCTGACGAAACTCTCCATCATCCTCAGCTGGATCTAGACTTCGAGGGACACCACTGAGATGAACGTGTGTAGATCACGGAGGTGCCCTGCATTCGGTACTTGATCGGTTGGATCATGAAGACGTTCGACTACATCAACCACGTTACTTAATGCATCCTCTTTCGGTCTACGAGGGTCTATAGACACACCTACCCTCTCGTTGCTATGCATCCCTAGATAGATCTTGCATTTCCCAACACTCCTTCCCTGCTGCCAGCACCAACCGCAACAGCATCACCATCATCGACTCAGCAGATGAACCTAAGGAGTACACGGGTCCACAAGAGAGGTCTTACACTTTTGTTTCTTCTTATGTTATGCATTTCTTAATATTAACTATTACAATATTGTCATGTTCACCTCTTAGACACCAAGTCAGGTCCAAATTTATGTTCAAACTTGAGTTCTAAATTAGTTGTGGGGCACATATCGAGGCAGCAATGAATAGTATCTCTACCTAATATCTGGTTCTCCTAGGGTATGCCTATGTTGTTCATCTTGGGTGGGAAACAAATAGTAAAGCAATCATCATCTGTTTTTTATTCAATTAAAGAAATCATTAGCCTGCTATCATTATTTTTGGATCCATCCACTTGTTGTTACCATTACTCTAGATTTTTGCATGCACTCCTTACATAATCTCACTATATATTTTTGTATGCATGTCAGATATTGTACACAGTCATGCTGAACAAGTAGAGAAAAATAGAAGTGTTTTGTACGGCAATACAATGTCATGCAGACATCGCTCCATGGTGGGATCAAAGGAAAACCCTCCGCACCCTCTCCAGATTGGAATCCAAAGGAAGATTTCTGTTCTGAGGTGGATTTAGACGCAGCTAACCACTCCTATTTACCCCCAAGGTGTTTTCTCTAACTTGGCATGATGATTTTAGTCATATCATGCATATGTTGCCTTACAGTGCCTACTTTCGACATCATATATGCCATCTGCTTAGTTTAGACATGTTGTATAATTCCACCTGTTTAGTTTGAATATCATATATGGGAATTATGCAGTCACATGTCTTTTAGCCAGCCATAATATATGTGAAATGTGCAATGCCATCCTCTTTAACCAGGCATCATATATTTGAATGATATCTTGCCCATTGTTTTCTTCATTACATTTCCATTTGTCGACAATGTTTGTACATTAAAATACTCTTCGTGTGAATCAGCCATTTCAGTGGGTGATGGAAAAATCTGGAGTGAAAACAAGGCCTTCAGAGCAGACCGTGCTAACTGTCGAAGCAGAACTCTTGCTGGGTCTCGATAGCTCCTCAAAGATGGATTCCAAGACAGATGACCAGTCCTATTTCCCCACCAAGATGTATGCTCTAAGTTGGCACGGTTATACTGGTCATATCATGCATATGGTGTCTTGCATTGCATAGTTTAGACATCATATACACAATATTCAACACCATGTTCTTAGTTCAGACATCATATATGTGAATGCCCTCTGCTTAGCATATAAATCAAATATGTGAATTAAATCATACGATCCTGATTACTTAGATAACATGTACGTGAATTATGTCATGCGATCCTATTTAGTTAGTCATCATATCTTTGAATTATGTTATGCTATGCTATCCAGTTTAGATATACATCATATATGTGATTTTATGTCATGCTATCCGTTTTAGGTAAACAATATACATGTCAACTATTTCATGCCCTCTTTTTTCCATACTATCTATTGCATTTGTCTCTCATACAATGTATGTACATTCAACTATGTTTCCTATTTATCAGCCATTTGAATAGGAGCGGGTGATGGCAGTATCTAGCGGAGTAAAAATCCGGTCTTCAAATAAAACAGTGCTACCTCTTGGTGGAGATAGCACCCCGGTTGTACATGCACGAGAACCAGCCCTACCACACATAACCTAGACTCTCGCAGATTTTACCCCTACTATGATGGACAGAGAACTAGCTTCACCCAATCTAACCCCAACCCCAGCAGATAGTAACCTAGCTCATGTTGACACATCACCATCTCCACCAGAGAGCTCCCAAACAAGAGCAGTTAGTACACATATTCCTGTGGAGGAAGCACAACCAGCCATGCATAGTTTAGCATCTATCACATTTGATGTTGTTAAATCCTATGTGCATATCTTCTAATCATGGAAATATTATACTGAAGATGAAGGAAAATGCCAGTTGCAGGTGTTTGTCCAGGAGTTATGTGTAAGTAATGTTATTCATGGCAATTACTTTGCTTTTTCCCATACATTCTACCTCCATGATGGTTCTAATACAACAAATTTTCCCATTTTTCTCTATAGAGAAGGACCGATTTGGAAACTCAGGATGAGGTAACCTGTGCTAATACCTCTGCTATCTTCAAGAATTCTTGGTGGCAGTATCGGAATTATTTGAAGAAAATGTACTTCACTGGCAAAGAAACTCATCAAATTCCCTTGCGTTCTCCTGACACACATTTACTGGACGATGACTGGAAATGTCTTGTTCTATACTGGTCCCGAACCAAGAATGTGGTAAGGTCTATGAACTCATTTTATTTTAAGTATTGTATGCTTGCGTCTTACTGTACTCTGTTCATGTAGAACAAGTGCTTAAACATGAAGAACAAATGTTCTCATTTAAGATTCCATTGCTATCGTGCATACTGCTTTGCTCTTGTATCACTGTATTTACTCATACAAACTTATTTTTAAATTGAATGGTCCAATGGAAACTGCAATGGCACAACAGGTATGTTTACGCATGTTTCTTTAACAGGTTTGCTCCTATAAATAGCGCTGTTGATTTCAATTTCAATTGTGTATACAGTTGACTTTTCATATCATGCACATTACTAGCATCACAACAGGCCAATAGTGTTGTTGAACATGTAGACCCATGGTACCCATCTGAAATCTTGTTGTGCAGTGTAGTTTCACATGCTTTGTATTCTTTCAGTGCTGCTTTGTCTTGAACTGATATGATTTGAACTGTGTCTCTATTTTGATTTGGGAAGACAATGCAATGACCATAGGACATAGATATATGTTTGTCTGATGCTTTTATAATGTACTAGATGGCAATAGAAGACTCGCTAGTTTAATCTTGTCCATCTTACTAATGAACTGGTTCACCGAAATGAGTTTCATATACTAGTACATGCTAAACCGGTTATGTGTCTGCTTGTTTCTTCTTTTAGAATGCTGATAAGATATTGGGCAAGGGTGCCTTCTTAAGCAATGGTAAAGGAAGTAATGCAGATAAGGTTCAGAACCGAGAGACATCCTTGTTGGTCTCCAACAAAGCTGATAAAACAGCTAAGGAAATCTATCTTGAAGACAGTGAGACAACCCCAAAGTCCTGTCTTGGTTTACTGTTCGAGTTACTGGCCACTACTGCTTGCACAAGCTATTCAAACTCACTGTCTGAATCAGTTCGGTTTCTTGAGTCTCAACTACAAGCTGAAAGACATCGATCAGCTGTGCTGCGATAAGAAGCAGAAGGACTGCGGATGTCCCTGGAGTATTCAGATGCGTACTTTCTGGTGCAATAGCAAGCGTTGGAGGATTTTGGTGCCAAATAGGACAAAGCTAATAAGCTTGCTAAGATTATTGCTAGCATGGTGGATACCTAGGATAACGTTTCTTGAGTTCTTCTGAAGTTGTTTCAGTTATGGACTTGTTTTTCTGCCGCGTTTATTTGCACTGGTGGCCAGTGTTGACGGCTAGTGTATGTAATATGATGCTTTGTTCCCTATATTTACACTGGTGGCGAACTTTGATGCCCAGTGGATGTAATATGTGTAATAGTTGTAATAGGCTAGCGTTAGTTGCTTGCTTATTTATTTCCTTATTGTCTTGTTTAGTTGTTTGCTTGTAGTCACTGCTGTTATTTTTCCGCGTTTTTCTAGTGGCCACAATAACCTACTTTTGGTAACTAGGCCACAATAATCATCATGGAAACACACAAACTATTGTAACCATGGGCCTCCTGTGGGCCGTAGGATCCATGGACATTCTATGGGTCGTATGATCCATGGGCCTTCTACGGGCTGTATGATCTATGGGCCCTCTACGGGCCATATGATCCATGGGCCTTCTACGGGCCGTATGATCCATGGGCCTTCTACGGGCGGGATGTATAATCATTTCACCAAACATGGGTCGTACTATTCGTGGACCATAACGGGCCATTAATAGGCCATATTTGATAATGCTATGAAAACAGCTCAACGGGTTAACGCGCCACAAATGGGCCGAATGTAACCACGGGCTGAATTTGGCCCACAAACGGAACAGGCCAGTAACGGGCCATAACTAACCGAATTCTAGAAATGAGCCCAAGAATAAATGTGCCCTTAGCAGGCCAAAAGTTAACACGGGCTGGAAACGGCCAACCGAATAATGGGCCGTTAATGGATATAAAGCCATACACTATTCATTATGGGCCAGTTTCATCTTGGGCCTTTAATGGGCCAAGAGTTACAAAGGACCTCATATGGGCTGAAAGACATCATGGGCCATACATGGGCCAGAAGTTACAATGGGCTAGAATCATATTGGACAGCCCAGATGAAGCTACTGGGCCTAATTTCGATAGGCCATACCGGGCCGTGAGTTAGCGTGCCGTAAATGGGCTATATACGAACATGCCATTAACAGGCTTTTCGTGGACCGGCCCGTTACCTTTTGACCAAGTCAAATGGGTCGGCCTTTTCACCAAAATGGGCCTCTGTTGGGTCGTGCCACATGTCGATTTATCATAGGCGCCTCCTATCCAATGAGTGGATGACATCTGCCCAACGGTGAGCCAACAAGTGTTTCCTCTGGCCAATGAGAATGTTACACCTGGAAAATCCTCATTGGTCCGGGCTGTTAACAGGTTATCAGATCCAAAACCGGACCCGATAGCTTAACGGTGACCTGTTATAGTGGATGACACGTGTTGGTTACCCTTGACGAAAACACTTCCATGACGCGCCATTTATGGTCATGGAAGTGCACACTTCCGTGATGATAATTTTGGTAATTTCATGGAACACTTCTATGACAGCACAGGTATGACTATCTTGATTATGTCATAAAATCTTCATGGATGTACATGCATGACACAAAACGTGACCTACTGTGAGAAACATGTATCATCACGGAAGTGTATTTTTTTTGTAGTGTAAGTCAGTACCAAACGAAACTCATGATCAACTATTTCCCTTATATCCTGTATAATACGTCAAGATGTGCTATTACAGATAATGCCATGAATATCAAGGCTATTTTACATGCTGAGAGTTTACACATGGGAAAGTTTTACATGGGGTTGTGTGAAAAAAAGGTAGTGGCTTTAAAAGGTCCTAATGATGCCCTGCTGCACATCTGCGCCATTTCTCCTTGGTGAGAAATTCCTTGAGAGGAGAAGTTGATGGTCGTCTATAAGAAATGAAGCTTGGAGAGTGAAAGTGCAACTATCCCTAGGTGGTTTTGGTAATTCCTGACAACATATAGCTCATTAAGCTACTGCTATTCCAAGATGATTATTTCAGGAAGGCTCAATGATTGGCATGGCATGGATGTGAAAGTGGAACCCTCAAAATGCTAAGGACAAAGGATTGGCTCAAGCTCAAAAGCTCAAGACTCTTCATTTTATATTTTAGTGATCCAAGATCACATTGAGTCTTTAGGAAAAGCCAATACTATCAAGGAGGGATGAGGTGTTGCTTAATGAGCCTCTTGCTTCATGTGCTTAGTGATATGCTCCAAAACCCTCAACTACTTTCCCATATCCACATATGACCTAAACCCTAAGCCAAACTCGGTCCTACCGATTCTTCCTATCTGGCGCCACCGAGTTTCACTTGTCATTAGCCACTGCCAAACCCTAGCAATTCGGTCCTACCGATAGGGATCTCGGTCTCACTGAGATTGGGTTGCAAACTCTCTGTTTCCCTTTCGTAACTTTTCGGTCCCACCGAAAGAGCGAATCGGTCCCACCGAGATTGCAATGTAAACTCAGTGTTTCCCCTTTGTAACTTTTCAGTCTCACCGAGTTCCACTCGGTCTCACCGAAAGAGCAAATCGGTCCCACCGAGTTTGCCTGACCAACTCTCTGGTTAGCTAATTACCAAATTCGGTCTCACCGAGTTTGTGTAATCGGTCTCACCGAGATTACGTTATGCCCAAACCCTAACCATATCGGTCCTACCGAGTTGCATGTCAGTCCCACCGAAAATCTCTAACGGTCACTAGGTTTACTTTTTCGGTCCGACCGAGCTTATTGATTCGGTCCCACCGAGATTGGAAAACTGTGTAACGGTTGGATTTTGTGTGGAGGCTATATATATCCCTCCACCTTCTTCTCATTCTGTGAGAGAGCCATCAGAACACACATACCATTCCAACTCACATGTTCTGAGAGAGAACCACCTACTCATGTGTTGAGACCAAGACATTCCATTCCTACCATATGAATCTTGATCTCTAGCCTTCCCAAGTTGCTTTCCACTCAAATTCTCTTTCAACCAAATCCAAATCTTATGAGAGAGAGTTGAGTGTTGGGGAGACTATCATTTGAAGCACAAGAGCAAGGAGTTCATTACCTACACACCATTTGTTACTTCTTGGAGAGTGGTGTCTCCTAGATTGGCTGGGTGTCACTTGGGAGCCTCCGACAAGATTGTGGAGTTGAACCAAGGAGTTTGTAAGGGCAAGGAGATCGCCTACTTCGTGAAGATCTACCGCTAGTGAGGCAAGTCCTGTGTGGGCGATGGCCATGGTGGGATAGACAAGGTTGCTTCTTCGTGGACCCTTTGTGGGTGGTTGCTTCTTCGTGGACCCTTCGTGGGTGGAGCCCTGTGTGGACTCACGCAACCGTTACCCTTGGGTGGAGCCCAGTGTGGACTCGCGCAACCGTTACCCTTCGTGGGTTGAAGTCTCCATCAACGTGGATGTAGGATAGCACCACCTATCCGAACCACGGGAAAAACATCCGTGTCTCCAATAGCGTTTGAATTCGCCCTATAGTGAGTCGTATTACAATTCACTGGCCGTCGTTTTACAACGTCGTGACTGGGAAAACCCTGGCGTTACCCAACTTAATCGCCTTGCAGCACATCCCCCTTTCGCCAAAATCTGCCAAGAACTAAAATTGAGGAAAGGTTAAGTTTTTATTTGGTCAAGTAGTCTAATCACCCCCCCTCTAGACATACTTTCGATCCTACAAGTGGTATCAGAGCTTTGGTCTCCATTTGCTTTGATCTCCATAGCTTTTGGTGGTCATAGCCTTGGTTTCACAACCTAGGAGAGTATGGCGTCTAGCGAGGGAAATTATCACCATAGAGGTCCTTACTTTGATGGTACTAATTTTGCTAGTTGGAAGCATAAAATGAAAATGCATATTCTTGGACATAACCCAGCCGTTTGGGCTATTGTGTGTGTTGGTTTGCAAGGTGACTTCTTTGATGGGAGAGAACCGAACCGTGAAGCTACCGCGGATGAGTTGAAGATGTTGCAATACAATGCTCAAGCTTGTGACATTCTCTTCAACGGATTGTGCCCCGAAGAATTCAACAAAATCAGCCGCCTTGAGAATGCGAAGGAAATTTGGGACACTTTGATTGATATGCACGAAGGTACCGACTCCGTCAAGGAATCCAAGTTGTATGTGCTTCAAAGCCAACTTGGCAAGTTCAAGATGAAGGATGGTGAAGGTGTCGCTGAAATGTACTCTAGGCTTGCTCTCATCACAAATTAGATTGTCGGCTTAGGAAGTGAAGAGATGACCGATAAATTCATCATCAAGAAGATTCTAAGAGCCTTGGATGGAAAATATGATACCATGTGCACATTGATCCAAATGATGCCCAATTACAAAGATCTCAAGCCAACGGAGGTGATTGGAAGAATTGTTGCTCATGAGATGTCACTCAAGGATAAAGAGGAACTTCACAACAAATCAAGTGGTGCCTATAAAGCCTCATGTGAAGCCCCTACATCATCAAGTGAGAAACAAGACTTCAATGAAGAATTGAGCTTAATGGTGAAGAACTTCAACAAGTTCTACAAGAGCAGAAGCAAAGATAGAAGCTCCAAGTCAAGGTCCTACAATGACAAAAAATCTTCTAGTCGAGAGCGAAACTGCTACAATTGTGGAAGACCCGGACGCTATTCCAATGAGTGTACGGCTCCCTACAAGAGAAGAGAAGATTCTCCAAAAAGAAGAAGCAAAGGATCACCACCAAGAGAGAGAAGGAGTAGAGATGATCGTTGTGAACGAAGATACTCACGGAGAAGCAAGGATTCGGAAAGGAAGGAAAAATCATCAAGGAGCTACACGAGACGAAGACATCAAGCTCATGTTGGTGAATGGGTATCCGGCTCCGACTCCGACAGCCACTCCGAGAGAAGTTATTACTCCGGCTCCGAAGATAATCAAGATGAAGGTGTTGCCGGTCCAGCACTTGTGTCAACCAACTCCTACGACATATTTAACTCACCAAATGAAGGAATTGGAAGATGCTTCATGGCCAAAGGTCCTAAGGTAACACACCCCGAGTATGTTGATTTCAATAGTGATGAAGATGACTTGTTAGGTGATAATTTGCTTGGTGACAACTCTAGTGATGAATACTATGATGAAATGTCAATGAAACATGCTAATCAAGATAAAACGAATGACAATGATAAGGAGAAGATTGAGGCCCTAACTAAAGAACTAAAAACTCTTAAGTTAGCTCATGAAACCATCTTCGAAGAGCATCGAGAACTTTTAAGAGCTCATGAGAAATTACGCTTTGAGAAGCTCAATCTTGAGCAAGAGCATGAGTTCTTAAAAGCAATCAATGATGATCTCCGCAAGAAAAGTTCTTCTTACATTGCCAACCGTTTACTCTTATCTACTTACATGCCTCAAGTCAAGTCTTGTAACAAGAAAGATTCTTCCTCTAGCAGTAACAATGATCATGTTAAATCCAATATTGTTGCTTCTAGTAGTTCTCTTGATTCCACTAATGATTCTCTTAGCCAAGTTACACTTGAGCAATAAAATAGCTTATTGAAGGGAATTATAGAGAAAGGAGTGTACAAAAGCCTTGCCAGGAGTAAGCAATTCGAGGAAATTGTGCGCAAGCAAGGAATGCACCGGAAGAATCAAGGTGTTAGTTTTGAACGAAAGTTCAATGCCAATGGAGTTGAGTGGGAAGAAGATCAATACCCCAAGACAAAGTTTGTCCCTGAACAAGAGAAGTATGCTTCTTTCAAGGGGACACAAGCTCAAGATGATCTTCCACCACAAGACTACGAGCAAAAAGGCAAGGACAAGCTTCAAGAGGAAATTGATGCATTTGAAGAAGCTCCTAAGACCTTAGTCAAGTGGATTCCCAAGACTACTTCAAGTTCCACTTCATCAAGTACGACTACAACTCCAAGGATTCCCATCAAGATGATGTGGATACAAAAGAAGAAGAACTAGAGAGTTCTTGAGGGTGACTCCACCAACATACTTCACTCTTATCATTTTGGCAAGAACAAGTGCAATCAACTTCCACATCTTGCACTAGTTCAAGGAGTCACAAAACCTCTTGTTGGTAAAACAAGGGACAAGGTAACCTAAAAAGTTTTCATGGACATCATCTTTTGTGTGCATCACTCTATGTCTATGGATATCCTTGTTTGTTCCTTGTGAGACTAACCCATGTAGGTATTGAAAGTGCAATTCACTCAAATGGATAGCTCCAAGAGATCTACATCAACATTGAGCATCCACATCTTCAATATCTACATGAAGTCATCATCGACAAAACCCAAGGTTAGTTCATCCCTCTTAGGGGGGATATCACATCTAGGGGGAGCTTTACTCTAAGATTTGAGCTAAAGCAACTCTAAAGATGTGAACAAAACAATGCTTTATGTAAAAGTGGTAACCCCACTTGAGCTTAAACGATGAGTATGACCTATGATCAAGTGTTCTCATTTGACTCCTAAGTCAATATACTCATATATAGGTGACCTAGTCATCGCAAATTGCTTGATAGATGCTAGAATTGGTTGTGCATGTCTTGCCACATATTTCATTTGCCATCTTATTGTGTGAGCATGCTGGTTGCATATTTTACTCATTCGAGGACATCCACTTGTTGTTTTGATTGTTTGGTTTTATCTTCTTTTGCCAAGTGGATGGACAAGAATGCCTAAGAACCTCCTCTAGCTATCTATGCTTTTCTCGTCTCAAACTCTATTCATGCTGCATCACAAAATTTGATCAAGTCAGATTTGAACCACTCTGTGTGAGGAGCGCTTGGAGTCCCCGATTCGTCATAGACTTAAACTTCCAAAACATCTTTATGATTCTTGGTCTGACCGATACTCCACTTTCAGTCTTACCGAGATCATTAAGTTGATCTAGGTTTTCGATCTCGGTGCAACCGATTTGAACCTTTCGGTCACACCAAGTTTCAGTAACTGCTTGCAGTCATGAATCTCGGTGCCACCGAGTTGTTCCACTAGGTCACACCGACAGGGTCGGGCTATATATAGTCACGGGCAAAATTTTGGAAATTTCTCCGAACCCCTTTGCTCGCGCGATAGCCTGCTCTGCCCTCGTGGTCTCCGGATCGTCTTCTCGCCGCCAGTAGCCTCCAGTCGCTAGTCTCCGTCGCCGTCAACGGGAATTCTGCCCCGCCGTTGCCGCCGTAGCAAGTCCCCGCCGAACTAGGGTATGGACTTGATCTTTGTGCTATTCCTCAATCTGATTCCTAGCACATTGTGATCATATTGATTCTTGCCACGATTGATAAACTCCTATCTAGTCAAAACGCCCGTAGATTAGGTTTGATTCGAAAATTCTAGGTTTAGGTTTCCGCCGAAACCATCTCGGACCCACCGAGTTGAAAAACTCGGTCCCACCGATTTGGCTTATGCTATTGCACAAGTGAAACTCAGTCTGACCGAGAACTACTTATCGGTGTGACCGATTTTTGAACTCAGTGAAACCCTAGCAGTCTCGGTGCCACCTAACTATGGCTCGGTCCTACCGAGTTCACTAGTTTAGGTTCCAAAACTGCTTCGGTATCACCGAGTTTGAAAATCGGTAGATCCGAGATGATTTCAGTGGGAAACTAAAACTAAGTTTTTGGATCATTCTTTTGCAAAAAATCTCTGCATTTTGTGATGCTCATCTTTTCTATCTCATCTATAATCTATTCACAGGGTCAGCAGTCAGTTTGCAGCATGTCTGATCAAAGTCATAGCCAAAATATGTCAGAGCAGCAAGTGGTGATGAGTGAGGGCACTAGTCCCTCCAGTTCATCTGATGAAGGTAGCAGGAGCACTCCTAGCAATTTGCCAAAGGCTGCCACGAGACAAAGGAGGAAGAGGACTTCAGATTCCGAAGATGAGGACTATGTGGCAGAGGAAGAGGCCACTTCCAAGAGAGTTGAGCTAGCTCAAGGCACTAAGCCAGGTCTGAAAATCAAAAGGCCAGCAGGCAGGCAGCCCATGCCAAAGGCAAGAGCCTCAACTGAGAAGCCCACTCCCCAAGAGCCAGTTGCAGCTGAGGGCAACAAAAGAAAGGAAAGGGTGAAGAAGACTGTGGCTAGAGTGCTTGGCAAAGCTTCCATCATGGAAGAAGAAGAGGAAGAAGAGGTAGCTGCACCAGCACCCAAGGCACCCAAGCTGATGGGTGATGCCATAAGGTCAGGGGCTACTGCATCTAAGCCCAAAGCTGCCTCCAAGCCAAAGCCTAAGAGAAATACAAGGAGCATTCCTGCAGCTGAGAAGAACAAGGCCCCAGTGCCTGAGACTATTGCTGAAGAAGAGGAAGAGAATGTCCTGAGAAAGCTAAAGCCCAAGATCCCAGACCACAATGATGCTCATCCTGTGGCTGAGGATATGAAGCTCAGGAGAGATTCAGGGCTGAGGAAGTGTAGAGAAGCAGACCCATATGCTTCAAGAAGAAGGACTACCGTGGACTACAGGTTTCACACCAAGGAGCAGCAGGATTTCTATGAGACTGTTTTGCTAGATAATAAGCCAATTGTCTGTGACATGAGATGGGTTGACTGGACCTACATCAAGGATAAGGAGGAGCACTACCCGGGAGTATATGACAGCTTTAATGCTTGTGGAGTAGCTGACTTTGTTGGGCAGAAGCTCACAAAGTGGAACGAGGAACTGATCATGCAATTCTACTCCACGGCACACTTTTATCCAGATGGGAGGATCACATGGATGTCTGAGGGTACAAGGTACCAATCCACAGTGGCTGAGTGGGCACAGATCATTAATGCCCCAGAGGAGCAAGATGATGACTTGGATAACTATGCCAAGAAGAAGATGGACCATAACTCCATGTCCAATATGTACAAGGAAATTCCCAATGAAGCTCTTGACACCTTCAAGTTTGGCTCTGTGCATTACCTTTTGTCAGGACTGCCTACGATCAATTGGATACTAAGGCACACCTTACTGCCCAAGTCTGGAGATCACAAGATGATCAGAGGCCATGCTATCAACTTGCTACATGTGTTTGATGTGCCTCAGAAGTTCAAGGTGATGAGCCTCATAGTGGAAACAATCAAGAGGACTGCAGCAGATCAGAAAAGGAGTTGCGGATATGCCCCTCAAATTCAGGAGCTCATCAACTCCAAGATGGGCACGGGTATATATCTATTGAAAAAGGAACACCTGCCCATCCGTCCAGATTTCGAGGACAATCAAGTTGTCATGACTGAGAACGAGCCATCATCTGCCCAAGCATACGCGAAGAAGGAGAAGGCGAGGAAGGAGAAAGCTGCCAAGATGCCTACTCAAGAGGAGGCATCTGAGTATTTCTTGAAGACTAAACAAGAGCAGCTTGGTTACTTAATTGCATCCACACTGAGGATTGAGCAAAGTCTGGCCACCCTTACTCAGAATCAGCAGAGCCTAGAGAGAATCATGGAACAGAAGTTCTATGACTTGGATGTCAAGGTAACGGAAGTTCAATCTGCAGTGGAGCAGCTCCAGGAGGACATGCAGGAGAGGAGAGGCAGGACTACTACTCATACCTTTGCCAGAGTGCCAAGAGGTCCGAGGTCGTCTGCCGTGCCAGTTGCTGACACAAGAGCCACCACCTCAGCACCAGCCACAGCCTCAGTTCCACCAGCTCCAGCATCTACTTCAGCTCCAACTCCAGCGACTACTTTAGCATCTACCGAAGCCTTCGTCCTTGGAGTGATCCGGACTCCACCACCACCTGAAGATCAAGCCTGAGCGTCGATTTAGCACTATGCATTTTCTAGGAACTTTTTGGTAACTTGTTGCCAAAGGGGGAGAAGATGTATAGATCATAGGCTTCGAGAGAGAGTGTGTTGGTTTTCTCTCTTGCTTTATTTGGTGGTTTTTCGAACTTGTTTTCTTTTGAGTGCCTGAGATACTACGTCATTATTTGTGAGACATTGATGTCATGTGTTTGATCATAAGCTACACTTAATGTTTGCTTAATGCTTTTATCCTATCTATCTTATGTGATCATTCACTTTTCTTGGTGATGAGTGCATGTATTTCATTCTTATCATTTTGAGCGCTCCACCAAGATGTATGTGACATGGAAGAGTAACCCATGACTCTAACTCTTTGTGCATTTGCAGTCCAAAGCAAATTTTAAATATGCACAAATTTAGGGGGAGCTCTTACTTATCACATACTTCTCAAAGCGACGATATATTTCTTGCTTATTATCATTTGTCGAAGCTTTGATCTATATGTTGTCATCAATTACCAAAAAGGGGGAGATTGAAAGTGCAACTATCCCTAGGTGGTTTTGGTAATTCATAACAACATATAGCTCATTGAGCTACTGCTATTCCAAGATGATTATTTCAGGAAAGCTCAATGATTGGCATGGCATGGATGTGAAAGTGGAACCCTCAAAATGCTAAGGACAAAGGATTTGGCTCAAGCTCAAAAGCTCAAGACTCTTCATTTTATATTTTAGTGATCCAAGATCACATTGAGTCTTTAGGAAAAGCCAATACTATTAAGGAGGGATGAGGTGTTGCTTAATGAGCCTCTTGCTTCATGTGCTTAGTGATATGCTCCAAAACCCTCAACTCATTCCCATATCCACATATGACCTAAATCCTAAGCCAAACTTGGTCCTACCGATTCATCCTATCCGGCGCCACCGAGTTTCACTTGTCATTAGCCACTGCCAAACCCTAGCAATTCGGTCCTACCGATAGGGATCTCGGTCTCACCGAGATGGGGTTACAAACTCTCTGTTTCCCTTCCGTAACTTTTCGGTCCCACCGAAAGAGCGAATCGGTCCCACCGAGATTGCAATGTAAACTCAGTGTTTCCCCTTTGTAACTTTTTGGTCTCACCAAGTTCCACTCGGTCTCACCGAAAGAGCAAATCGGTCCCACCGAGTTTGCCTGACCAACTCTCTGGTTAGCTAATTACCAAATTCGGTCTCACCGAGTTTGTGTAATCGGTCTCACCGAGATTACGTTATTCCCAAACCCTAACCATATCGGTCCTACCGAGTTGGATGTCAGTCCCACCGAAAATCTCTAACGGTCACTAGGTTTACTTTTTCGGTCCGACCGAGCTTATTGATTCGGTCCCACCGAGATTGGAAAACTGTGTAACGGTTGGATTTTTTGTGGAGGCTATATATATCCCTCCACCTTCTTCTCATTCTGTGAGAGAGCCATCAGAACACACATACCATTCCAACTCGCATGTTCTGAGAGAGAACCACCTACTCATGTATTGAGACCAAGACATTCCATTCCTACCATATGAATCTTGATCTCTAGCCTTCCCAAGTTGCTTTCCACTCAAATTCTCTTTCAACCAAATCCAAATCCTATGAGAGAGAGTTGAGTGTTGGGGAGACTATCATTTGAAGCACAAGAGCAAGGAGTTCATTACCTACACACCATTTGTTACTTCTTGGAGAGTGGTGTCTCCTAGATTGGCTGGGTGTCACTTGGGAGCCTCCGACAAGATTGTGGAGTTGAACCAAGGAGTTTGTAAGGGCAAGGAGATCGCCTACTTCGTGAAGATCTACCGCTAGTGAGGCAAGTCCTGTGTGGGCGATGGCCATGGTGGGATAGACAAGGTTGCTTCTTCGTGGACCCTTTGTGGGTGGTTGCTTCTTCGTGGACCCTTCGTGGGTGGAGCCCTGTGTGGACTCATGCAACCGTTACCCTTGGGTGGAGCCCAGTGTGGACTCGCGCAACCATTACCCTTCGTGGGTTGAAGTCTCCATCAACATGGATGTAGGATAGCACCACCTATCCGAACCACGGGAAAAACATCCGTGTCTCCAATAGCGTTTGAATTCTCCAAACCCTTCCCTTTACATTCTTGCAAGTTGCATGCTTTACTTTCCGCTGCCGATATACTCTTTGCATGCTTGCTTGAATCATGTGATGATTGCTTGACTTGTCCTAAATTAGCTAAAATCTGCCAAGAACTAAAATTGAGAAAAGGTTAAGTTTTTATTTGGTCAAGTAGTCTAATCACCCCCCTCTAGACATAGTTTCGATCCTACAGAGAGGAGCCCCAATACAACCGTAAAGTAGGTAGGTTTTAATCAACCTATAGTGAAAGAAAAAGAAAGAAGAAAGGGAGAAAGAAGGTTAACGTCCAAATAGGGTCAAGCCGTACTATAGACCTTTTTCCGCAGCATGCCTCCAACGCTGCCTAAGGTATTTTAAGTGCATAATTATGCACACGCGGTATGTATACAATGGCCTAATGGGGAGACCGTCGGAGGCTGAACTGCTATTCAAGCTCCGGATCCGCTGAGCTGTTGTGCTGTAATGCGGATTAGACTCGCTTGGCAGTGTCAGTGGTCTTAATGACCGATGAGTTGTTCGGCTTAATGAGGCCGTTATGTACCTCGGCTGCAAGGGCTGTGGTGTGCTCCTCAGTGCGGAGGGAGCGCTCCATATTTCCATTGACTGTGATGACGCCACGCGGTCTGGGAATTTTGAGCTTTAAATAAGCATAATGTGGGACTGCATTAAAGCGGGCGAAAGCAGTTCGCCCAAGTAGCGCGTGATAGCCACCGCGGAAAGGGACAATGTCAAAGATCAACTCTTCGCTTCAGAAATTGTCCGGAGAACCGAAGACTACTTCCAATGTTAGGGAGCCGGTACAGCGGGCCTCCACGCCGGGTATAACTCCTTTAAAGGTAGTATTGCTAGGCTTGATTCTTGGTGGGTCTATACCCATCTTACACAAAGTGTCTTGATAGATCAGGTTCAAACTGCTGCCGCCATCCATAAGGACTCCAGTGAGATGGTATCCATCAATGATGGGATCGAGTACTAGGTCCGCCAAACCTCCATGACGGATACTAATAGGGTGGTCCCTTCGATCGAAGGTGATCAGACAAGGTGACCATGTGTTGAATTTTGGGGCGACAGGTTCTACGGCGTAGACTTCCCTTAGTGCGCGCTTGCGCTCCCTCTTTGGGATGTGCGTGACACATATCATGTTCACTGTTTTCACCTTGTGGGAAAACTTCTTCTGTCCCCCTATATTCAGAGGGCGGGACTCATCATCGTCCTCGCTTTGAGGTCCTTTTCCCTTGTGTTCGGTATTTAATTTACCGGTCTGTTTAAAAACCCAGCAGTTTCTGTTGGTGTGGTTGGTAGGCTAGTCAGGGGTGCCATGAATCTGGCAAGCCTATCTAGTATCTTGTCCAAGTTGGATGGGCCCTCTCTATTTCCTTTGAATGCCTTCTTCCGCTGACCGGGTTTGGAGCCACTGAATCCGTCATTTACCGCCGTATCCTGATACGCCTCCAACGTATCTATAATTTTTGATTGCTCCATGCAATATTATCTACTGTTTTGGGCAATATTGGGCTTTATTATCCACTTTTATATTATTTTTGGGACTAACCTATTAACCGGAGGCCCAACCCAGATTTGTTGTTTTATGCCTATTTCAGTGTTTTGAGGAAAAGGAATATCAGACGGAGTCGAAACGGAACAAAATCAACTGGAGAAGTTACTTTTGGAAGGAAACACACCTGATGGACTTGAACCTCACGTCAGAAGATACGGGAGCTGCCCACGAGGGTGGGGGCGCGGGAAGTATGGAGCTAGGGAAGTATGGATGTTGCAGCATTCTTTACAGACTATCCTGTTTAGGCAGATTGCTGTTATGTTTGCATATGTTTGCTTCTTTAATGATTCTATTTGAGGATAGTACTATTAAATTGGAGAGGCATTTAGTATTCAATGTTGAATAATAATTTTAGGGATTTGCTACAGTAGAGTATGATAAGGTTTTGGCAATGGTTTATACTAACTTATCTCACGAGTCCTTGTTGAGTTTTGTGTGGATGAAGCTTTTGAGATTTAGGGAGACCGTGATATGAGAGGAATTAAGGAGACATAAAAGCTCAAGCTTGGGGATGCCCAAGGCACCCCAGGATAATATTTCAAGAAGTCTCAAGCGTCTAAGCTTGGGGATGCCCCGGTTGGAATCCCACCTTTCTTCTTCAACAACTATCGGTTAGTTTCGGTTGATCCTAAGTTTTTGCTTCTTCACATGATGTTTGCTATTCTTAGATGTCATTTTATTTTGCTTTGCTTGCTGTTTGAATAGAGTACCAAGATCTGAAATTATTAAATGTTAGAGTCTTCACATAGTTGCATAATTATTCGACTACTCATTGATCTTCACTTATATCTTTCGGAGTAGTTTGTCATTTGCTCTAGTGCTTCACTTATACCTTTTAGAGCATGGTGGTAGTTTTATTTTTAATAAATAGATGAACTCTCATGCTTCACTTATATTATTTTGAGAGTCTTAAATAGCATGGTAATTTTCTTAAAATCCTAATATGCTAGGTATTCAAGAATAATAAAATTCTCTTATGAGCGTGTTGAATACTAAGAGAAGTTTGATACTTGATGATTGTTTTGAGATATGGAGGTAATAATATCAAAGTCGTGCTAGTTGAGTAGTTGTGAAATTGAGAAATGCTTGTGTTGAAGTTTGCAAGTCCCGTAGCATGCACGTATGGTAAACATTGTGTAACAAATTTGAAACATGAGGTGTTATTTGATTGTCCTCCTTATGAGTGGCGGTCGGGGACGAGCGATGGTATTTTCCTACCAATCTATCCCCCTAGGAGCATGCGCGTAGTGCCGAGGTTTTTGATGACTTGTAGAATTTTTCAATAAGTATGTGAGTTCTTTATGACTAATGTTGAGTCCATGGATTATACGCACTCTCACCCTTCCATCATTGCTAGCCTCTACGGTACCGTGCATTTCCCTTTCTCACATTGAGAGTTGGTGCAAACTTCGCCGATGCATCCAAACCCCGTGATATGATACGCTCTTTCACACATAAACCTCCTTATATCTTCCTCAAAACAACCACCATACCTACCTATTATGGCATTTCCATAGCCATTCCGAGATATATTGCCATGCAACTTTCCACCATCCAGTTTATCATGACACATTCATCATTGTCATAATGCTTAGCATGATCATGTAGTTGACATAGTATTTGTGGCAAAGCCACCATTCATAATTTTTCATACTTGTCACTCTTGATTCATTGCATATCCCGGTACACCGCCGGAGGCATTCATATAGAGTCATACTTTGTTCTAGTATCGAGTTGTAATCATTGAGTTGTAAATAAATAGAAGTGTGATGATCATCATTCAATAGAGCATTGTCCCCAAAAAAAAGGCCAAAGAAAAAAAAGAAGGCCCAAAAAAACAAAAACGAAAAGGGGCAAGGTTACTATCCTTTTTTCCACACTTGTGCTTCAAAGTAGCGCCATGATATAGCGAGTCTCATATATTGTGCTTCAAAGTAGCACCATGTTCTTCATATAGAGAGTCTCTTGAGTTATCACTTTCTTATACTAGTGGGAATTTTTTCATTATAGAACTTGGCTTGTATATTCCAACAATGGGCCTCCTCAAGTGCCCTAGGTCTTCATGAGCAAGCAAGTTGGATGCACACCCACTTAGTTTCTTTTGTTGAGCTTTCATACATTTATAGCTCTAGTGCATCTGCTGCATGGCAATCCCTACTCCTCGCATTAACATCAATTGATGGGCATCTCCCTAGCCCATTGATTAGCCTCGTTGATGTGAGACTTTCTCCTTTTTTGTCTTGTCCACACAACCCCCATCATTATATTCTATTCCACCCATAGTGCTATATCCATGGCTCACGCTCATGTATTGCGTGAAAGTTTATGAGTTTGAAATTATTAAGGTATGAAACAATTGCTTGGCTTGTCATCGGGGTTGTGCATGATGAGAGCATTCTTGTGTGACGAAAATGAAACATGACTAAACTATATGATTTTGTAGGGATGAACTTTCTTTGGCCATGTTATTTTGAGAAGACATAATTGCTTAGTTAGTATGCTTGAAGTATTATCATTTTTATGTCAATATGAACTCTTGTCTTGAATCTTTTGGATCTGAATATTCATATCACAAGTAAGAAGAATTACATTGAAATTATGCCAACTAGCATTCCACATCAAAAATTATCTTTTTTATCATTTACCTACTCGAGGACGAGCAGGAATTAAGCTTGGGGATGCTTGATACGTCTCCAATGTATCTATAATTTTTGATTGCTCCATGCTATATTATCTACTGTTTTGGCCAATATTGGGCTTTATTATCCACTTTTATATTATTTTTGGGACTAACCTATTAACCGGAGGCCCAGCCCAGATTTGTTGTTTTATGCCTATTTCAGTGTTTTGAAGAAAAGGAATATCATACGGAGTCGAAACGGAACGAAATCAACTGGAGAAGTTAGTTTTGGAAGGAAACACACCTGATGGACTTGAACCTCATGTCAGAAGATATGGGAGCTACCCACGAGGGTGGGGGGCGCGCCCCCTGCCTCGTGGGGCCCCCGTGGCTCCGCTGACGTGCTTCTTCTGCCTATATAACTCCATATACCCTAAAACTTCCAGAACGGAGATTAGATCGGGAGTTCCGCCGCCAGAAGCCTCCGTAGCCACCAAAAGTCAATCGGGACCCTGTTCCGACACCCTGCCGGAGGGGGAACCCTCACCGGTGGCCATCTTCATCATCCCGGTGCTCTCCATGACGAGGAGGGAGTAGTTCTCCCTCGGGCTGAGGGTATATACCAGTAGCTATGTGTTTGATCTCTCTCTCTCGCTCTCTCGTGTTCTTGATTTGGCACGATCTTGATGTATCGCGAGCTTTGCTATTATAGTTGGATCTTATGTTTCTCCTCCCCCTCTACTCTCTTGTAATGAATTGAGTTTCCCCTTTGGAGTAATCTTATCGGATTGAGTCTTTAAAGATTTGAGAACACTTGATGTATGTCTTGCCGTGGATATCTGTGGTGACAATGGGATACCGCATACCACTTCATGTATGTTAAGGTGATCAACTTGCGGGTTCATGAACCTATGCATAGGGTTTGGCACAAGTTTTCGTCGTGATTCTCCGGTAGATCTTCGGGGCACTCTTTGAGGTCCTTTGTATTGGTTGAATAGATGAATCTGAGATTGTGTGATGCATAACGTATAATCATACCCACGGATACTTGAGGTGACATTGGAGTATCTAGGTGACATTAGGGTTTTGGTTGATTTGTGTCTTAAGGTGTTATTCTAGTACGAACTCTAGGGATGTTTGTGACACTCATAGGAATAGCCCAACGTATTGATTGGAAAGAATAACTTTGAGGTGGTTTCGTACCCTACCATAATCTCTTCGTTCGTTCTCCGCTATTAGTGACTTTGGAGTGACTCTTTGTTGCATGTTGAGGGATAGTTATGTGATCCAATTATGTTAGTATTGTTGAGAGGACTTACACTAGTGAAAGTATGAACCCTAGGCCTTATTTCCTATCATTGCAATACCATTTACGCTCACTTTTATCACTTGATGTCTTGCTGTTTTTATTATTTCAGATTACAAATACCTTTATCTACTATCCATATACCACTTGTTTCACCATCTCTTCGCCGAACTAGTGCACCTATACAATTTACCATTGTATTGGGTGTGTTGAGGACACAAGAGACTGTTTGTTATTTGGTTGCAGGGTTGCTTGAGAGAGACCATCTTCATCCTACGCCTCCTATGGATTGATAAACCTTAGGTCATCCACTTGAGGGAAATTTGCTACTGTCCTACAAACCTGTGCACTTGCAGGCCCAACAACGTCTACAAGAAGAAGGTTGTGTAGTAGACATCATATCCTCAGCTTCTTCGTTGTTGTTCCGACGTTTGTTTTTTTATGTCGTGGCCTTCCATTCCCAACCCTGGCTTCGAAGGTGACGGGGTCACTAGTGTTGTTTCTTCTACGAGCTAACCAGCTATCTTCACCTGCGCATAAGCAGGTGATGAGTGCAGTAAGAGCTGCCATAGTTTTTGGCTTTTCCTGACCGAGGTGTCGGGTGAGCCATTCGTCACGAACGCTTCGTTTAAAGGCTGCTAAGGCTTCGGCATCCGGATAGTCGACGATTTGCTTCTTTTTCATTAAGAACTGAGTCTAGAGTTTGCGAGCTGACTCTCCGAGTTGTTGGACTATGTGACTAAGGTCATGAGCGTCCGGTGGCGGGAGATACGTGCCTTGGAAGTTGTCTCGAAAAGCATTCTCCAAGTCCTCCCAGCTGTCAATGGAGTTCTTTGGGAGGCTATTCAACAAGTTTCATTTTGGTCCTTTTAGCTTTAGGGGAAGGTATTTGATGGTGTGGATATCATCACTACGAGCCATGTGAATGTGGAGAAGAAAATCTTCAATCCATATGGCGGGATCTGTCGTTCCATCGTACGCCTCGATGTTTACGGGGTTGAACCCTTTCAAAAATTGGTGCTATAAAGCACAAGGGGTGTGCGGCGCCTCTATATCGGGCAACATTGCGATAGAGTTTGGATGATATCCGTGTTCGGTTCTCGGCTCGAACTTGGTTATGCTTGTCGCGCCAGGCTTGATGGCAATCGTCTAGTGTTGGAGCACGTCCCCTTGATCCGCAGATTGACCTGGTCTGGCCGGCTCTATTGACCATGTCTTGACGTAAGTCGTACATGTATCCTGGAGCCGCTGCCTCTATCCCGAGGTGGTGCGAGCTAGTGTTCGGCATAATTAGCCATTTTGTCCCGTCCACGTGGTGGTCGGTCCGGCTCGTCAGCATAATCGTAGCTTGACGGTATTGGCTCAACGGCCTCGTCATTGAATTGTGGTAGTAGCCTTCGCTTTGGGTAGCTCTTTGTTGGGCGCTCGAGGCAATATTCTTCGGCCGCCAGGACCTTAGTCCATCTGTCGTTGAGCATATCCTGTTCGGCTTGAAGCTATTGTTGTTTCTTATTCAGGATCCTTGTAGTGGCGATGAACTGTCGCTTGAAGCGTTCTTGTTCGAGGGGTTCCTCTGGCATGATGAAATCTTCGTTGCTGAGGCTGACATCCTCTTCGGAGACAGGTAAATAATTACTGTCTTTCGAATCCTCGTGATCGGCGTGTTCGGGGCTGTATTGTCCATCCTCCCTTTCATCATGCTCGAATGCAGGTTTGACTAGTTGGTCGGCGTCTTCGGCATTCTCTAGAGTGTCATTGTCCCCGGTACCGGTATTGCTTTCTTTCTCCTGATGCGGTCGTGAGTGGCGCCGCTGACGTTGGCGCTTTGGTTGTGTTTCGACGGGCTTGTCCTCAATCGGGTCTTGAGTGCCATCATCGTCCTTCTTTTTGGGCGTATCCACCATGTACATGTCGTATGTAGAAGTGGTCGTCCAACGCCCGGTGATAGGTGGGTTTTGGCCTAGTTCGTCTCCAGCATCATCGTCCATACCATCGATGTCTTCGGAGGCGTAGTCTAGCATGTCGGTTAGGTCCTTGACAGTGGCTACTAAGTGGGTGGTGGGAGGGATGCAAAATTCCCTGCTCTCAGCCCCAAGTTCAGGCTGGGCGTAGTTCGTAAGTGACACATCCGTGATGGAGAGAGATCGCATTAAGTCCAGAGCCTCATTTAGGAGAGAAAGCTGAACGGGTGGCTAAGGACCTGTGGAGCTGAGTCCGGTAATTTGACTGAGCTTGGTAGACGCAGACCTCGAGAGTTTGGAGTTGACATCGAGAGATGAGTCCGGCTTCCCTATGATAGGGAGGACCCTATTGGACTCCGGCCCCGCTGATAGCGCGGTCACCTCTAGGTCTCCGGCGAGATTTATTCTCTCCTCTTCAGACGGAGTGGCCCCCTCTGGATCGAAGGCCAGTGCAGGTACGAGGGTTGATCCTTGAGCGGAATCCGGTGATGGATCCGACAGGCTTCCTTCATTGTAACGCCCATGATGCGGCTATAGCTCCCATGTGTCGAAGCAGGACTTAGAGGCATACCCGCATTGTAAGCAATGTCGCTAGTGAGGTAATCTTCACAACAACCCATGTAATGAATAAGGGAAAAGATACATAGCTGGCTTACACTCTCCATGTCACACAAATAGCATAAATATCATTACATTCAACCAAATACACTCAAGGTCCGACTACGGAACCAAAATAAAGAACAACCCCAAAAGCGACAAAGTCCCGATCACCCCAACTGGGCACCACTACTGATCGTCTGGAAAAGAAACGTAGTATCGTCCTGAGTCCTCATCGAACTCCCACTTGAGCTCAGTCGAATCTCCTGGAGCGGTATCATCGGTCCCTGCATCTGGTTTTGGAAGGAATCTGTGAGTCACGGGGACTTAGCAATCTCACACCCTTGCGATCAAGACTATTTAAGCTTATAGGAGGGGTAAAAGTATGATGTGGAGCTGCAGCAAGCGACTAGCATATATGGGGGCTAACATACGCAAAATAGAGCGAGAAGAGAAGGCAAAGGCACTGTCGGTGAACTATGATCAAGAAGTGATCCTAGAACAACCTACGATCAAGAATAACATGAGACCGTGTTCTCTTCCCGGACTCCGCCGAAAAGAGACCATCACGGCCACACACTCTGTTGATTCATTTTTTAATTAAGTTTAGTTTAAGGTTTTCTACAACCAGACATTAACAAATTCCCATCTGCCCATAACCGCGGGCACGTCTTTCGAAAGTTCAAATCCCTGCAGGGGTGTCCCAACATAGCCCATCACAAGCTCTCATGGTCAATGAAGGATATTCCTTCTCCCAAGACAAATCGATCAGACTCGGAATCCCGGTTACAAGACATCTCGACAATGGTAAAACTAAACCAGCAAAGCCACCCGAATGTGCCGACAAATCCCGATAGGAGCTGCACATATCTCATTCTCAGGGCACACTCAGATGAGCCAGACGTCGGGTAGGCCAGCCCAGAGTTGCCCCTGGTAGCCCCAGACATCGCTCGGGTTGGACCAACACTTAGAGAAGCACTGGCCCGGCGGGGTTAAAATAAAGATGACCCTTGAGTCCATGAAACCCAAGGGAAAAAGGCTAGGTGGCAAATGGTAAAACCAAGGTTGGGCATTGCTGGAAGAGTTTTATTCAAGGCGAACTGTCAAGGGGTTCCCATTATAACCCAACCGTGTAAGGAACGCAAAATCAAGGAACATAACACCGGTATGATGGAAACTAGGGCAGCAAGAGTGGAACAAAACACCAGGCATAAGGCTGAGCCTTCCACCCTTTACCAAGTTTATAGATGCATTAAAGTAGACAAGATATAATAATGATATCCCAACAATAAACATGTTCCAACAAGGAACGATCTCCAAACTTCACCTGCAACTAGCAACGCTATAAGAGGGGCTGAGCAAAGCGGTAACATAGCCAAACAACGGTTTGCTATGACAAGGTGGGTTAGAGGTTTGACATGGCAATATGGGAGGCACGATAAGCAAGTGGTAGGTATCGTAGCATAGGCATAAAAAAAGAGCGAGCATCTAGCAAGCAAAGATAGAAGTGATTTCGAGGGTATGGTCATCTTGCCTGCAAAGTTCTCCAAGTTGATGTTAGCTTGATCCTCGTAAACGTACTCAACGGGATCCTCAATCACGTACTCGTCTCCCGGCTCTACCCAAGCAAGAACAACAAGCAAAAGGGAGACACAATCAACCACGTGCAATGCACAAACAACATGATGCAAAACATGTCATGATATGCGGGATGCGGTATGCGATGCATATGCATGATATGGAAAGGAAGGATTGAACCTGGCCTCAACTTGGAAAACCAAGAGTTCCACTGGAAAGAGGAGTTGATTTCGGTCGAAATCGATATAAAGATCACCGGAATCGGATGCACGGTTTGGAAATGACAAGCAAAACAAATATGGCACCGATCTGCGATCGGATGCATTAAGAACAACATGCTACTACACTCTAACATAACAACAAAATACATGGAGGGGATCCACTCAAGATGCTTTACAAAAGATGAACAGTGAGCTACAGCTAATTCACTCAATAGCAGGTTCAAACAAGCATGGCAAAAGTGCAAAAGATTACTGGTTACAGACTTAGTGAAAATAACAACATGTCAGGAATTTAACATGAGGAAGCAATGTTTAGAGCAAGATAACTACATGCTACAGGAACATATCATGGCAAAGCAAAGCATTGCATGAAGCTACGCAAAGCATACAACAAAAGTCCCTTACTGACCATAAGCCAAAAGGGATCATAAAACACAATGGCAACCATGTGAACATAGCAATTAACGTTAACAGATTCAGACTTAGTGAAAACTGGAACATGGCAAAACAGACATTAAGTAGGCTTGTTTACGAGCTAGATGCACTCACCACAAAGCATTGCATGATAAACTAAGCATACAACCAGCAAGTAGACATGGCATATAAGCTAGACATGGAAAGAACAATAACATAGCATGCATGGATCAACTATAACAAGCTCGGCAAAAATGCTTAACATGTAAACATTCTGCCAGGAACATTTTATAGCAAAAGTAGAGCTCGATTAACTCAAGCTAGAGTGCTCCATAATTGCAAACAAATACATGGATGGATAGAGCACCACAATATCTACAAAACATCCTTACTGATCATGCTCAAAAGAGACACGGATCACTCGGTAGCAACATGAACACATGGCATAAAAATATAGACAGGGCAATGACTTAGAATATTTCTAAGTCCCTAAAATCAGCAACATTAAGAGGGATACTTTGCATGGTTGTGCTAGTCACCACAGAGATCACAAAAATACATGGCATACACCCTTGTAAAGATGGCATGGCATAATTCAAAACTCATGTAGGGCTCAAGTTCATAGGAGGCACACATCAATCATGGCAAAAATGACAAAAGTGCATTTGCTGATATGAAACTGAAACTAACATTGCATAGCCCTCTTCCAACAGCACTTAGGGCATCAAGAGGAGCTCAAATGAAAATGATGTAATGAGATGAAATGAAGTACTCGTCGAGATGAACATTTCGATATGCTACACGCCCAAAACGGAGCCACGGGTGCAGAGTTATGGCATGTCAAAATATGCAAAAAAAAATACTAGGAGAGAGGGAAAAGTCAACCGATCCGAATCTAGGGTTCTT
The DNA here is from genome assembly GCF_003073215.2 of Triticum urartu. Classification (NCBI taxonomy): domain Eukaryota; kingdom Viridiplantae; phylum Streptophyta; class Magnoliopsida; order Poales; family Poaceae; genus Triticum; species Triticum urartu. Next base: position 209,504,611 of record NC_053027.1, on the reverse strand, counting down.
GGCGGGCACGCAATCCAAGGCCTCCGGCGAGGTCGTTTTGCTCCAGCGAGGTTGAAACTCCGATCCGGCGAGGGGGAATCAAGGAGGAGGCCGGATCCGGTGAGAGGGGACGGCGGCGCGGCACTGCGGAGGCATCAGGGCGCCGCGGGGACGTTGGCGAGGCAGGGGCAGCGAGGTGGTGACGGCGGACGCGGTGGCCGGACCGGCAGGGTCGCGGCGGAGGCGGCGGAGCGCGCCGCCAGCGCGGGATAGGAGAAGCGGTGCGGCAGGATGGGCCGCGGGGGCCCGGATCGGGGTCCGCGGGCCTCGGCGGTAGCGGACGGCGGGCGCCACGTGGCGGGAAGCCACTGGTGCAGGGCGGCGGCGCGGTGTGTCCGGCGCGGACGGACACATCCGGCATGCGGAGATGGGATTTTTAGGGTTTTAGGGGGGAACATACCCAGGATTTCGGAGGAGGGGCTATATATAAAGGTAGAGGGAGCTAGGAGGCTCCAAATTGAGTACGGTTTGCGGCCACGCGATCATGATCGAACGGCCCAGATGATGGAGAGGGTTTAGGTGGGTTTTGGGCCACTTTGGAGAGGTGTTGGGCTGCAACACACACGAGGCCTTTTCGGTCCCTCGGTTAACCGTTGGAGTATCAAACGAAGTCCAAATGGTACGAAACTTGACAGGCGGTCTACCGGTAGTAAACCAAGGCCGCTTGGCAAGTATCGGTCCAATCCAAAACCGTTTAACACCCGCGCATGAAAAGAGGTAGAAAGGGACACCGGAGGATATAGGAGTGCCGGAATGCAAAATGGACAACGAGGAAAATGCTCGGATGCATGAGACAAACACGTATGCAAATGTGATGCACATTATGACATGATATGAGATGCAAGACAAAGACAAAACAACACAAAGACGAAAACCCGACAACGAGGAAATAAAATAACTTAGTGTCGGAAATGGAAAGAGTGGGAATACAAATATGGCAAGTCACATTCGGGGTGTTACAACACTCCACCACTACGAAAGGATCTCGTCCCGAGATCTAGGACTGGAAAAACTCCAGGTACTCAGAACGGAGGTGATCCTCGCTTTCCCAGGTGGCTTCACGGTCGGAATGATGTGACCACTTGACTTTTAGGAATTTGATAGACTTGTTGCGAGTCTTGTGCTCAGTTTCTTCAAGAATAGCAACGGGGTGCTCACGATAAGACAGGTCTTCCTGGAGATCAATCTCTTCGAAGTTGACGGTGCGGTCAGGAGTCTTGAAACACTTGCGGAGTTGAGACACGTGAAAGACATCGTGCACGTTTGCAAAGTTGGATGGAAGCTCAAGTTGATAGGCGAGATCACCTCTTTTGCTAATGATCTTGAAAGGACCCACGTATCTAGGGGCAAGCTTCCCTTTGATACAGAAGTGGCGAGTACCTTTCATTGGAGAGACGCGGAGGTAGACATGGTCCCCGATCTCGAATGCCAAGTCACGATGCCTGCTATCATAGTAACTCTTCTGGCGCAATTGCGCGGCTTTCAGATTTTCATGAATGACTTTGCACATTTCTTCAGCCTTTGTGATCAAGTCATTGCCAAGGAGTTGGCGTTCACCAGTCTCTAACCAGTTAAGAGGAGTACGACACTTCCTGCCATAGAGAATTTTGAATGGGGCCTTGCCCAAACTCGCTTGGAAGTTGTTGTTGTAGGAGAACTCGGCATATGGAAGACAATCTTCCCACTTCAAACCGAAAGAGATGACACATGCCCTGAGCATATCTTCAAGGATCTGATTGACTTGCTCGACTTGGCCACTGGTTTAAGGATGAAAAGCTGTGCTGAAACGAATGTTGGTGCCCATGTCCTTCTGAAAAGAATCCCAGAACTTAGAGGTGAAGATGCTCCCATGATCTGAAGATATCAACTGCGGAATGCCGTGTAGCGAGACAATCCTGGAGGTATATAGCTCTGCCAATTGAGCTGCTATGATAGATTCTTTGATAGGAAGAAAATGAGCCACTTTAGTGAGCTTGTCGATGACAACGAAGATAGCATCATTGCCACGCTTGGACTTGGGAAATCCAGTCACGAAGTCCATCTCAATATTGTCAAAATTCCATTCTAGAATGGCAAGAGGTTGGAGGAGACCACCTGGTCGTTGGTGTTCTGCTTTCACTCTTCTGCAGACATCACATTCATTCACGAACTGAGCAATCTCGCGCTTCATTCAAGTCCACCAATACGACTGCTTGAGGTCCTGGTACATCTTTGTACTTCCAGGGTGAATAGAGAGGAGTGAATTGTGAGCCTCATTCATAATGACTTTACGAAGGTCACCTTTAGTCACAACAATGCGATCCTCGAAGAATAGTGTATCCTTGTCATCAAGACGATAGCACTTTTACTTGGGTTGACTCTTGGCAATCCCAATCTTCACCTTCTTCACCATAGCATCAAGAAGTTGAGCCTCACGAATCTGATCTTCCAAAGTAGGAGAGACTTGGAGGTTGGCAAGAAATCCTTGAGGAACAACCTGGAGATTGAGTTTGCGGAAAGCTTCACAAAGCTCTGGTTGGTAAGGCTTGAGAATCAAACTGTTGCAGTAAGCCTTCCTTCTCAATGCGTCAGCAATAACATTGGCCTTGCCTGGAGTATATTCGATACTCGGATTATACTCTTGAATCATTTTGACCCAACGAGTCTGCCTGAGGTTGAAGTTTGGCTGAGTGAAGATATACTTGAGACTCTTGTGATCGGTGAAGATGTCCACTTTTCTTCCCAATAAGAGATGTCTCCAAGTTAAAAGAGCATGGACAACTGCCGCCAACTCGAGGTCATGAGTGCGGTAGTTCTTTTCATTGGGATTCAACTGGCGAGAGGTATAGGCCACAACTTTCTTCTCTTGCATCAACACTGCACCAAGACCTTGAAGGGAAGCGTCACAAAAGACCTCAAACGGTTTGGATTCATCAGGAGGAGTCAGAGCTGGAGCAGTGACTAACTTCTCTTTCAGGGTGTTGAAAGCGATGTCACATTCAAGAGACCAGACGTACTTCACATGCTTCTAGAGAAGGTTGGAAAGAGGCTTCGTGATCTTAGAGAAGTTCTCAACGAACCTTCGACAATAGCTTGCGGGCCCAAGGAAGCTGTGGAGTTGCTTCACGTTTTGAGGTGGTTCCCAATTCACAATTGCAGACACCTTTTTAGGAATAGCAGCTATGCCCTTGGCGGAGATGATATGTCCAAGGTAGAGAACCTCATCGAGCCAAAACTCGCACTTTGAAAACTTCGCATAGAACTGATGTTCTCTGAGTTTATCCAGGACCAAACGCAAGTGCTTGGCATGATCCTCCTTGTTCTTGGAAAAGACCAAAATGTCATCGAGGTAGACCAAGAGGAAGTCAATTGTGTAGGCGTTGAAGATAAAGTTCATCATGCGGGAGAATGTTGGAGGAGCGTTGACAAGGCCGAAAGACATGACAGTGTATTCATATGAACCATAGCTTGTTTTGAATGCAGTCTTGGGGATATCTTCTTCACGAATGTGAATCTGATGATAGCCCATACGGAGATCAAGCTTGGAGAATACTTGAGCACCTTTGAGTTGTTCGAAAAGCTCATTGATGTTGGGAAGTGGGTACTTGTTCTTTATGGTCTTCTTGTTCAATGGACGGTAGTCGACACAAAGTCGGTCTGTTCCATCCTTCTTCTTGAAAAAAAGAACTCCACAACCCCATGGAGAAGAACTTGGTCGGATGAGACCCATACGCTCTTGAATATCAAGTTGCTTCTTCAGCTCCTTCAACTCTTCAGGTCCAAGCTTGTATGGACGTTTGCAAACAGGTTCCGTGCCAGGCTCAAGATCGATGACGAATTCAACTGGCCGGTGCGGAGGCATTCTTGGAAGCTCCTCTGGAAAGACGTCTTGATATTTGCAAATGACTGGAATCTGAGAGATGGCATCCAGCTCACCCTTCTCATTGAGAGAAAACAGTCGGATGGTATCATCACGAGCGGCAAAGACGATAACATCCTCATACGAATGTGTCAATTGAATCTTCCTGGCAGCACAATCAAGCTGAGCCTTGTGCTTAGAAAGCCAGTCCATTCCAAGAATAAGATCAATATCCGAGCTACCAAGGACCACTAGAGAGGACAGAAACTTATAGTCGCCCAACGTGATAGTAACATCCGGGATCATGGAGCTTGCATTCATGAATTTACCCAGAGAAACAACTGAGAACTGTCTAGGCAAATCTTGGAAAGGCAACTCATGCTTAGATGCAAATGGTCTTTAAATGAAACAATGCGATGCACCAGTGTCGAAAAGAACTTTTGCAGCAATATCGTTAATAGGAAGGTTACCCATTATCACATCTGACGAGTCCTCTGCCTGAGCTGCGTTCATCAAGTTGACCTTAGCAGACTTGGGGTTATGCTTGACCACTGTAGTGCTAGCAGATCTCACAAGAGGAGGAGGAGGAAGACGCCTCTGATTGAAGAATTTGTTGGCATAGTGACCCTTCTGCTGACACTTGTTGCACGTGACCTCTGAAAGCGGACGGTGATACGGAGCACTTGATCTTCGAGCTTGAGACGAAGTCTTGTTCTGAAAGCCTGGGTTGGGTGGGTGGGAAGATCCATTGCCACCTTTGCTCTTCTGCTGATAAGGCTGACGGAACGGAGGAGGAGGAGGCAACCAATACTTTTGCTGCTTAGTCACCACTTGAGTTGAGGAAGAAGGAGTTGCATCCCTGACTCGTTTATTAGAAGCATCGCACTTGAGTTGAGCATTCTCTTGTTTCAGTGCCATGTTGTAAAACTCATCGTACTTCTGCGGCTCAAAAAGAACGAGAGCTAGTTGAAGATCTTCTCTGAGGCCACCCCTGCACTGATAAATCATGCTCTTCTCGTCGGGGACGTCCTGCTTGGCGAAACGAGCGAGCTTATGGAACATGATGTTATACTGGTAAACAGACAAGCTGCCTTGCTTCAGGTTGCGGAATTCCTCACGCTTTCTCTCAACAACACTCTGAGGAATGTGGTGCGCTTTGAAGTCTTGACGGAATTCATCCCAGGTAGTCACACGACCTCCTTTGGAATCTTTGTATTGCTGAAACCATTCTGCAGCTTGGTCTTTGAGTTCGAACGAAGCAAACTTGACAAAGTCCTCAGGCCTGACGTTGCTGCACTCGAAATGCTTGCAGATATCCATGAGCCAATCATCAACATCTTTTGCTTCGACACAGTTACTGAAGGTCTTTGGCTGGTTAGCGAGGAACTGGTTGAGTGTAGCAAACTGATTCTGATTGTTGCCATGGCCTTGGTTCCCTTGGTTGCGCTCTTGCAAAATTTGCATGATCAGCTGCGTGTTTGCATTGGTAGCGGCCATCACAGCTTGCCATGCCTCCGGAGGTGGACGTGGTGGTGGCCGTTCAGGATTCTGACGCATTAGAGGAGCCATCCTGAAGAGGGTGACATCCGTTAGCATCTTGACAGACAAATATTCAAACTGATTCAAAAGGATCGAAATTGCAACATATAGTCTTAACATCCGAACAATAATGAACGAATGCATTCCAATTGAAATGGTCACACTTCCATAAATTGAGAAGCCACTTAGATAGAGGTAGAAGAATAAAACAACAAGGTACGGACAAGAACAAATACTTGGTGAGGATTACCCAATCACAAACCAAATATCCGCGGAAGAAATACTAGACCTACATGAATTCCCACCTATGAAACTCCTGAACCTTTCCAGTTATGCAATCAGGTGTTGGGGATACAGGGGAAGCATAATATCTCACCCAAAGCTAGCAAATCCTACATCCAGCTGTATCCATCCTTCAACACATAACCAAGAAACCTTCGGAAATCATTTACCTCAACCTTCGAAAAGCATCCGTTATACGAGTTATGGCAATACTCCTGAACTCCCGGCCCAGTACTGGGTGGCGTCGAGGTTATCTCACCAACAAATGCATAAAAGAGATTTTCGATGTCGGCGAAACTCAGGTATTCCAGAACCGCAATGATAAAATTGTGACGAAAACACCTCGGAGCTCAACTCCCTGGGACACTGCCACAACACCTAAATGTCAGGAGGCACCAAGAACAATGTTCTCGTCACAAAACCATCGGAATGATTCCAAGATACCCGCGTTATCCTAAAAAAATAGTGAAATTTGAGAAGAGAAGAGTCAAAACTCTACGTCAGGATGCGTCACCAGAGCGACGAAGGGACTGAGGAGTAAAAAGAATCCCACTCTCCGATATATATAATCCTAAATGACTCAAAACATTTTTCTAGACTCAACAACGCCAGTGATTCGATCAAGCAGAGGGGGCTCCTAAGTCGGGGAAGGCTCTGATTACCAACTTGTAACGCCCACGATGCGACTATAGCTCCCACGTGTCGAAGCACGACTTAGAGGCATAACCGCATTGTAAGCAATGTCGCAAGTGAGGCAATCTTCACAACAACCCATGTAATGAATAAGCGAAAAGATACATAGCTGGCTTACACTCGCCACATCACACAAATAGCATAAATATCATTACATTCATCCAAATACACTCAAGGTCCAACTACGGAACCAAAATAAAGAACAACCCCAAAAGCGACAAAGCCCCCGATCGCCCCAACCGGGCACCACTATTGATCGTCTGGAAAAAAAGGTAGTATTGTCCTGAGTCCTCATCGAACTCCCACTTGAGCTCAGTCGAATCTCCTGGAGTGGTATCATCGGTCCTTGCATCTGGTTTTGGAAGGAATATGTGAGTCACGAGGACTCAGCAATATCACACCCTCGCGATCAAGACTATTTAAGCTTATAGCAGGGGTAAAAATATGATGTGGAGCTGCAGCAAGCGACTAGCATATATGGTGGCTAACATACGCAAAAGAGAGCGAGAAGAGAAGGCATAGGCATGGTCGATGAACTATGATCAAGAAGTGATCCTAGAACAACCTACGATCAAGAATTACACGAGACCGTGTTCTCTTCCTGGACTCCGCCGAAAAGATACCATCACGGCCACACACTCTATTGATTCATTTTTTTAATTAAGTTTAGTTTAAGGTTTTCTACAACCGGACATTAACAAATTCCCATCTGCCCATAACTGCGGGCACGGCTTTCGAAAGTTCAAATCCCTGCAGGTGTGTCCCAACTTAGCCCATCACAAGCTCTCACGGTCAACGAAGGATATTCCTTCTCCCAAGACAAACCGATCAGACTCGGAATCCCGGTTACAAGACATCTCGACAATGGTAAAACTAAAGCAGCAAAGCCACCCGAATGTGCCGACAAATCCCGATAGGAGCTGCACATATCTCGTTCTCAGGGCACACTCAGATCAGTCACACGTCGGGTAGGCCAGCCTAGAGTTGCCCCTGGTAGCCCCCCCTGGTAGCCCCGGACATTGCTCAGGTTGGACCAACACTTAGAGAAGCACTGGCCCGGGGGGGTTAAAATAAATATGACCCTTGAGTCCGCGAAACCCAAGGGAAAAAGGCTAGGTGGCAAATGGTAAAACCAAGGTTGGGCATTGCTGGAAGAGTTTTATTCAAGGGGAACTGTCAATGGGTTCCCATTATAACCAAACCGTGTAAGGGAACGCAAAATCAAGGGAACATAACACCGGTATGACGGAAACTAGGGCGGCAAGAGTGGAACAAAACACCAGGCAATAGGCCGAGCCTTCCACCCTTTCCCAAGTATATAGATGCATTAAAATAGACAAGATAATAATGATATCCCAACAACATGTTCCAACAAGGAACGATCTCCAAACTTCACCTGCAACTCGCAAGGCTATAAGAGGGGCTGAGCAAGCGGTAACATAGCCAGTAAAGGTTGGGTTAGAGGTTTGACATGGCAATATGGGAGGCACGATAAGCAAGTGGTAGGTATCGTATCATAGGCATAGCAAAAGAGCGAGCATCTAGCAAGACAAAGATAGAAGTGATTCGAGGGTATGGTCATCTTGCCTGCAAAGTTCTCCGAGTTGACGTTAGCTTGCATCCTCATAAACAGTACTCAACGGGCTCCTCGATCACGTACTCGTCTCCCGGCTCTACCCAAGCAAGAACAACAAGCAAAATGGAGACACAATCAACCACGTGCAATGCACAAAACAACATGATGCAAAACATGTCATGATATGCGGGATGCGGTATGCGATGCATATGCATGATTTGGAAAGGAAAGATTGAACCTGGCCTCAACTTGTAAAACCAAGAGTGCGATTGGAAAGAGGAGTTGATTTCGGTCGAAATCGATATAAAGATCACCGGAATCGGATGCATGGTTTGATGCATGGTTTGGAAATGACAAGCAAAACAAATATGGCACCGATCTGCGATTATCAGCACGAGGCCTCCTAAATGCATCAAGAACAACATGCTACTGCACTCTAACATAACAACAAAATACATGGCAGGGATCCACCAAAGATTCTTGACAAAAGATGAACACTGAGCTACGGCTAATTCACTCAATAGCAGGTTCAAACAAGCATGGCAAAAGTGCAAAAGATTACTGGTTACAGACTTAGTGAAAATAACATGTCAGGAATTTAACATCAGGAAGCAATGTTTAGAGCAAGATAACTACATGTTACGGGAACATATCATGGCAAAGCAAAGCATGGCATGAAGCTACGCAAAGCATACAACAAAAGTCCCTTACTGACCATAAGCCAAAAGGGATCATAAAACACAATGGCAACCATGTGAACATAGCAATTAACGTTAACAGATTCATACATAGTGAAAAACTGGAACATGGCAAAACAGACATTAAGTAGGCATGTTTACGATCTCGATGCACTCACCACAAAGCATTGCATGATAAACTAAGCATACACCCAGCAAGTAGACATGGCATAGAAGCTAGACATGGCAAGAACAATAACATAGCATGCATGGATCAACTATAACAAGCTCGGCAAAAATGCTTAACATGTAAACATTCTGCCAGGAACATTTTATAGCAAAAGTAGAGCTCGATTAACTCAAGCTAGAGTGCTCCATAATTGCAAAAAAATACATGGATGGATAGAGCACCACAATATCTACAAAACATCCTTACTGATCATGCTCAAAAGAGACACGGATCACTCGGTAGCAACATGAACACATGGCATAAAAATATAGATAGGGCAATGACTTAGAATATCTCTAAGTCCCTAAAATCAGCAACATTAAGAGGGCTACTTTGTATGCTTCTGGTAGTCACCGTAGAGATCACAAAAATACATGGCATACACCCCTGTAAAGATGGCATGGAATACTTCAAAACTCATGTAGGGCTCAAGTTCATAGGATGCACACATCAATCATGGCAAAAATGACAAAAGTGCATTTGCTGATATGAAACTGAAACTAACATTGCATAGCCCTCTTCCAATAGCACTTAGGGCATCAAGAGGAGCTCAAATGAAAAATATGCAATGAGATCAAATGAGATCAAAGAGGTTGAAACTCCGATCCAGCGAGGGGGAATCGAGGAGGAGGCCGGATCCGGTGAGATGGGATGGCGGCGCAGTGTTGCGGAGGCGTCGGGGCGCCGCGGCGATGTCGGTGAGGCAGGGGTGGCGAGGTCGCGATGGCGGATGCGGTGGCCAGAGCGGCAGGGTCACGGCGGAGGCGGTGGAGCGCGGCGCCGGCGCGGGAGAGGAGAAGCGGCACGGGCGCGGGCGCTAGCCTCGGGCGGCGGCGCTGCAGGACGGGCCGCGGGGGCCCAGATCAGGCTCCACGGGCCTCGGCGGTGGCGGACGGCGGGTGCCACGTGGCAGCACGCCACCGGTGCAGGGCGGCGGCGCGGTGTGTCCGTCGCGGAAGAACACGTCCGGCGCACGGAGAGGGGATTTTTAGGGTTTTAGGGGGGATGAGACCCGGGATTTCGGAGGAGGGGCTATATATAGAGGTAGAGGGAGCTAGAAGGCTCCAAATTGAGCACGGTTTGCGGCCACGCGATCGTGGTCGAATGGCCTAGATGATGGAGAGGGTTTAGGTGGGTTTTGGGCCACTTTGGAGGGGTGTTGGGCTGAAACACATACGAGGCCTTTTCGGTCCCTCGGTTAACCGTTGGAGTATCAAACGAAGTCCAAATGGTACGAAACATGACAGGCGGTCTACCAGTAGTAAACCAAGGCCGCTTGGCAAGTCTCCGTCCAATCCGAAAACGTTTAACACCCGCACATGAAAAGAGGTAGAAAGGGACACTGGAGGACATAGGAGCGCCGGAATGCAAAACGGACAATGGGGAAAATGCTCAGATGCATGAGACGAACACGTATGCAAATGCGATGCACATGATGACATGATATGAGATGCAAGACAAAGAAAAAACAACACGAAGACGAAAACCTGACAATGAGGAAATAAAATAACTTAGTGCTGGAAATGGCAAGAGTTGGAATACAAATATGGCAAGTCACATACGGGGTGTTACATTCATGTAGATGAGGCTGAGGACCCATCGAAGATTAAATCTCCTCGGATATCAGTGATGTAATTCAAGCTTCCAAACCTGATCCGGTGACCAGGGGCGTAGCTGTCGATCTGCTCAAGGTGACCAGTTGAATTGGTACGCAGAGCAAAGGCGCCAAATACAAAAAGTTGACCAGGGAGAAAAGTCTCCCCGGAAACAGAATCGTCGTCGATGACAAGCTGAGCCATCAATCCTTATGTTGATGACACAGTGGAACCCTCAATGAAAGCACCAATGTCAGTGTCAAAATAGGTCGATCTCGGGTAGGGTGTCCCGAAATATGCGTCTGAGGATCGAGGATAACAAGGGACAAGTGGGACATGATGTTTACCCAGGTTTTGGCCTTCTTGATGCAGGTAAAACCATATGTCCTGCTTGATTGTATTTGACGAATATAGGGGTTACGAGAGTCGACCTACCTCGAGAACGTAATGGCTAAACCCTAGTTGCCTAGCCTATGAGAATTATGATAGCCTCTACGAACTAAACCCTCCGGTTTACATACACACCGGGGGGACCTAGGGTTGTGCAGAGTCGGTTTGTGGGTGGAGGAAATAACATATCTGAACACCAGTCTTGCCATCCACGCATAGAGTCCTACCCGGACACGGGCGGAAAGTCTTCTGCTTGTATCTTCATGGCCCATCAGTCCGACCCATATCAAATAGCTCGAACACCCGAGGACCCCCTAATCCAGGACTCCCTCAGTTGCCGAGGAAGCTGACGACAGTACTGGCCGCAGGCACTCAATCAGCAAGCTAGAGTATGCGGGTATGTCGCGGACGCCGGCTACGACATTGAGGTCGTCGACAGTGATGGCCTGAGGTGGGCTACGTCACAAGTTAAGTGGCCCACCCCAACCCCTCGGGTTCAACCGCCGTCGATCTCATCCATGTCCCCGCCGCTGATCTCCTCTGGCTCGTTGTCAAGAATCTGTCATCATGCATCGCCATTGAGCCCCTTTTTTCATTTCTGAAGGACACATTCTGCGATGTTGGCTTGGGATCCACAGCTTCCAAGTCAGACCTCATCAGCGGTGACCACGAGGAGGGCACCCTCTCTTGCTCTTCCAAGGGGAAAGCTCCCATCTGCGACATCAGGGAGGGCACCCTACAACCGTGCTCTTCCAAGGGGAAGGAGCCCATCTAGGACAATATGGAGCGCATCTAGGGTTCATGCTCTTCCGACGGGAACGAGCCCATCTGTGACAAGTGAGGAAACCCATGATTTGTTTTGTCGTGCCTCTTCACAGGGGGAACCCATGATTTGTTTTGTCGAGTCCCTTTTGTAGTGTAGTGATAATATGTCCAGTTTTAATTGCTATATTTGGTTGTTTGCAGTATGCCTTCTTTATTTTAGTTGTTCACAATGTGATGCTATATATGTGCAATTATTTTCTGGGAAGTACATTTTGTCAATCCAATTTTAAACATACCGATTGGAATGCATATATTTGCTTGCTGCTAAGCCTGTTATAGCTAGCATATGCCTCTTATAAGGTTTTTTGATTGTTCGATTGTTTGTAGTTAGCATATGTCCATTTTCAAATGTTATCTTTGGTTGTTCATAGTATGCCTTGTTTATTCTAGTTATTCATAGTGTGATGTTCTATATGTGCAAGTATGAACTATGCAGTTCAATTTCATCAATATCATTTTCAACAATACACTATGAATGACTACATTTGGTTGCTGCATCTTGTAGTTAACACGCCTTTCTAGTTTTATTTAATAATAACCAGTGTACTTAGACCGGCACAATACCAGTTTGAATGACTATGTTTGCTTGTTGTTAAATGTTAGGCCTGTTGCAGTTAACACACCTTTCCACTTGTTTTGCTTTACTAGCGTGCTTAAACCTGCACACTGAAGCTATCTTTTGGATATTATTTTGTTTTCCATGGATATATTTGTTGATGTTTAGCCTGTTGTGCTTAACCTACCTCTCGTTATACCTACACGGGACAATTTTGGGAACGACTGCTATTTTCCATCGCGGTTAGTTTCATCCCATGGCATATATATACTCGTTGTTCAGTATATTGGTAGCTGGTACCATATAGGCCGGGGCTGATAAGGGACTATTCGGTGAATCAAACTATTAACTTAATATATATGTAACCCATTTATCGTTAGGTTAACTAGGGTCATATGTAATATATCTAAGGCTACATAGCCTTAATGTTCTGGTGATGTCTAGATATACATAGAAGAGTAGCAGCAACAACAACAACACAACCCTATTTGGATACTCAACTTAGCTAGAGGTTAGAGTTAGTTTCTAGCTCATGACTAACCCTGAACTAACTCCATCCAAAGAGGTGTTTGGATGACAGGGTTAGATTGACAATAAATGCACTAGGAGAACTAGCTCCAATTAGCACCTCTTGGGTTGGATAGTTTTTTGGGGTGGGTTAGATGCAACTATCTCAAACTAACCCTCATGTTTGGATATACTTTAGGGCTATTTGAGCCCGAACTAGCTCAAACTAATTCTAACCCATGGATACAACAACAGTTAATCAGCCGATAATTTGTAAGAATGCAATAAACTCCTTCCAGCCCATAATATAAGATGTTAATTCATCTAATATGTGAGTATATTGGATCTTATAAGATATTATAAAAGAGTGTTGTACTACATCATTATGCAATTGATGTTTAGCTTCTAATATTAACTTGGTGCTTTTAGGTACATATGTCATGGTAAAGATCCGCGCTTTGACCCTTTCAGCGTATGTGGCAATGAGATATCGATGAACTGGCATCAAATGAGGAAGCTGATAAAGATTGTTAGTAAAATGGGTCAAAATATGGCAATTAAACTATTTGTTTACACTTTATCCAAGACAATAGCGAACTGCAGGATGGTAAGTAAGAACTCTGCAGCCTTCTTTTTACTGCCCATAATGAGTTGTGTTAGATGACAATGTCTGAATATTTTTCCTTTGCAGTGGTTCCCAAAGAAGTCTACTCAAGATTACCTCTCAAACTACATGATTGGTGGGCATGCAAAGGTTAAAGTATTTATACCAGAACACGATGATTATCTATATGTTTTCATGAAGACCGTGAAGGATGGGCGGTCGGCCATTGTCGCGGGATGTTTGCAGCCACCTATGGGACCGGGTGGCCCCTTGTTGGTTCGGAAGGGGGACAGCGCGTTGCACAAAGAGCAGACTAGCATACGGTAGCGCGGCAGAGAGCACACAAGCGATTTACCCAGGTTCAGGCCATCGCGAGGCATAAGACCCTACTCCTGTTTTAGTAGATTGATGGTGGGATGAATGTTGTGGTGCGTAGTACACTTGCCCGGCAGGGTTTGCCTTTGGGCTGCAGCGACTACGCGCATATTTTGGCTTGGGTTTGTCAACTTTCCAATGCTCTAATCCCTCCTATGAGTGCCATGGGCCTCCTTTTATAGATTAAGGGGTCACCACAGTGGCAAAGTGGTCAGTATCCACTGATATGATAGCGAACAGTGCTGTCATACCTAACTTTGCGGGCTGACAGGGTGCATTAAGTGCGCCACTGAGTGGCACATCACTGGTCGCCGGCAGGGCCTGCCGGGCTATCTTGCCAGCTCCGCACCTGCTCTCTTGACATGTTGCAGGATGGGTGTCATCTGTAGGCTTCTTCTATAGGAAATGGCTGCCATGTGGTGAACGACTGCCACTTAATCATCTTGCGGCTTGACACCGCACTGATTGACGACATGGGTCACGCTTGAGTGGTTGGTGGAGTAGTTCTGCCCCCGAAAGCCCTGGCAACCCCTACCGGGGAGCCTCGGTCGCCTACTCCTGGTGGTGGCCTTGCCCCTTGCCGGGCTCGCTTGCCCGGCAAGGGAGGCCCTTCTCTTGTCGATATCTTGCTGCTTAGGCTCGATCTTGGTCCCTCTGAAATGCATGTTAGTTCTTCAAATCTCTTGGTTCTTCAATCTCTGACATAAGCTGGTACTCCAATCTTGATCTTCTGCCTGTACACAGTTGGTCAACAGACCCATGGTTTGTTGCACCGACAGAAGCCCTCGGGCCTGCCCCGAACGTGCTGCTGAGCGTCGTCGGGGTAGGGCCTAATTAGTGCACAGGCAAGGTTGCTGAAGGGGTTGGCCCCATAAGTTTTTCGTTGCTGCTTCATCAGCCTTGATTCCGGACCAGTTTCCGGTTTTCCCGCGTGTGGCATAAAGCCAATAGTGGTGGGGCCGCTCCAGTGATGGCCCATGAATGACATTAACGTACGGGGTAGAAACTACCAATTTACTCTTCCCACAGCACGCCCTTATCCTTAGCCACGTATGCAGCATGCATCGCGCGGAGTAGGTAGTGGAAGTGCGTGGCACGGGAGAGTACCTTGGAGAGGGCCCGCCTGTCTTGAATTGGTGGACGAGGGCGGTGGTCATCCGTGGATGGAGCAGCTGCCATTTTCCCGCCCTGCCTATAAAAGGGTGGAGCGGAGGAGGGCGGAGTCATCCATTTCCGTGGTCCTCCTCTCCTCATCTTCTGTTTCTGCTGGTCATGCTTGAGAAGGAAGCCTGGGGCCAGCCCCCAGGCTCTGGCTTGGGATCATCGTTGCCTTGTGTTGGTGCTAGTGCTGATGCTTGGGGAGTGAGCCTGGTCCTTGGCATGGCGAATCTTTTGGCATCTTCGATGCTCGTCCGGGAGGAGGGGCTGGAGATCGTTGGTAATCCTAGCACTGCCCCTCCCGGAGATCTTGGGGCTGACGTCCATGAGTGGTGCATCTTCCTGCCCGCCAAGGTGGGGACCAGCGCGCCTCCAACCTCCTAGTCGGTTGGGGTCTGAGTATGTCTTTCTTTTTTTCTCCACTCAGTCTGGACAGGTGAAAGCACAAGTGCTCCCTAGGTGGTTTTGGTAATTGATGACAACATATCTCTTGTTGGACTAATGTTTCTATCTAGTACGTTTCAGATAAGTTCAACAATGGAGTGGCATGGACTAAAGGTTGTGGGAACTCCTTCAAGATGCTAAGGACAAAGGATTGGCTAAAGCGTAAAGCTCAAGACTCTTCATTTTACATTTTAGTGATCCAAGATCACATTGAGTCCATAGGAAAAGCCAATACTATCAAGGAGGGATGAGGTATTGCTTAATGAGCCTCTTGCTTCATGTGCTTAATGATATGCTCCAAAATCCTCAGCTACTTTCCCACTTCCACATATGACCTAAACCCTAAGCCAAACTCAGTCCTACCGATTCTTTCTATCCGGCGCCACCGAGTTTCACTTGTCATAAGCCACTGCCAAACCCTAGCAATTCGGTTCTACCGATAGGGATCTCGGTATCACCGAGATGGGATTGCAAACTCTCTGTTTCCCTTTTGTAACTTTTCGGTCTCACCGAAAAAGCGAATCGGTCCCACCGAGATTGCAATGTAAATTCAGTGTTTCCTTTTTGTAACTTTTCGGTCTCACCGAAAGAGCAAATCGGTCCCACCGAGTTTGCCTGACCCACTCTCTGGTTAGCTAATTACCAAAATCGGTCTAACCGAGTTTGTGTAATCGGTCTCACCGAGATTACGTTATGCCCAAACCCTAACCATATCGGTCCTACCGAGTTGCATGTCAGTCCC
Source organism: Triticum urartu (assembly GCF_003073215.2). NCBI lineage: Eukaryota > Viridiplantae > Streptophyta > Magnoliopsida > Poales > Poaceae > Triticum > Triticum urartu. The sequence goes on along the minus strand of NC_053027.1, from coordinate 209,488,542 downwards.
ACCGAAAATCTCTAACGGTCACTAGGTTTACCTTTTCGGTCCGACCGAGTTTGTTGATTCGGTCCCACTGAGATTGGAAAACTGTGTGTAACGGTTGGATTTTGTGTGGACGCTATATATACCCCTCCACCTCCTCTTCATTCATGGAGAGAGCCATCAGACTAAGCCTACACTTCCAGCATCCTATTTCTCAGAGAGAACTACCTACTCATGTGTTGAGGCCAAGATATTCCATTCCTACCATATGAATCTTGATCTCTAGCCTTCCCCAAGTTGCTTTCCACTCAAATCTTCTTTCCACCAGATCCAAATCCTATGAGAGAGAGTTGAGTGTTGGGGAGACTATCATTTGAAGCACAAGAGCAAGGAGTTCATTACCTACACACCATTTGTTACTTCTTGGAGAGTGGTGTCTCCGAGATTGGCTAGGTGTTACTTGAGAGCCTTCGACAAGATTGTGGAGTTGAACCAAGGAGTTTGTAAGGGTAAGGAGATCGCCTACTTCGTGAAGATCTACCGCTAGTGAGGCAAGTCCTTCGTGGGCGATGGCCATGGTGGGAAAGACAAGGTTGCTACTTCATGGACCCTTTGTGGGTGGTTGCTTCTTCGTGGACCCTTCGTGGGTGGAGCCCTCCATGGACTCGCACAACCGTTACCCTTCGTGGGTGGAGCCCTCCGTGGACTCGCGCAACTGTTACCCTTCGTGGGTTGAAGTCTCCATCAACGTGGATGTAGGATAGCACCACCTATCCGAACCACGGGAAAAACATCCGTGTCTCCAATTGCGTTTGAATTCTCCAAACCCTTCCCCTTACATTCTTGCAAGTCGCATGCTTTACATTCCGCTGCTCATATACTCTTTGCATGCTTGCTTGATATGTATTGTGTATGTTGAAATTGTGCCTAAAACTCCGCTCAAACCAAAAAGGCCTAAAAATTGCAACTTTAGCACTAAGTGTCTAATCACCCCCGCCCTCTAGACACATCTACTTCTAGATCCTACAGCAGGCCATGTCTAGTGGAAACCAGTGGGGGCACGATAAGTGCACCCACTGGGTGTAGTCCCCGATACTACTGTAGAATGTTTGATTCTGCGTTAGTCTTAGAGTTCTATTCACTCGACAGGAAATAGTTAGAAGCGCTCATCCAGTTCCTCCGTGAGAACTGGGACATCTTTGCATGGAAACCTTCTGACATGCCGGGTGTACCCAGGGGACTGACTGAGCATCATTTGCGAGTCGACCCAAAAGTGAAGCAAGTCAAGCAACATCTTAGACGGTCTGCCATACAGAAGAGAAAGGCAATTGGCAAGGAAGTGGCTCGGCTCCTAGCAGCTGAGTTCATCTGAGAGATTTACCACTCTGAGTGGCTTGCCAATGTTGTCATGGTCCCCAAGAAGGACGATTCACTTTGTATGTGCATTGATTTCAAACATATCAATCGGGCCTGCCTGAAAGATCATTTTCCTCTCCCCCGCATCGATCCAATCGTCGACTGGACTACAGGGTGTGAGCGTTTGTCTTTTCTAGACGCCTATTCCAGGTATCACCAGATCCAAATGTATGGACCTGATGAGATAAAAACAGCTTTCATCACTCCATTTGGGTGCTTTTGTTATGTCACCATGCCATTCGGTCTCAAGAACGCTGGCACCACATTTATGAGGATGATTCAGAAGTGCCTGCTCACTCAAATCAGTCCGAATGTGGAAGAATATATGGATGACATTGTGGTCAAGTCGCGCAAAGGTTTTGACCTGCTGACTGACCTCGCTGAAACCTTTGCCAACCTAAGAAGAAATGATATCAAGCTTAATCCGTCGAAATGCACATTTGGAGTTCCAGGAGGAAAGTTACTCGGTTTCCTCGTTTCCGAACGAGGTATCGATGCCAACCCAGAGAAAGTTGGATCCATACTCCAGATGAAACACCCTGTGCGTGTGCATGACTTTCAGAAGCTTACTGGTTGTTTGGCTGCTTTGAGTCGATTCATCTCTCGCCTCGGTGAAAAGGCACTGCCTCTTTACCGACTGATGAAGAAATGTGATAAGTTCGAGTGGACTCTTGAAGCTGATGCAGCGTTTGCAGAACACAAAACCCTGGTTTCCACCCAGCCGGTGCTCGCTGCCCCAATCAGCAAAGAGCCTTTACTGCTTTATATTGCAGCCACTGGACAAGTCATCAGTACAGTACTTACGTTCGAGCGAGAATATGAAGGAAAACCTATAAAGTTCAGCGCCCAGTGTATTATATTTCTGAAGTCTTGACTCCATCCAAGCAAAGATATCCTCACTATCAGAACCTTGTCCATGGGATTTACATGACCACGAACAAGGTTGCACATTATTTCTCTGATCACTCCGTTACAGTCGTCAGCGATGCACCTTTGTCAGAAATTCTGAACAACGGAGATGCAACTGGTCGAGTGGCAAAGTGGGCGATTGAACTCCTTCCCTTGGATATCAAGTTCGAGGCAAAGAAAGCTATCAAATCCCAGGCAATAGCAGATTTCCTCGCCGAGTGGGTCGAGCAGCAACAACCGACTCAAATTCACTCGGAGCATTGGACCATGTTCTTCGATGGATCCAAGATGGTGAATGGGTTTGGTGTTGGGGTGGTATTGGTATCCCCTCGAGGAGACAGACTCAGCTATGTTCTTCAGATCCATTTTCATTCCTCCAACAACGAAGCTGAATATGAAGCACTTCTGTACGGGTTGCGTATGGCCATTTCACTCGGCGTCCGTCGCCGAATGGTCTATGGCGACTCCGATTTGGTGGTTAATCAAGTAATGAAGGAGTGGTCCGTCAGAAGCCTAGCTATGACTGGTTATTGTAATGTAGTGAGAAAGTTAGAGAAGAAGTTTGAGGGGTCAGAGCACCATCAGATACCCCGACTGAAAAATCAAACAACTGATGATTTGGCAAAGATAGGCTCCAAGCGTGAGCCCATTCCCAGTAATGTATTCTTGGAACATCTCCACACGCCGTCTGTCCAAGAGGATCCCTTCACGGAAGAGCCCCCACAACCTAAGAGCCCTACTGATATGGCTGAGGTTGAAGTCCCAGCCATGGTCGACTTGGTCATGGAAGTTTTGGTCGTCTTCCCCGATTGGACAGTGTCATACATCGCATATATTCTCAGGAAAGAGCTTCCAAAGGATGAAGAAGAGGCTTGTAAGATTGTCCGTCGATCTAAAGCTTTCATAGTAGTCGGTGGACAGCTTTACAGAGAAAGTGCTACCGGAGTTTCTCAGAAGTGCATAACACTAGAAGAAGGTCGAGTGATCCTCAACGACATCCACTCGGGGACCTGTGGTCACCATGCGTCCTCTCGGACCATTGTAGCCAAAGCATACCAAGCGGGATTTTATTGGCCCCGGGCGAATGAAATGTCGAAAGACATAGTTGACAGATGTGAAAGTTGCCAGTTCTACTCCAACATGTCTCACAAGCCAGCATCAGCCCTGAAGACCATTCCACTCGTCTGGCCCTTTGCTGTCTGGGGATTAGATATGGTTGGACCTCTAAGGATTGGCAGAAGTGGCTTCACCCATGTGCTCGTAGCAGTCGACAAGTTCACCAAATGGATTGAAGCCAAGCCTATTAAAACCTCGAAGCAAGTACTGCTGTCAGCTTCATCAGAGAGTTGACATTCAGATATGGTGTCCCGCACAACATTATCATGGATAATGGGTCGAATTTCAATTCCGACGAGTTCAGATCCTTTTGCACTTCCCAAGGCACTCGGGTCGACTATGCTTCAGTCGCCCATCCCCAGTCAAATGGACAAGCCGAAAGAGCGAATGGATTGATTCTCAAAGGACTGAAACCCTGATTGATGCGTGACCTCAAGCATGTCGCGGGTGCTTGGGTCGATGAACTTCCATCAGTACTTTGGGGATTGAGGACAACTCCTAATCGGTCGACTAACCAAACTCAGTTCTTCTTAGTCTATGGGGCTAAAACTGTGCTTCCGAGTGACTTACTTCATAACGCCCCGCGAGTGGAACTCTTCTCACAAGCCGAAGCAGAACAAGCCCATGAGGATGTTGTTGAACTTCTAGAAGATCCGGTCGACCATCTATCAGCAAGACCTGCGTCGATTCCACGCCAGAAACGTGAGAGGTCGAGCATTTCAAGAGAGGGACCTGGTTCTTCGAGTAGATCAGCAGAAACCACACAAGCTCGCTCCTGTCTGGGAAGGTCCCTTCATCACCACCAAAGTACTTCACAATGGGTCTTATCGCCTCTACGATGTGGAGCACAATAAAGACGAGCCACGCGCTTGGAATGCGGAGCTGCTCCTCCCCTTTATACTTAAGCACTCAGATTGTTCTGATGTAATAAGAAATACATTCTAGTTCGATTATCAAATACATAGTTTCCTAGATGATTTCTGTTCCTTTTTCTAAGTGTTCTAAATCCCCCAGTGGGTGCCTTAGCTGCGAAACTGCTTCGCCTAAGTTTAAAAAATCCTATCGAGTGATGAGCAAGTCTCTCACTCGGAGGCTTAGCTGCAAATCCGTTTCGCCTAACTTTAAAAAATCGTACCGAGTGATGAGCAAGTCTCTCACTCGGGGGCTTAGCTGCGAATCCGTTTCGTCTAAGTTTAAAAAATCCTACTGTGGGAGTCCTGGATTTGGGGGTCTCCCGACAGCCGGACTATCTCCATTGGCCGGACTGTTAGACTATGGAGATACAAGATCGAAGACTTTGTCTCGTGTCTGGATGGGACTCTACTTGGCGTGGAAGGCAAGCTAGGCAATACGTATATGGATATCTCCTCCTTTGTAACCGACCTTGTGTAACCCTAACCCTCTCCGGTGTCTATATAAACCAAAGGGTTTTAGTCCGTAGGACAACAATCACAACATACAATCATACCATAGGCTAGCTTCTAGGGTTTAGCCTCTCTGATCTCGTGGTAGATCTACTCTTGTAACACCCATATCATCAATATCAATCAAGCAGGACGTAGGGTTTTACCTCCATCAAGAGGGCCCGAACCTGGGTAAAACTTCGTGTCCCTTGCTTCCTGTTACCATCCGGCCTAGACGCACAGTTCGGGACCCCCTACCCGAGATCTGCCGGTTTTGACACCGACATTGGTGCTTTCATTGAGAGTTCCTCTGTGTCATCGCCGTTAGGCTTGATGGCTCCTACTATCATCGATAGCGATGCGGTCCAGGGTGAGACTTTTCTCCCCGAACAGATCTTCGTATTCGGCGGCTTTGCTCTCTGGGCTAACTCGCTTGGCCATCTGGAGCAGATTGAAAGCTACGCCCCTGGCCATCAGGTCAGATCTGGAAGTTTGAATTACACAGCCAATATCCGTGGGGACTTGATCTTCGATGGATTCGAGCCACAGCCGGGCGTGCTGCACTGTCGCGATGGGTATGACCTAGCTCTGCCATCTGACGGTACCCCAGAGGCCGCGCCCGCATCAGCTCCGACCCTTAGCTCTGAGCCAGCTGCGCCAATCGAGGATGGGTGGCTAGACACTGCCTCAGGGGCTGCAGTCTCGACGGCGATCAAGCTAAACACCAGCATAATCCTCTGCACAGCCCGTGACTCCAAGGTGCCGGACTCTCCTCCAGACCCCGAACCATCCGCGCCCCTGCCAATCGAATTCGATTGGGCACCGATCATGGAATTCACCGCTGCGGATAACTTTCAGCACTCGCCCTTCGGCGACATACTGAATTCACTAAGGACTCTCTCTTTGTCAGGAGAGCCCTGGCTGGATTATGGCCAACAGGACTGGGATGCGGACGACGAAGAAATTCGATGCCCACCCACCACCCACTTTGTATCCACTGTCGATGATTTAACCGACATGCTCGACTTCGACTCCGAAGACATCGATGGTATGGACGCCGATGTAGGAGACGAACATGAACCAGCACCTATAGGGCACTGGAAAGCCACCTCATCGTATGACATATACATGGTGGATACACCCAATGAAGGCAACGTCGACGAGATAGCGGAGGATGACCCCTCCAAGAAGCAACCCAAGCGCCGACGTCAGTGGCGCCGCTCTAAATCCCGCTAAAGCAAAAGTGGTGATACTGGTGCAGTAGATAATAACACTCCGGATATCGCCGAAGACAAGAACAACCCCCTCCAGCAAGATTTAGAGCAGGAGGATGAAGGAGCCAGCCCTCTTGAGAGAGCGCCCGGCGGAGAGGAGGAGGATGACAATTACATGCCCCCCTCCGAAGACGAGGCAAGCCTCGGCGACGATGAATTCCCCGTACCAAAGGATCCCATCGAACAAGAGCGCTTCAAGCGCAGGCTTATGGCCACGGCAAATAGCCTGAAGAAAAAGCAGCAGCAGCTTCAAGCTGATCAAGATCTGCTAGCTGAAAAATGGACTGTAGTCCTCGCGGCCGAGCAATATAAACTCAAGCGTCCCTCCAAGAGTTATCCAAGGCGCAGGTTACTTCCCCGACTGGAGGAAGAAGCGTATGAAACGGCTAATCGGCCACCTCGTGGCTGCGATAGAGAGGCATTCCAGCCAAAAGCTCAGCCTCCACCCCAACGCCATCCAAATAAAAAGGCATGGGGAGATACGCCAGACCTGCGAGACATACTGGAGGACAAAGCAAAGCATTCAAGATCAATCTACGGATCACGAGGGCGCACCACCTCTACCAGACGATAAATGTCATGCCGGATACAGTAAAAGAAAATCCGGCCGGGCTGAACACAGTGGGCAGGACCCATTCGAGCTGCGTCGCGATATAGCCCAATACAGAGGCGCCGCACACCCCTTATGCTTCACAGATGAAGTAATGGAACATCAATTCCCAGAAGGTTTCAAACCTGTAAACATTGAATCATAGGACGGCACTACAGACCCCGCGGTATGGATTGAGGACTTCCTCCTCCACATCCACATGGCCCGCGGAGATGACTTACACGCCATCAAGTACCTCCCACTAAAACTCAAAGGACCAATGCGGCATTGGCTTAATAGCTTGCTAGTGGACTCCATTAGTTGTTGGGAAGATCTGGAAGCTGCATTCCTCGACAACTTTCAGGGCACTTATGTGCGACCACCAGACGCCGATGACTTGAGCCACATAATTCAGCAGCCAGAAGAGTCGGCCAGGCAATTCTAGACTCGGTTCCTTACAAAGAAAAATCAAATTGTTGACTGTCCGGATGCGGAGGCCTTACCAGCTTTCAAGCACAACATCCGAGACGAGTGGCTAGCCCGGCACCTTGGTCAGGAAAAGCCGAAATCTATGGCAGCCCTCACGACGCTCATGACTTGCTTTTGTGCGGGAGAAGACAGCTGGTTGGCTCGCAGTAATAACATATCAAAGAACCATGGTACCCCAGATACCAAGGACGGCAATAGCAGGTCGTGTCGCAACAAGCATAAGCGCCGCATTAACGGTGAAAGTACTGAGGATACGATAGTCAATGGCGGATTCAAAGGCTCTAAACCCGGTCAGCGGAAAAATCCATTCAAACAAAGTACGCGGGTCCGTCCAGCTTGGACCGTATACTCGATTGCTCGTGTCAAATACACGGCACCCCAGACAAGCCAGCCAATCACACCAACAGGGATTGTTGGGTGTTCAAGCAGGTCGACAAGGACAAGGGGCCGCATAGCGATGACGAGGAAGAACCCCGGCAGCCGCACATTGGAGGACAGAAGAGGTTTCCCCCGCTAGTGCAAATGGTGAACATGATATACGCAACCCACATCCCCAAGAGGGAGCGGAAGTGTGCGCTCAGGGACGTATATGCGTTGGAGCCAGTCGCCCCAAAGTTCAACCCTTGGTCCTCCTGTCCTATCACCTTCGATCATAGGGCCCACCCCACTAGTATCCGTCATGGCGGATTCGCCGCACTGGTCCTAGACCCAATCATTGACGGATTATACCTCACTCGAGTCCTTAAGGACGGCAGTAGCAGCCTGAACCTGCTTTATCAGGACACAGTGCGCAAAATGGGTATAGACCCCTCAAGGATAAAACCCAGAAAAATGACCTTTAAAGGCGTCATTCTAGGAGTAGAGGCCCACTGCACAGGCTCAATTACACTGGAAGTGGTCTTCGGATCCCCGGATAACTTCTGAAGCTAAGAGTTAATCTTCGATATAGTCCCGTTCCGCAGTGGTTATCACGCGCTGCTCGGACGATGATAGAGGCAAAGGTGTCCCGATGTTTCGATGAGATGGTGGCTATCGTTTTCTGTGGGAGTCGACCTTGACGATCCGACTACGAACGTGCGAGACGTCGCGCCTTAGCAATCGCTAAACCAACTTCCGAGGGGTTATTGACCACGCCGGAGCACGATCAACCTGACCACGAGGGCCTGTTTTCCTGCGAGCAAACGAAGAACAAGCAAGAAGCTGAGATTGCAATCTGGATATTGCGAATATAAGATGAAAGCTTTATTGATCAAGGTGGGGTTCTGTGACGTCTTGGTCTGGTCGTTGGACACAAACGAAGTACGCGAAGTTGCAGCTATGGCGAACTTTTAATCTAAACAAAACCCAAGTCTAAACGACGCCCTAAGGGCTGTATATATGGAGGAAGAGAGGGGAATTTCGTGGCCCTTGAGGGTGGGGTCCGAAACCAACCCTAACTCTTGTTTCCCCACACATACGGACTCCAAAAATAGCCTATACTTAAGTATTTCGAAATTACATGGGCCTGGCCCATTAATAAGGTGACGCAGCACCTAGAATAGCCTATGGACGAATATTATGAAGTGGCATCTTGTATATTTCGTCCAAGGCTTCATGCACTCCTTATGGCGGCTTCAAAGTCCTGAAATCATCACTTGTAACTCCGCTCTTGATCCCCTTGCGCCTGCCATCAACTCCATTCGTGTTCTTGCTCCAATGTTCATCCTTCTCCAAGCTAGGACCTTCATTTGTAAGCAAAACAAATGTATCCAATTTAGGCAGCATCATAATCTCATGAACATTAGAATCATTACCAAGAAACGAAAGTACCTGGTAATTTAATTGGCGTGCGCGAGCTCTAGTAATTGGTCCAGTATATGTAACAGTAGGGGCTGTGGGTGTAACAATGGTATTGATGTCCTCATCATCCTCCCCTTCTTGAAATGAAGTCGTCCTCGACGGAAGCTCATCTTCCTCACCCAAATAAGGCTTCAAATCTGCAATGTTAAAAGTGGGACTAACCCCAAAATCTGCAGGTAGCTCAAGTTTATACGCATTATCATTTATTTTCTCTAAAACCTTAAAAGGACCATCAGCACGTGGCATTAGCTTTGATTTGCGCAGATTAGGAAATCTATCTTTACGCAAATGTAACCAAACAAGATCTCCAGGTGCAAACACAACATGTTTTCTACCCTTATCTCCAGCAAGTTTATATTTAGCATTCATACGCTCAATGTTTTCCTTAGTTAACTCATGCATTTTTAAAATCAATTCAGAACGTTCTTTAGCATCAAAATTAACCTTCTCCGAAGATGGAAGAGGCAACAAATCAATAGGTGCACGAGGTAGGAAACCATACACAATTTCAAAAGGGCACATCTTAGTAGTAGAATGCAATGAACGATTATAAGCAAATTCAATATGAGGCAAGCATTCTTCCCACATTTTCTTGTTATTCTTCAAAACAGCCCTAAGCATAGTAGACAATGTTCTATTGACTACTTCAGTTTGTCCATCAGTTTGGGGTGACAAGTAGTACTAAAAAGCAGCTTAGTCCCCAACTTAGCCCATAAACATCTCCAAAAGTGGCTAAGAAATTTAGTATCACGATCTGAAACAATAGTATTTGGCACACCATGTAAGCGAATAATTTCACGAAAGAACAAATCAGCAACATTAACAGCATCATCGCTTTTATGACATGGTATAAAGTGTGCCATTTTCGAGAACCTATCCACGACAACAAATATGCTATCCCTCCCCTTCTTTGTTCGAGGTAAACCTAAAACAAAGTCCATAGATATATCCTCCCAAGGAACACTAGGTACAGGCAAAGGCATATATAAACCATGAGGATTGAGTCGTGACTTAGCTCTTTGACATGTAGTGCAGCGAGCAACAAAACGCTCAACATCCCGTCTCATCTTTGGCCAAAAGAAATGTGTAGCAAGTATATCCTCCGTCTTCTTGACGCCAAAGTGTCCCATTAATCCTCCTCCATGCGCCTCCTGCAATAACAAAAGACGAACGGAGCTAGCTGGAATGCATAGCTTGTTAGCACGAAACACAAATCCATCGTTAAGAACGAACTTGTTCCAAGTTCTCCCTTCCTTACAATTCTGCAATACATCTTTAAATTCAGCATCATTAACATATTGATCCTTGATGGTCTCCAAACCAAATATTTTAAAGTCAAGTTGTGAAAGCATAGTATAACGACGAGACAAGGCATCAGCAATAACATTTTCTTTACCCTTCTTGTGTTTAATGACATAAGGGAAAGTCTCAATGAATTCAACCCATTTAGCATGTCTACGGTTCAGTTTTGCTTGACTTTTAATGTGTTTCAAAGATTCATGATCAGAATGTATAACAAATTCCTTGGGCCATAAATAATGTTGCCATGTTTCTAAGGTCCGAACAAGAGCATATAATTCTTTATCATAAGTAGAATAGTTCAGACTAGGCCCACTCAATTTTTCAGAAAAGTATGCAACAGGTTTTCCATCTTGTAATAACACACCTCCTAATCCAATTCCACTAGCATCACATTCAAGCTCAAAAGTCTTATTGAAATTAGGAAGTTGGAGTAAAGGAGCATGTGTTAACTTATCTTTCAATACCGTGAAGGCTTCTTCCTGTGCGGTACCCCAAACAAAAGGCACATCCTTCTTTGTAAGCTCGTTGAGAGGTGCAGCAATGGTGCTGAAATCTCTCACAAAACGCCTATAGAAACCAGCGAGGCCAAGGAAACTCCTCACTTGTGTGACCGTTTTGGGCTGCGGCCAACTCTCAATAGCTTCAATCTTGGCTTTATCAACTTCAATTCCCTGTGGAGTAACAACATAGCCAAGAAAAGATACTCGGTCGGTGCAAAAGGTGCACTTTCCAAGGTTACCAAACAAACGTGCATCACGTAGAGCAATAAAAACAGCACGTAAATGTTCCAAATGGTCCTCCAAAGATTTGCTATAAATCAATATGTCATCAAAGTAAACTACCACAAATCGTCCAATGAAGGCACGTAAAACTTCGTTCATTAACCTCATGAAAGTACTAGGTGCATTAGTTAACCCAAAAGGCATGACTAACCACTCATATAATCCAAACTTAGTTTTAAATGCTGTTTTCCATTCATCTCCCAATTTCATACGAATTTGATGGTAACCACTACGCAAATCAACTTTGGAGAATATTGTAGAGCCACTCAATTCATCAAGCATATCATCTAGCCTAGGAATAGGATGACGATAACGAATAGTAATATTATTAATGCCTCTACAATCAACGCACATACGCGACGTACCATCCTTTTTCGGCACTAAAATGATAGGAACAGCACAAGGACTAAGGGATTCGCGTATATAACCTTTGTCGAGCAGTTCTTGTACTTGACGCATAATCTCCTTCGTCTCCTCTGGATTGGTACGGTATGGTGCACGGTTGGGTAATGATGCACCGGGAATTAAGTCAATTTGATGCTCAATCCCTCGAATAGGTGGTAATCCCGGTGGCACGTCTTGTGGAAAGACGTCAGCAACTCCTGCAAAATGTTAGTGACAGCAGGAGGCAAAGAGGAAGGCGCGTCCTCGAATGAAAATAATGCCTCTTTGCACACAAAAGCATAGCAAACAGATTTGCTAAAATCTAGATCATCAATATCAGATTTGGTGGCAAGTAAACATGCACTTTTCAATTTAATTTCAGAAGCAACACTAGATTGTTTATTATTATTAGGCTGCATTTGTTGCTCAAATTCTTTTGCCACAATCTGATTTTCACTCTTAGTTTTCTCCTGTTTTGCTTTATTAGCTCTATTAATATCATCTTTCAAAATGGAATCAGGAGTCATAGGAAGCAAAGTAATATTTTTATCCTTATGAACAAGAGTATACTGATTGTTTCTACCATGGTGAATAGAATTTTTATCAAATTGCCATGGTCTACCAAGTAATAAGGAACATGCTTGCATCGGTACCACATCACAATCAACATAATCAGCATATGTAGAGATACTAAAATGCACACGAACAGTACGTGTTACCTTAACCTTGCCGCTGTTGTTGAACCATTGGATGTAGTAAGGATGTGGATGTGGTCTGTGGTGAGAGATAGCTTCTCCACCATCTCGATGCTAGCCAAGTTGTTGCAACTCCCTCCATCTATGATCACGCGAACAGAACGTTCCTTCACAACTCCCTTTGTATGGAACAAATTATGCCTCTGATTTTGCTCAGCTTGTGTAACCTGCACACTCAAAACACGTTGAGCAACTAAACATTCATACCTGTCAGCATCTTCAGGAGCCATGTATTGCGTCTCATGATCAGAATCGTCTCCACCGTGTTCGTCACGTGTAATAAGAGCCAAAGTCTCCTCATCATAGTCACTAGCGGACTCATACCCACCATCCTCAGTAACAATCATCACACGCTTAGATGGGCATTCTCTCGCATAATGACCTCCACCCTTGCAACGTCGACAAATAATATCATGTGTTTGCCCTGTTGATGCCATGGATGAAGCAGAGCTCTTTGCAGGCCCAGAAGGTGTGCTCTTGGCAGATAGTGGTGATTGTGCCTGCTTTATTGTATCACGGTTGGAGGTGGCAGCCGACGGAGGCGCCGGTGTAGCAGAACGTGTGGAAGTAGATGATGCACGTGGTGTCCATGAGAAGGTCGACCTGCAGAAAAGTTAGTCCGCGCCAATGCCTGTCGATCCTGCACTTCACGTTCACTTTACAAGCAAGATGGAATAAACGAGTGATATTAGTATACTCCTTATACTCTAGAATTGGTCTGAATCTCTCTATTTAATCCACCCATAAAACGTGCAAGCATAGCTTCATTCTCCTCAACAATACCACATCTAATCATGCCAGTTTGTAATTCCTGATAATATTCTTCTACAGAATTTTTTCCCTGTCTTAAGCGCTGCAATTTTTGAAGTAATTCACGTTGATAATATGGTGGAACCCAACGAGTACGCATAGCAGTTTTCAAAGCAGCCCAAGTAGCAGGAATGGGATATAATCTACAATGCTCAGACCACCAAACACATGCAAAACTAGTGAATGCACAAACAGCAGCAGGAACACGTCTCTCCTCGGGATATTGTAAACATGTAAATCGTTGTTCAGTTTCTAACTCCCAAGTAAGATATATATCAGGAACATATCTACCCTCAAATGGTGGAATATTCAATTTTAGTTTAGGGAGATGGTCATGATCTCGTACCTGAGGGTGAGCCCTACCATTGCCATTATTTGCATGTGGACGACCTGATGGTTGCGGTGCTGGTGGTGGCACGTAGTTCTGAGTTTGATCAACCTCATCCTCATAATCTCCCACATAATCATCCTCCTCCGCATCAGCAGCAGGAGCCACAGAAGTAGCAACAGCAGCACCAACAGTTTGGCCAGGTGCAAGAGGGAGACGGCTCGCTCGGCGGAGGGCTGTTTCACGATGTGTAGGTAGTCGTTCGTTGTTGTTGTTGTAGAGGTGCGTTAGGTGCAGCCGGTGGTGGTGGTGGAAGACGCGCGAGCAATTCATTAAACCTGTCATCGAGCTTTGTTTCGAACGTCTTCTCCATGTCATCTATCTTCTCCATGGCCTCTTCAAATCTGTTTAGCACATCCTGCACCTGTCCATTCATCATTTGCTGAAATTTATCATGCAACTCCTGATTCGTCATGTTCTCCCAGTCAGTCTCGTCGGCTTGTGATCCTGCCATGGTTAGCAACAATAGAAAACACACAAGAATATGATCCTACAGAATACTAACAAGAGGTGGTGGTGGCGGGTGTCACAAATCCGTCAAGCAAATCTCAAATTCTTACCAGTTCTTACCCAGCAGCAGGCGGTGATCGGCAACCGTTGTAGTCAAAACTCTCAAAAGCTTGGATAGAGCGATTGCCAGGGAGAGTCAAACGCACGACGTAGAGGTATGTGGAGCTGGGAAGGCTTATAGTATGGTAGCAAAAAAGGGTCAGCAATAATCAATTCAGAGATGCAAAGTTGAATAAACGCTCAACGACGGTACTGTGCTGGTCCTAGGCTAGACCGTGCTAGAGACGCGAGCCTAGAACACTAACAAAATCACGGCGCTGCACGTAAATAAGGGAAAAGCACACTCTGGAACTTTTTTTTTCGCTTTTTTTTTTGCGCTCCTTTTTTTTTGCGCTCCTCTTTTTTTTTGCGCTCCTCTTTTTTTTTTTGCGCTCCTCTTTTTTTTTTTTTGCGAAAAATTACTATAATGGCGAGTGTCTCAAAACTCTTCCCTCGTCAAACTGATAGTATGGGCACGAAAAATTTTCCACTTTTTTTTTCGGAAATCAGGGCAGCGACGACGAAAAAGTGCGACAAAAAATCACTATGATGGCACGTGGCTCAAAAGACTCAGAAAAGCCTAAAAATAGGATAGGGAAAAAAATTTTGCCCAGAAAATTTTGGCCTAAAAACTGCCCGGGGGTCTCCAGAACTCTTTTTTTTTTCCGAGACCTACGCAGGCAAGGAAACACGAATCGGAATTGAGATTGATCTCAAGAACAAACCTAATATGAGAAGAACTCGGATTGGTGGTGGATATATGGTTGTGGTATATGGCAGCGGTGGTGGTATATGGTAGCGGTGGTGGTATATGAATACAGATTGGTGGTGGTATATGGATACGGATTGGTGGTGGTATATGGATATGGATTCAAAGCGGTGGCGGATAAGCAAAAGTGGTAGATGGGCGATGATGATGGTGCGGCGGCGGCGTGACAACTTGTGACCAGAACTCGAAACTCTAAAAGACTAGACTCTAAGACCAGCAACTTGACACGACGATGCAACCGCAAATTCAACAAAGCAAAAACCCTAAAAAGATTATGCAAAGGCTCAGATTGGTTCGGATATGATGAACTAACCCTAATTTTTTTTTCTGGCTTTTTCGTGGACTGTAGGTATGAAGAACAGACTCGATCTAATCTACGAAAAACTGTAAAATCTCACCGAGCAACCTGGAAATCTGATACCACTTGATAGAGGGCAAAGGTGTCCCGATGTTTCGATGAGATGGTGGCTATCGTTTTCTGTGGGAGTCGACCTTGACGATCCGACTACGAACGTGCGAGACGTCGCGCCTTAGCAATCGCTAAACCAACTTCCGAGGGGTTATTGACCACGCCGGAGCACGATCAACCTGACCACGAGGGCCTGTTTTCCTGCGAGCAAACGAAGAACAAGCAAGAAGCTGAGATTGCAATCTGGATATTGCGAATATAAGATGAAAGCTTTATTGATCAAGGTGGGGTTCTGTGACGTCTTGGTCTGGTCGTTGGACACAAACGAAGTACGCGAAGTTGCAGCTATGGCGAACTTTTAATCTAAACAAAACCCAAGTCTAAACGACGCCCTAAGGGCTGTATATATGGAGGAAGAGAGGGGAATTTCGTGGCCCTTGAGGGTGGGGTCCGAAACCAACCCTAACTCTTGTTTCCCCACACATACGGACTCCAAAAATAGCCTATACTTAAGTATTTCGAAATTACATGGGCCTGGCCCATTAATAAGGTGACGCAGCACCTAGAATAGCCTATGGACGAATATTATGAAGTGGCATCTTGTATATTTCGTCCAAGGCTTCATGCACTCCTTATGGCGGCTTCAAAGTCCTGAAATCATCACTTGTAACTCCGCTCTTGATCCCCTTGCGCCTGCCATCAACTCCATTCGTGTTCTTGCTCCAATGTTCATCCTTCTCCAAGCTAGGACCTTCATTTGTAAGCAAAACAAATGTATCCAATTTAGGCAGCATCATAATCTCATGAACATTAGAATCATTACCAAGAAACGAAAGTACCTGGTAATTTAATTGGCGTGCGCGAGCTCTAGTAATTGGTCCAGTATATGTAACAGTAGGGGCTGTGGGTGTAACAATGGTATTGATGTCCTCATCAGACGAACCGCATTTGCTAGATTCAATGCGGTACCACATTATGCATACCTCAAGCTCAAGATGCCAGGACCTCGCGGAGTTATTACAGTCAATGGAAACACAGAGCGCTCTCTCCGAACAGAGGAGCACACCACGGCCCTCGCAGCAGAAGCACAAAGCAGCCTCTCAAGGCAATCTACCAGTTCGGCGTTTCAAATCCCGGACACCTTCAAGCGCGCTCGGGGTAATCGGCAAACAGACCACCTGGCACGATCTGAGCTCGCGTAGAAATACGGCAGCCACCCTAATCCCAGCCCAACGGCGTTGTTCGTGTCGCGCATACATAATTACGCATTAAAAATACCATGGGCACAGATGGGGAGGTGGAGGCACAACTACGGCACGCCCCAAAACGCGGCCTAAACCGCACCAGGGGCTTCCCGTTTGGTTATTTTTCTTTTTCTTTCAGGACTTCAATCTCTGGAAACACTGTCCGGCAGTTCTATTGCCGAACACATGATACGGCAACCAAGGAGGCCGACAACTACGGAATTCCCAGGTGGATTACAGATTTCATATAATTCCTTAGCCCGCCCTTGGAAGGGACATAGTCCTACTCTTTTGCTTATTACACTATTTGTATCACTCTGCTTTAATGCATTTTTTCAATATACAATACATGACATTACGACTATTATCGCATTTTTGTTATATATATACATATCTATGTTTTCATTAATAATGCCTAGCAACCATACACTCTGGTATGGCCAATGCACTAGGGGCTTACGTACCCACAATATGGTGTGAAAAGTCCGAACACTTTCACAAGTGCGACACCCCGAACTTATAGCATTATATGCATCAGCTCCGTATCATGTCTTTGGTCAAATGTTGGGTTTGCCCCGCTCCTATGTTTTGGTACCTTACGTTCCGCTCTATAGGCTAAGGTAGCACTAGGAGAACTACTGCGATTGTGCCCCGGTTCTGCCGGGCCGAGCACCTCAGTAGAGAAAGCTAAAACTGACTGTCATGATAAGGCGAGAGACTGGTCGCTGTTCGGTGAGGTTTTTCAAGTCCCTAAAGACTTATGCCGCTTAGGGCGAGGGGCCAGCCCCATCCGGCTTATAGGCGTGTATCGCGCCCCGAATTCAGCCTTCCGAATACCAGGGGCTTCGCCGAAATTTAAAATTATAGAATTCTATGGCTAAGTGAGAGTGATAAAGCATTATTAGTCCGGTTGCCTTGCTCGTTGTGCTAAGCACCTCCCTCGAAGGACCCAAACATGGGAACAAGAGTGCTCAGGTTTATCCCGAACAGCCCGGCACTTGTGGCATGGGGGCAGAAGCCGAGGACTAGCCATCTCTCAGATTAGATAAACAGCCAAACAAAAGGTAATATTTTAAATTCACACAAGCGTTGCATAGCAAACACGATACAATTTTTCATACATACAAGACAAAACGAGCAAGTCTCATTCAAATATTACATTTTGCGACCACTCATCCACGATAAGACGGGCACTCGGCAGAACACCCTCGTAGTACATCTCGGGGTGGCGGTGCTCCTTGCCCTCTGGCGGCCCCTCCTTGATTAGCTTCACGGCGTCTAGCTTGACCCACTTCGTTTTTACACGGGCGAAAGCCCGGCGTGCACCTTCAATGTAGATGGATCGCTTGACGACCTCCAGCCGGGGGCAGGCATCCACAAGCCGCCTCACCAGGCCGAAGAAGCTGTTCGGAAGGGCGTCGCCAGGCCACAACCGGACTATGAAGCCCTTCATGGCCTGATCGGCCGCCTTATGTAGCTCGGCCATCTGCTTCAGCTAGTCGCTCATTGGCACCGAATGTTCGGCCTCAGCATACTGAGACCAGAACAGCTTCTCCGTCGAGCTTCCATCCTCGGCCTGGTAGAATAATGCGGCATCGGACACACTGCGGGGCAAATCTGTGAATGCTCCTGAAGAGCTCCGGATTCGAGTAAGTAATCGGTAATGCACCTTTACATGCTTGCTTTGCATATAGAAAGCCTTACCCGCCACTATCTTATTCATCGCGTCGATCTCCTGAAGGGCCTTCTGGGCCTCGGCTTTGGCACTCTTCGCGCTCTCACGGGCCGCGGCAAGCTCAGACTCTCTCGTCTTCAAGTCAAGCTCCAACGCCTCGTGCTTTGTCACGAGAGCCTGGAGCTCTTGCTGCACCTCGCCCACCCGAGCCTCGTGCCTCTCTCGCTCGGTGCGCTCCTGGGCCGCCTTTTCTTCGGCCTGGGACAGCGCTTGCTTCAGGGTCGCCACCTCGGTCATGGCCCCTGGCAAACATACAATGATCCTGTCATTTAGCAATCACGTCCTTTTTCTCATCTACAGACGGGGTATTACTTACCCTTGTTCTCCTCGAGCTGCCTCTTAGCAAGGCCGAGCTCCTTGTAGGACCCCTTGAGAGCCTCCTTCAGTACGGCGACCTCCGCAGTTAGTGCAGCGGACGCCAGCAGCGAAGCCTGCATATGCATATTGACATACTTATATTAGACTCCTGCGATATTATTTGCTCCTCTGTTTGGCTTTTCTTTGTGAACACCGAACAAAGCATCAGGGGCTACTCTCTATGCGGTAATACTTCTACTACATTTTAAAACACTTACCTCGAAGCCTGTTAGAAGGCTAGTACAGGCTTCAGTCAATCCGCTCTTGGCGGACTGAACCTTCTGGATCACCGCACTCATGATAGTGCGGTGCTCCTCCTCGATGGAAGCGCTTCCAACATAGTGTCCGGCGCCTCTGGATGGACAGAAGTCACCGACACAGGCATCTCGCCCCCTTAGAAGGGGACCGCCCGCCCGAGCTCGGAACCGTTGGAGGGTCCGGCGCGGTGTTCTGCTGAGGGCTGAACTCGGAGCTCTCGAGGACCTCGTCCCCTCGGCTCCCGGAGTCTGGAAGGTCACCTTGAGGCACCTCCGGGTCCACCCTCGATCCGGTGCCTCTTGAGACAACACCTCGGCGTCGTCGGCTAGATGAGGGGAGGTGGCGGTCGGGACTGGATCGCTATCCATGTCCGACGAGCCCAGGGAGCCGTCCGAGGATACCTCGATATTGGTCCGGGGTGGCCTGCACAATTGAGTTCGGCGTTAGGGAAAGCAATGCGACAAAGGAATCCTATGGGTTACTTTGGTATCCGAATACTTAGGATCTCCCCTGGGGCTTCGCCCTGGGCAACCACTCGTCTCCACCTTCATCGGCAGCGGTGGAGCTGTCTGGAAGGAGAGTCCTTCCCTTCTTGGACCCTCCGGCCTCCCCAGTTGGGGCGGCCTTCCTTTTCTTGCCTCCCCCAGTCAGTGGGGAGCCTCTTCTTCCTCTTCCTCGTCTTCGGGGGAAGAGTGCGCCGCAGAGTCATCGGACGGTGAGTCCGACGATGCCTGGCGTCGGGAACTCGTTCGAGCTCCCTTGGCCTTCTTGGTCTTCTCCGGCACCTTATAAGGGGCCGGAGCCAGCATCTTCGTCAGAAGAGCGTCTGCGGGGCCTTCGGGCAAGGGAGCTGGACAGTCGATTTGTCCGGCCATCTTCCGCCAGTCCTCTCAAAATTACGGGAGTTTAGATCCTACATAGAGTCAATCTATATAAAAATAAGTATCCTATGAAAGGTAAAACAACTTACCGCACTGGCATGGCGCTTCGCGCTAAATCCGCGATCCTCGGTAATTGGGGGAGGGACCTCGGCGCTCTTGAACAGCACCCTCCAGGCATCTTCATGAGTCATATCGAAGAGCCTGTTCAGAGTTTGGTGTTGCGCCGGATTGAACTCCCACAAGGTAAACTCCAGTTGTTGGCACGGGAGTATCCGGCGGACGAGCATAACATGGACTATGTTGGCAAGCTTGAGCTTCTTGTCCACTGGAGTCCGGTCAGCTCTTTTGAATTACCCCAGGACAGGCCCTTCTCTTTCCAGAAGGTGAGCCGCATGGGGATGCCAGATCAGAACTCGGGGGCAGACACCCATGTGGGGTCGCGCGGCTCGGTGATATAGAACCACCCCGATTTCCACCCCTTTATGGTATCCACGAAGGTGCCCTCGAGCCATGTTATGTTGGGCATCTTGCCCACCATGGTGCCTCCGCACTCCGCCTGGCGGCCACTCACTACCTTCGGCTTGACATTGAAGGTCTCCAGCCATAAGCCGAAGTGGGGCTTGATGCGGAGGAAGGCCTCGCACACGACGATGAACGCCGAGATGTTGAGGATGAAGTTCGGGGCCATATCGTGGAAATCCAGGCCGTAATAAAACATGAGCCCACGGACGAAGGGATGGAGAGGGAATCCCAGTCCACGGAGGAAATGGGTCAGGAATACCACCCTCTCATGGGGCTCGGGGGTGCGGATGAGCTGCCCCTCATCTGGGAGCCGGTGCGCGATATCGTCGGGCAGGTATCCGGCTCTCCTCAGTTTCTTGACGTCTCCCTCCGTGACGGAGGAGACCATCCACTTGCCTCCCGCTCCAGACATGGTTGGAGAAGGTTGAGATGGAAGTGAGGACTTGGGCGCTAGAGCTCGAGTGTGTGGGAGCAGATGAGCAGAGGAGGAAGAAAGCGTGGATAGAAAGGTGAATCCTTATCCCTTTATATGGGCAGACAAAACTAAGCGTCCCCACTTGCCTGGTAAAACTCGCTTATCCCCCAGGCGCCGCAATTGATGGCGCGGTTGAGTTACCCACGCCCGTATTGATGAGAATCCCGTAATAAGGGGACACGATCTCTGCTTTGACAAGACGTGTCGAAAAACTGCCTCACGTTATGTGCAGTGCTGGTTAAAAGAAACGGTTCGAATGATCATCGGGCCATGATGTAACATCATGTTGCCAAAACAAGCTAGCAGATTAGATCTGCGAAAACATTATTCTCTCTACGGTGAAATGTGGAACTTATTTTGCAGGGTCAGACACTATCCTCGTATTCAAATTCTTCTGTGATGTATTCGGAGAAGGAACCCGCCTTGCAATGCCGAAGACAACTGCGCATCAGACTCATCGTCATTGAAGCATGGTTCAGGGGCTACTGTGGGAGTCCTGGATTAGGGGGTCTCCGGACAGCCGGACTATCTCCATTGGCCGGACTGTTAGACTATGAAGATACAAGATCGAAGACTTCGTCTCGTGTCCGGATGGGACTCTACTTGGCGTGGAAGGCAAGCTAGGCAATACGTATATGGATATCTCCTCCTTTGTAACCGACATTGTGTAACCCTAACCCTCTCTGGTGTCTATATAAACCGAAGGGTTTTTGTCCGTAGGACAACAATCACAACATACAATCATACCATAGGCTAGCTTCTAGGGTTTAGCCTCTCTGATCTCGTGGTAGATCTACTGTTGTAACACCCATATCATCAATATCAATCAAGTAGGACATAGGGTTTTACCTCCATCAAGAGGGCCTGAACCTGGGTAAAACTTCGTGTCCCTTGCCTCCTGTTACCATCCGGCCTAGACGCACAGTTCGGGACCCCCTACCCGAGATCCGCCGGTTTTGACACCGACACCTACCGAGTGATGAGAAAGTCTCTCGCTCGGGGGCTTAGCTACAGTTCAATACTCGCCTAAGTTTAAAAAATCCTACCGAGTGGTGAGCAACCCTCCCACTCGGGGGCTTAGCTGCAGTTCAATACTCGCCTAAGTTTTAAAAAAATCCTACCGAGTGATGAGCAAGTCTCTCACTCGGGAGCTTAGCTGCAAATCCGTTTCGCCTAAGTTTAAATAATCCAACGGAGTGGTGAGCAACCCTCCCACTCGGGGGCTTAGCTGCAGTTCAACACTCGCCTAAGTTTAAAAAAAATCCTACCGAGTGATGAGCAACCCTCCCACTCGGGGGCTTAGCTGCAGTTCAATACTCGCGTAAATTTAAAAAATCCTACCGAGTGGTGAGCAACCCTCCCACTCGGAGGCTTAGCTACAGTTCAATACTCACCTAAGTTTAAAAAATCCTACCGAGTGGCGAGCAACCCTCCCACTCGGAGGCTTAGCTGCAGTTCAATACTCGCCTAAGTTTAAAAAATCCTACCGAGTGGTGAGCAACCTTCTCACTCAGAGGCTTAGCTGAAGTTCAATACTCACCTAAGTTTAAAACAATTCCACCGAGTGGTGAACAACTCTCCCACTCGGGGGCTTAGCTGCAGTCCAGTACTCGCCTAAGTCTTAAAGATCGCTCCATTCTTACCCGTAAGGACGACGAGGTGCAGGTCGACCACGAGTTGCCCTCGGAGCTTCGCCACAAATACAACGTCTGCTCCATCCTTACCCATAAGGGTGGCGAGGTACAGGTCATCCACGATCTGCCCTCCGAGCTTCGCCACAAATACAACGTCTGCTCCATCCTTATCTGTAAGGATAGCAGGGTGCAGGTCGACCACAATCTGCTCATGATTCACTCGACTGAGCTGCATCACAAAGTCGGTAGCAACTCAAACTGCAAGAAACAAGTCCTGCGCAAAGAGTCAAAAGATTCAAAAGCAACCAAAGTTCAGATAAAATCCTAAGGTTCCAGAACATGGATTAAAGTACTCGGGCATCAGGCCCGAAGGAGTTTAACGGTTACAAAATCACTCGGCATTGCGAGGCAAATTTAAGGTAGGGCATAAAGTTTGTTCACTCCGCAGGAGGAGGGCTTGCAGGCTCGACGAACTCGTCTAGATCAATCCCGTCAGCAATCCGAGTGGCAGCAGCAATGAAGGTTTCCATGAATGATCGGAAGTCATGCCTTTTGATATTGGCAACCTTGATCGCTGCTAGCTTCTCTTCTCGGGCTTCCTTGTAGTGGATATGAACCAGCGACAGAGCCACGTCAGCACCGCATCGAGCAAAAGATTTCTTCCATTCTTGCACTCGACTAGTGACCTCATTGAGTCAAGTCATCAGAGACTCGAGGTCATTTTGAAGCGTCGCCCTTGGCCAGAGAGTTTTATCGATGTGCGACACCTCCACCTTCAAGCGAGCAAGGTAGCTCGTAACACTGGCAACACGGGATTCCAGTCGAAGCACGTTCATAGCAGCATCATCACCGACGGGAGAAAGGACGGGGTCCAGACCTGTCTCGACCCGCCCAGTCTCTTCTTCAAAGTTTTGACAGAATTCTACAAACTCAAAGAAATAATGAGTCGGCGAATGCCTGATGAATCGACGACAGCTAAATAGTCAAGCAAAGGGAAATACCTTCGAGCATAAGGAACAACTTTTTGGCAAGTGCCCCTAGATAAGACTCTAGGTCATTTCTCTTATGAGAAATGCCTTCAATCTTCTCATTCAAAGCAACTTTGTCCTTCTTCAGACGGGTCGCTTCTTTGTTGGCCTCGGTGAGAGATGCCTTTAGTTTGTCGTTGTCTTCCTCCAGTGCTCCGACTGAAGCAAGCTTCTTATTGGCAAGTGCGGTCTTTTCCTTAGCCTCCTTCTGCGCAGCTGCAAGGTCAAGATCCTTTTGCGTCAAGGCTTGCTTCATTTTCTCTGAAGAATGTGCATTCGGGTCAAGGAAAGGAACGAAGATATAATTTGAGAGATGGTCAAGATAAATAGTCGACAGGTCGTTACCTTCCATACCAGCTACTTCGTCTCGAGCCTTTTTCATGTTTTGATTGGCCAGCTCCAAATCAAGGTTGAGTTGCCTCTGATTTTCCTCGAATTTGGCGAACTTGGAGATAAGCTCACAGGATTTCTACAGTCGGCAAAAGATACATCAATGGACAAGATCAAAGATCATTCGCTTCTGAGTGAATATAACTCTAAGACTACCGCAGAATCAAACATTCTACAGTAGTCTTGGGGACTACACCCAGTGGGTGCACTTATCGTGCCCCCACTAGTTTCCACTCGACATGGCCTGCCCAGACTGAGTGGAGAGAAAAAAAAGAGAAATATATACTCAGATCCCAACCGACTGTTAGCAGTCGACTGCGGTCTCGGGAACTACACCCAGTGGGTGCACTTAGCGTGCCCCACTAGTTCGGATTCCACTCGACATAATCCGCCAGGACTGAGTGGAAGAGTGAAACAATAAAGACATTTCTTTTCAAGACCTCCGCCGAATCACACATTCAACGGCGATCTCAGGGACTACACCCAGTGGGTGCACTACGCGTGCCCCCACTAAACCAGAACTACAACCGACACAACCTAGTGGACTCAACTAGGAAAGTTACTCGACATAAATTCAAACACCCACTGGGTGTGCAGATGCGAAGTGCAGAATAACAGGAGGATGCACGAAGAAAAGTTTTCAGGTAGCATATCCTAACAGAATAAGCAACAAGATAAGGGTTCAGTCAGAAGCCAACTTACCTGGACATTGGCTCGAAGGGCCGCACTGGCGTCATAAGCAGCCTGACTGTTTTCATAAACCACCTTCACTCGCTCCATCATTATGCCAGGTTGGCGAATGGCTTCTGCGGCGGCATCAGCCTGGCTTTCTGGAACGTGATGAGTAGTGAAGAATGGGATTGACGGTGCAGTCGCGGCAGCTTGAAGTTTCGAGGCATGAGGATGGATAGTTCGAGCAAACACTGGTGTAGTCGACGATGTGGGGCGTTCACTTGATACTGGAGCAGCGAAAGTAACAGAAGCTCGAGTCACATCTTCAGGATGTTGAGTCACTGGTTCTGCCACCGGCACCGATCTGGATGTCTTGCTAGTTGATGCCTTCTTACTCCTCCTGGGCCTCAGCGGCACGTCATCATCGTCATCTGGAAGATCAATGACATGGGGAGGAGCTGCAAAAAGAGTTTGTTGGCGGAATTTAGTCGGTCAACAAAATGGCTCAAAGCAGCCATACCTGTGGCTCCTTTTGGTGGCGTGACGTCATGTGCTTGTATCCCAATTTCTTCAAACTCGCTGTTCCACAAGTTCATATTGGCGACACAGTGCTATTTTGGCTTGATCGTTGGCAGCTGGGAAATCATGTTTTCCTTTTACGTGAGTGCTTCCCAAGGCTTCATTCATTTGTAATTGATGATGTAATCACTGTCAAGGAGTTTTTGGAACTGCCTGATGCCTTGGATCATTTCCATTTGCCTCTATCACAGGAGGCTTATGATGAAATCTCACAGCTCCTGGCCCTGCTGCCTTTCATCAACCTAGACGAGGAGAGCAATGACATATGGATATGGCCTTCTAAGTCTGGTGCCTTTATGTCAAAGATATACTATGACTCATGCTTCTCTCACCTAGTGGTTGATCCTATCTTCAAATGGATTTGGAAGAGTTCATGCTCGCTCAATTTCAAGGTGTTTGGCTGGCTTCTTTTAATGGATCGTTTGAACACTCGGGATATGATGCAATGTCGACATTGGAACATCCAGGATGCAACATGTGTGCTATGCAACTGTGCACAACATGAGGATCGAGCTCATCTCTTCTTTGCTTGAAACTTTAGTCAAAGGGTTTGGAATTACCTTGGGATCTCTTGGTCTGTTCAACCGAACCAAACCACATATAAGATGGCTGAATCAGTTAGGTGGGATTTTGGTCATTCCTTCTGCATTGAGGTTGTCTTCACTACTTCTTGGAATATTTGGACACAAAGGAATGGGAAGATTTTCAAGAATGAGCAACCTTCTTTTAGAGCTTGGAGGAGGAACTTTATCCATGACATTTCTCTTCTGTCTCATAGAATTAGATGTAAATATAAAGATAGCTTATTGTCTTGGATAGCTAACCTTTCATAGTTTTGTTGTAAGTTCCCCTTCTCTTTCCTTGTACAATTGTATATTTGTAAACTTGTAATTTCCTTTTCTTTATTAATAAAGGACTGTGAGGCTGTTGCCTTGCAGTATATAGTCAAAAAATGGCTGAGAAAGCAAAGGCAAGTTTGCAAAAAATCATACCCGGGTTAGAAGTAATAGTGTCTTCTACATCTTCATCATCATCCCTGTAAGCAGAAGTCCTAGAAGTGGCAGCTCTGCAGGTTTCAAGATTCACTCGGACAAATGAGAAAGAGAGTCGACAGCATAAATCCTCGATCGAAAAGTGGGGACAAGACACTTACGCAGAAGCGACGGGGACGTCAATCTTGATCTTGGGCAGGGCCTTCCGAGGCTTTGGTTCTGTAATCTTTTGCTACTTCAGGGCCTTCTCAGTCATCACAGGGGAAGAGGTCCGAGTGCGCTTGGAAGTTTGTCTGGTCGACCTAGCTACTTCTCCATGGACACTCTCCAGGTCGTGCTTATGTTTAGAACGCTTTTCAATGCCAGGCGGTGACTCAACTTCCTCACCACTGCTCGAGTCCTTGCTTTCCTCCTCCTCTTCCCCTCCATCACATTGCCAATCCATCCTTTCACCTCTGCTTGCCCCCCCCCTTCGGGGTCTTGCTCCTGCTCTCCGTTGGGCATCGAGTACATCTCAATGAGAGCCTGAAAGACAACAAGTGGAACAAATGTCAGTCGATTGGCAAAAAGCAATTACATGATAAATCAAAAAAAACTCGGAAGATAGAATTGGACCTTGTCTGGTTCATATGAGTTGTCGAGTGGAGGGATTCTCCTGGACCCCCTGGGGTTATCTTTGTTGCCCGTGATGCCCCTCAACCACTGCTCCACCGTGTCCTCGTCGACTTCTTCTTGGTGGATCCGAGTGGTACCTTCGAGGCCCGAATACATCCACATCAGATGGTCGCGGGCTTGAAGTGGCTAAATGCGTCGTCTGAGGAAGACCCCCAGTAGATCCATGCCAGTCACGCCATCATGAACGAGCTGGACCACTCGCTCGACCAGATCCGTCACCTCCGCTTTCTCCTCCGGAGTCACTTTCAAGGCAGAGGGATTCTCGACTCGAGCCATGGAAAAGGGGGGACGTCCAGTCGACTGGCCTGGAGTCGGCTTGTCGTTGCAATAGAACCAGGTCGACTACCACCCTCTGACTGACTCGAGAAGATTCATGGTTGGGAAAGTACTTTTACCTCTCATTTGGATCCCAAGACCCCCGCACATCTGGATCACATGGGTCCTCTCATCACTCCGATTGGCCTTTTTTACCGACTGAGAATGACAGGTGAAAATGTGTTTTAGGAGGCCCCAGTGTGGTCGACAACCCAGGAAATTATCACACATGGACACGAATGCAGCGAGGTACACGATAGTATTGGGGGGGGGAAATGATGAAGTTGTGCCCCAAAGAAGTTCAAGAAACCTCGGAAGAAAGGGTGGGGAGGCAAAGAAAAACCACGGTCGACATGGGTGGAGAGGAGCACACACTCACCCTCCTGCGGCTGCGGCTCGATCTCGCCCTCCGGGAGCCGCGGTGACTTGTGGGGAATCAGTCCTCCCTCGACCAGATTGTCGATGTCGTCTTGCCGGATCATCGACCGAACCCAATCTTCCTGGATCCAGCCGCGCGGCAGGCCAGATCTCGATGAGGATCCGCCCCGGCTGGTCTTCTTCCCCTTCGCCTTCGTCATCGCCTTCTTTGCGCGCTCCAAGGCCGCCGTCTTCTCCTTCCCCATTGCAGCGAACAGAGCTCGAGCGGACCGGCAGTGCCGAGAGCAGAGGTGGATGCGGTGGATAAGCATAGGAGAAAGGGAGAGAATGGGGCGCACTGTGCAGAATCCCCAGCCACGTCGCCTTATATGAGGTCTTCTCCCGAGTGGCTGACTTGAGGGTCCAAGTAATCCCACAACAGTTGTGTGCGCAGTACATGGCGAAAAAGGTGGTGCAGTAATCGAGGCGCCCCTGCCTAATCTTCTCCGATTACTGTGGCCTCCTCCACCCCGCGTGCTTCCCGAAATTTGAATCCCGCAGGATCCGCAAGCAGTAGAGCAACCTATCACACAGAAGAGTTTTTCCGTATATCAACACTCGAAGCTTTTCAATAGAAGTTCACTCGACAAACTAAGAATGGATCAAGGCGACTGAAAAAGAAGTTGAAGTCATCATGATTGGTCATTTGATCTTAGTAAGACGCTTCCGAAGCGCAAGAATTGAGTCAGAGGTATTTTCAACTCCTTCTCCACTCAAACCCTGAACCATTTGGGGGCTAATGATGAAGCTATGTACCTAGGGTAGGGTCATAGGCCTGACCTAGACACCCTCCACTAGGACATCACCCTAAATCCAGAAGTATTCAAGGGATACAATCATCCACTCGACCGTAAACGCTCCACTCGGAAGACTCGGTGCCACTCGATCATGACAATGATCACTCGACGATCAGAAGACCTAAAGCCACTATGTATAGCAACGGTCGAATGTTTACTCTGTAGACTTAATGGTCATTTATGTCATTTTATTGTTGGCGTTACCAGAAACACCCAGTCTTTATGTACTGTAAACCCTGTGTAACTGAGGACGGGAGGCGTCTGGCAAACTCTATATAAGCCACCCCCTCCTCAAGGACAAGGGTTCACACCCTTGTAATACCACACTCACATAATCCAGTCGGCCGCCTCCGGGAACCGAGACATAGGGCTCTTACTTCCACCGTGAAGGGCCTGAACTCGTAAATCTTGTGTGTACAACTTCACCATAGCTGGGATCTTGCCTCCTCATACTTACGCCCCATTCTACTGTCAGCCTTAGAACCACGACATCGGCCGCTTGCTGTTTCTCTGCTGGGGGCGCTGGACTGGGGCCTCGGCCTCCTCCCGGAGCGGTGTTAATGGAGATGAAGCCTGGGGATAAGGAGAAGACGGGAGGCAGGTTGTCCAGTAGGAGTACCACCGCATCGACGCGTTCTTCTTGTACTGGTGACCTGCTGCCCATCGGCCTGGTTCTTCCCCCCTTTTCCTGGTGTCGTCATCACTGTTTCTTCTGGCTACCGGGAAAAGGCTCGTTCCCTTGGTGCTTCTGCTTCCTTTTGGGGTCTTCTGGCCGGGCTCCGGTGCCTTCCTCTGCCGGTGCTTGTGCTAGAGACCCTGGTCAGGTCCTGGAGGTGCTGACCAGGGGACTCTCGAGGTGTCCTACACGTCTTCCTCCTTCGTAGCCTCGCCATTCCCCTGCTAAGGTGCTGCCCCTGCCTTCTTCTTCTCTTATTGCATTACTTGGGATAAGAGGGACAGGGAGAGGATTTTACGGGGCACATATCTTTTTTCAGTCTTAAACTTGTAGGCAAACCCAAATTTTAATTCAAATAATGTAATCCCTTTCATCCATGCTTGTGTTTTGTAATGCTTGTACTTGTATCTGCATGTCAATGAAAGAGATAAACCTTGCCGGGAACCCGTGCATGTATATGTCCATGCAAAGGTAGAGTGCGTCTTTATTGTAATTAAACGAGTTTTGCCCGGCAGGATATCCTGCCGGCACCCTTTTCATCTGCCGGAGAACCATGTCTATCGGGGAATAGACTGAGGTGCTAGCCCCCCCCCCCCCCGCCCACTCTCTTTTTACCAAGGGCCACTATGACCATCCAGGCCGAAGCAGCATTTGAGCCAAGGATGGGAGCACCCTAGTTCCGAGAGAGCGGCAAGGTTTCTCTATGCACAAGTTATAGCTTACGGAACACTAATGGACAAGAGGTAAACCTATCTGTTTGGCTTGTCGGGGATCACTGTGTCATGCAATCTTCTCGTCCCTTGTCGGAGTCAAGTTCACGGAAAGAACCTGCAACTCCATGTAGATGAGAATGAATGCAGGATTCAATCCTATATATATGCATATGCAAATGCTCATGGAATGCTTATGCAGTGATATGGGTGTGCTCGTGCATGCATGCGATCTCGATCGGGCCCCCCGATATTGCTTATTTATTTTATCTTGCATGGGGTCATCACCCTGGCTTTGTACAAGGGGTTACATGCAACTGACACAAGGCCTGTACAAAAGGGTGGCTGCCGGGCAGTGGCTGGCAACCTCGCACCGTACAGGTAGTACTTACGGAGATGCTCAATATTCCATGAGTTTCTCAACTGTGTGCCATCGCCGGTCTCCAGATAGACTGCGCCAGCTCTGGTGACTCGTACCACCCGGTAAGGGCCTTCCCACTTCAGTGACAGCTTGTGTGTACCCTTGGCGGACTGAACGCGCCTAAGAACAAGGTCACCTTCCTCAAAACACCGGGCATGAACCCTGCGGCTACGATAGCGATGCAGAGCTTGCTGGTAGCATGCAACACATGTGGCAACCTGGAGAAGGTTCTCCTCAAGTAGCACAACGTCATCACGCCGGTGCTGATCTTGCCCTACTTCATCGTAGGGAAGCACTCGAGGGGACCCGTAAATGAGTTCCGTGGGGATAACTACTTTTGCCCCGTAGACCAGGGAGAAGGGAGTCTGCCCGGTAGCTCGGTTAGGTGTCGTTCCGAGGGACCAGAGAACTACCGGAAGCTCCTCAATCCACCGCCTGCCGTGCTTCTGTGGCGTATCAAAAGTACTTGTCTTGAGTCCATGAAGCACTTCAGTGTTCGCCCTCTCAGCTCGTCCATTGCTATGGGGGTGTTCCATAGAAGCGAATGAGGTTTTGCATCAGAGGGTGTGAACGTATTGCATGAAGGCGTGGCTCGTGAACTGGGTGCCGTTGTCAGTGATGATCCTTGCTGAAACTCCAAAACGACACACCAATTCTTTCAAGAACTTGATAGCCGATTAAGAAGTCACCTTTCTCACATTAGTCATTACCAGCCACTTTGTAAACTTGTCGATGGCAATGAACAAGAATTCAAAGCCCCCAATTGCTCTGAGGATATTGAGCCCCCAGACTGAAAATGGCCATGATAGAGGGATTATCTGAAGGGCTTGGGCAGGTAGGTGTGTTCTCTTGGAATGGGACTAACAGGCTTCACATTTCATGACGAGCTCAACTGCATCTTGGAGGGCTATGGGGCAATAGAATCCTTGCCGGAATGCTTTCCGAACTAATGCCCTTGATCCAATGTGTGGCCCGCACATTCCTCTATGAATCTCAGCCAGTAGTTCCTTTCCATACTCCCGGCAAACACACTTCAATTTCATAACGTTGGGCCTCCTTTTGTATAGAGTGTCATCAACAAACTGATACATAGTGGCCCTCCGGGCTACTCTTTCAACTTCATCTTGGTTGCCAGGGTGTTCTCCGGTTGGAGGAAGTAGACAATGTGCCTTGCCCAAGTTGGAGCCTGAGGCTTGGCAACAAGGACTAGCTGCACCTCCTCTGCTGCGGGAGCACCAGCCTCATATGCAGGGTCCAGAGGCCCGGCTGGAGGGGGCGGTCAAGGAGGCTATGATGAGTTGTTTTCGGCAGGGTCTCCGTCTGGAGCGGATGGCTCTGCCGGGAGAGGCTTACCATAGTCCAACTTTCTCCTCTTCCAGGCCACTGTGGCTGGTTATACAGAGGGTTAAGAGAGATGGAGAACAAAAGTTCCTGGTTCCATAGGAAGCTTCTGCGCAGCACACTTTGATAGATAATCAGCTATGCTGTTTTCCGCATGGGGTACGTGCTCTGTTTGCAACCCGTCAAAGTGTTCCTCCAATCTCCTTACTTCCTCGACGTATGCTTCCATCAATGGGCTTTGGTAATCCTGGTTCACTTGTCTTACCATGAGCTGTGAATCTCCTCGAATGACCAGCTTCTTAATTCCCAAATCTACTGCAATCCTGAGGCCGGCAAGGAGCCCTTCATACTCTGTTGTATTGTTGGTGGCTTCTTCCCGGGCAAAGTGCATCTGGACGACGTACTTCAAGTGCTCCCCGGAGGGGGCAACAAGAAGCACGCCAGCCCCTGCACCTTGTTGGGAAAAAGCACCATCAAAATACATAATCCATTCTTGGGGTGATTCCTTGCCCGGGACAGTTGTCTCTGTCCTTTCCTCATCAGGGGTTGGCATCCATTCTGCAATAAACTCTGCCAATGCCATGCTCTCAATAGTTGATGTGCTCTCAAACTTCAAACCAAAGTTGGATAACTCCAAAGCCCATTCCACTATTCTGCCAGTTGCCTCAGGGTTTCGAAGTATCCTTTTCAACGAGAAATGAGTGACAACCGTGATCTCATGGGCTTGGAAGTAGTGGCGCAGTTTCCTTGAGGCCATAATGAGACCAAAGATCAACTTTTGCATGCCAGAGTACCTCGATCTAGCCCCCTGTAACAAGGAGCTGACAAAGTACACCGGGCGCTGCACCACTTTCTTCTTTGTTGCGTCCTTGGGTTTGCTCTCCTTGCCGTGCTCATTGTTGCCCTGATTCTTTTCTCACTCTACCATGATTTGGCCACTTTCTCCTTCATGCACCTCTCGCTGTGCTACCAAGGCCGCACTGACCACTTGGTTGGTTGCTGCCAAGTATAGAAACAATGGCTCTTGTGGTTTGGGCGCAACCAAGGTAGGCACCGATGATAGGTAGGCTTTCAATTGCTACAGAGCTGCTTCTTCTTCTGGGGTCCACTTCATAGGCCCCGCCTTCTTCAAAACCTTGAAGAATGGTAGGGCATGCTCGGCAGACTTGGAGATGAATCTGCTCAGCGTAGGAACACATCTCGTCAAGCGCCTCACATCTTTAACTGCCCTTGGTGCTTGGATCTGCTCAATGGCCTTGATGTTGTCGGTGTTGGCTTCAATCCCCTGATGGGACATGAAGAACCCAAGTAGCTTGCCGGAGGGAACACCAAATACACACTTCTCCGGATTAAGCTTCAGATTGATCTTGCACAGATTGGGAAATGTCTCTTCCAAATCCCGGATAAGGGTAGCCTTATCCTTGGTTTTGACCACAATATCATCCATATAGGCTTCTATATTTCTATGCAACTCTGGCTCAACACCGATCTGGACTGCCCTTGCAAAAGTGGACCCGGCACTCTTTAATCCGAATGGCATGCAGACAAAGCAATGCGTACCACACGGAGTGATAAATGATGTCTTCTCTTCATCTTCCTTGGACATGAAGATCTAATGATATCCTAAGTATGCATCAAGAAAGGAGAGCAAATCACATCCCAATGTAGAATCCACGATCTGGTCGATGCGCGGCAAGGGAAATAAGTCCTCCGGGCAAGCCTTGTTGAGGTCTGTGAAATCAATGCAAAGCCTCCACTTCCCATTAGCCTTCCAGACCACTACTAGATTTGCTAACCATGTAGGATGCAGTACTCCTCAGACCAAACCAGCTGCCTCCAATTTCTTGATCTCTTCGGTAATGAACTGCTGCCGCTCCAAGGCCTGCTTCCGGACTTTCTGCTTGACGGGTCGGGCATGTGAGCATATAGAAAGGTGGTGCTCAATTACCTCCCTGGGAACATCGGGGATATCAGGTGGTTGCCAAGCAAACACATCGACATTCCCCCGCAGGAAGGCAACAAGCTCGCTTTCCTATTTGTCATCGAGGGTCACGCTGATAGTGGAAGTACCATCAACACCAGCCAGCCCTGCCAGGACCTCCTTCACTTGGGGTGCAGTAACCTTGGATCTCTTGTTGTTGTAACACTCGGGCACGTCGTCAACGGGTGTCATGCACTTGGAGGGGTACACTTCCTAGACTCTTTGCCGGAGTCCTACAATCCCTCTTCTTTCCTTTGATCTCCTTGGCGGGAACTGCTGCTGCTGCCTCTGCTGCGACTGCATCCCGGTACATCTTGTCCACGTAGATAATTGCATCCTTCTCATCTGATGAGATAGTGATGACTCCTAGTGGCCCGGGCATCTTCAAAGTGTTATAAGCATAGTGGGATGCTGCCATGAACTTGTCCAGGGCCGGGCGTCCCAGATTCCCATTGTATGGTTGGGGGAGATCAACCACATCAAACACAATCCTCTCAGTGTGATAGATCAGTTCTCCCCCAAAAGTGACCGGCAACGTAATCTTCCCCTTAGGATGACTCCTGCCGGGATTAACTCCTTGAAACGTGTCGGTGGCCTCTAGCTCATCCTCTCCTATCTAAAGCTTGTTGATAACTGCTAGGGAAATCAGATTCAACCCGGCCCTATCATCCACAAGCATCTTTGTAACCTCGAGGTTGCGAATTGTTGGGGAGACCAACAACGGCAAACACCCCACCGCAGTGGTGTGATCAGGGTGATCCTCTTCGTCGAAGATGATCGGTGTGCGGGACCATTTGAGCAATTTCTGGGCCTCTGGCGCTAGTTCCACATCATTGACCTCTCGTGCCCATCCCTTGAGTTGGCGATGAGAGGTGTGCAAAGATGCACCCCCATCAATGCATAGGGCGTCAGTGGCCTTCTGAAATTCCTGCTCACTAGTTTCCTCTTCATCCCCTCCATCACTGGCATCATCACAGGTCTCCTTCTCTTGGCCCCTGGTGGGCTTTCCCTGGTTCCGAAAGGGTCTACCAGGGCGATTTGCTTCACCACTCCAGCCCTTACCGCCAGCATCATTCTAACCTTTCTCCTTGTCACGCTTATCATACTCTGCCCTCTGCTTCTTGACGAGTTGCTCAACCTGATAACACTCCTGAAGGTCGTGGCCTTTGGTCCGGTGGATCTTGCAGTACGACCCATCACCTTTCCCAAGTTTTTCCACGGCAGCGGCTTCCCGGTAGGCAGTGCACGCGGCAGCTTCCTTGTCGGGGGCCTCCGCCTTGGCCTTCTTGTCGGTACTAGGTGTGCCCGAACCTTCTTTAATCATCACTGCCTTATCTCTTAGCCTCTTACTGCGCTTCTTGCACTTCCTCTGACTGGTTGATTCATCTTCATCCTCTGAATCAACATTAATGCAATCCTCCTCTCCAGGCAACTGCCTTCCTTCTTCCATCCAGGCACATTTATCCACTAGCGTATATATTTCTTTCACAGTCTTGGGCAACTACACGTTCATTTTGGAACTAATGCGGCGGTTGTGCACATTGGACTGGAAAACTGCTATATGGCTGCCGAATCGATATTTGGAATATTTCTATGAACTTTACTGAATCTCTGCAAATACTTACAGAGGGTTTCTCCTTCCTTCTGCTGGAGAAATTGTAGGTCACTGGGCCTACCGGGCTCTTGGTGGCCACCGGTGAAGGCACCGATGAACTCGTGGCATAGGTCTGCCCATGACGAAATGGTGTTCTCCGGCAGGTGCATCAGCCAAGACCTCACATTGGACTTGAGGGCCAAAGGGAAGTAGTTGGCGAACACATTTCATGTCTTCCCCTGGCAGCCTGAACAGCGATGGTGTAGATGCTCAGGAACTCTGCCGAGTACAGCCTCCCGTCGTACTTCTCAGGTATCTCTGGCTTGAACGTGCGAACGGACAGCCAACGGACTTACCGCAGCTCACGTGTAAAGTCAAGGTAGCCGACCTCGAAAGGTAGGCACCCACCAACATAGAGCGCAGGCTCGTCGATGTTGAGGCCGTCGCACCCGTTAGTCTGGCGGGGGTCGTTGCGGCGCCGTTCAGCGATGACTCGTGCGTCCCCCTGCTCCCTATCTTTCGGGGTTCGATGTTGGCTTGGATGTGCTCGAGGGTCAGAAGAGGCCATCGAGACATCGTCGGGGTCTTGATTCTACTACGCCCTCGCCGGCTATCATGGTGGGAAAAAAACCATGGGGAACACCCCTCCATACGGCCAGCAGTGCGGGTGCGGCTGTCACTTGGGGAGGTTGCAGTGGGCAAGCTCGTCGTGAGCCCCCAGCTTTGGTGAAACCGAGCAGGCTTTGGATGGTGGCACGCCATTCATCCATCTGCTCCGCTGCTGGCAGGAACCCCAGCAGTAGCTGAGCTCGCGCCATGGCCTCCGTGGTTGTGCTTGGCATGGATGTCGATGACGTCGACCGCACCGTAGCCTGGCTTCGGATGGTGCCAGTGGTGGCGACCACCGGTGCAATGGGGTCACGCATCGGTGGTGCTCGAAGATCAGCGGCTCCGTTGAGCGCAGCGATCAGGTTGGCTGGTCCGGGAGGAGGCGCATGCACCGCAGCCGCTCCCATGGTGGGAGCGACCGGAGGGCGATGGCTTGCCCTAGACCAAGCATCGTTGTTGCAGCTGTGCTCGTTGGCGAGGGGAGGGGTGCGCATGGAGTGACCCCCTCACTCGCACCTTGTAGTGCTTGATTGTCGAGACGCTGCTGATGCTATTCTCTTCCGGTAGCTCCGGGCCCCGTGTCGGCCACAGGGGAGGTGGTAATGGCACCGGCTTCTCCAACCACACCCCCAGCAGCGTCTACATCCTCGCGTGCCTCTGTATCCCCCGTGGCGTTAGAGGCCGCGGGCGGTGGAGCTTTCAAGGTGGATGGATGGGCCGAGGTGCCAGATTTCTTCTTGGGCACCATGGTCGATGGCGCTGTCGAGGATGAAGATGGCGATGAAGATGACGCGCGACGTACACTTCCAGGATCGCGCAAGCGCCCCCCCCCTACCTAGCGCGCCAAAGATGTCGCGGGATGTCCACGGGCACCTGTGGGACCGGGTGGCTGCTTCTTGGTTCGGCAGGGGGACGACGCATTACACAAAGAGCAGACCAGCGTACGGTAGTGCGGAAGATCAAGTTGGCCAGAAAAAACCCAAATATCGGAGAAGAAATATGAGGCTATAAGAGATCATGCATAAAAGAGATCAAAGAAACTCAAATACTTTCATGGATATAAAAACATAGATCTTATCAAAAACTCGAAGTTCATCGATCCCAACAAACACACCGCAAAAAGAGTTACATCATATGGATCTCCAAGAGACCATTGTATTGAGGATCAAGAGAGAGATTATGTCCAATTTAGTGGGTCCATCATGAATGCCTTTGGAGGGCTTCTTCCGCGGTCCTAATTTCGGATCGCGGAATCCGGCATTCACTGTCGTGTCTTCGGCTTCACCGTCGTTGTGGTGACGCTTATGTCTGTTGCACCATGGTTTCCCGTTTCCATCCCAGACTTCCAAGGTGTCGAGGTCTTCTAGGTTGCTGCTTCTACGAGCCAACCAACTATCTTCCCCGATGCAAAAGCGGGTCATTACAGAGGTGAGTGCCGACATGGTCCTTGGCTTATCCTAGCCGAGCTAGCATTGTAGCCACTCGTCCCGGATATTATGCTTAAATGCGGCTATGGCTTCGGCTTCCGGATAGTCGATGATCTGGTTCTTTTTGGTCAAAAACTGCCGAGCTGACTCGCCGGGCTGTTGGACCACGTGGCTCAGGTCATCGGCATCCAGAGGACGGACATAAGTGCCTTGAAAGTTAGCTCGGAAAGCATCCTCGAGCTCTTCCCAACTCCCTATGGAGTTTTCAGGGAGGTTCTTCAGCCAATGCTTGGCTGGTCCTTTGAGCTTTAATGGCAAGTATTTTATGGCATGGAGATCATCTCCTCGAGCCACGTGAATGTGGAGAAGAAAGTCTTCGATCCACACGGTTAGGTTTGTAGTCCTGTCGTACTGTTTGATGTTTAAGGGTTTAAATCCCTCAGGGAACTCATGCAACATACCTCATCTGTAAAGCACATCTGGTGAGTGGCACCCCTGACTCAGCCCACGTCGCACCGGAGTTCAGCTGCCATCCGGGCCCGGTGCTGCTCCCGAACTTTATCATTTTGGTCGAGCCAAGCTTGGTATCCGTCCCATCTATTAGGAGGGTATTCTCTAGATCCGCAAATGGACCTTGTTTGACCTATTCTAGCATCCAGGTCACGGGGTAAGTTGTATTCGTATTCTTGCCACTTTGACGAGGACGAGCGGGAGGGTGTTCGTCCTCACCAACCGGCCTGTCCTCGGAGCCATTAGGGTCCTCGGGATCAAACTACGCCTTGCGCTGCTTCAAATTATCTGGCTGTTGTTCGGTGGTAGCAAGGTCACTGAGGTTCTCCATATTGTCTGGGGTGTCATCTTCTGTGGTGCCCGTGTTGCTTTCTCTGCCCCGACGCCCCCTGGATTGTCAATGTTGTCTTTGGCGTTTGGGCGGATCCTCGCCCGGCTTGTTGCTATCTCTCCTGGTGGTGTCGTCCTTGTTATTAGTGCCATCACCGTTGTCCTTGGGGGTGTCCACCATGTAAACATCGTAGGTGGAGGTGTCCATCCATCGGCCGGTGACAGAAGGGGTAGTGTCAGCGTGGGCCATGTCTTTGTTGTCTTCATCCATGTCATCGGCCTCCTAAGAGGCGTAGTCCAGCATGTCGGTTAAGTCCTTGACAGTGGCTACTAAGTGGGTGGTGGGTAGGACATAAAATTCCCTATGGCCTGCCTCGAGGCCCCGCTGAGCATAGGCCAAGGATGGGCCATCCAAGATAGTCATCATTTGGATCCGATCTAGTGCCTCATTTAATAGGGCGAGACTAGCCGGATTAGAGTATGAGGTTTCTCCAGAGTCTGTCTCCGCTGTGATGGTGAGGAGAGGGGTGAGTTCGGCCAGGGCTGACCCCTGGTCTTTGGACGCCGAACTTGCGTCAAGGCTCAAAGCCAGATCCGTGGTAAGGAGGGTGAGTCTGGCTGAAGATGACTCGCGGTCTTCGAACATGGTGGTCGCGTCTAGGCTTGAAGACGGCTGCAAGGTAAGAGCCAATCTAGAGATCAGATCGGGAACATGTCCCAAAGTCGATGCTTCAGGGTATGTGGGCGTCTCGGATGAGGTTGAGAAGCCAGTGAATATAAGATCACCCCGAGCGTCAGTGACGTACTCTAGGTTACCAAACCTGATCTGGTCCTCGGGGGCGATGCTATCGACCTGGTCGAGATGACCCGTCGAGTCGGCGTGTAGAACAATGTTGTCGAACGCGAAAAGCTGGCCGGGGATGAAGATGTCCATGGTGTTGATGCCATCTCTGATGATTAGGCGAGCCATCGTTCTTTTCAGCAATCCAACAGAGGAACTCTTAGTGAAAGCACCAATGTCAGTGTCAAAACCAGCAGATCTTAGGTAGGGGGTCTGGAGCTATGGATCTTGGATCAATGGGGAACAAGGGACGAAGCACACGATGTTTACCCAGGTTCGGGCCCTCTGTAAGAGGTAAAACCCTATGTCTTGCTTGATTATATTGAAGTGTATAGGATGATTACAGAGTCGATCTACCACGAGATCAGATGAACTAAACCCTAGGTGAGTAGGATGATGATCGTTGTTTTATCCTCTACGGACTAAACCCTCTGGTTTATATAGACACCAGGGGTACTAGGATTACACATGATCGGTTACAACAAGCAAAAAAACATACCGAATCTTCTATCTTGACTTGGAGGACACACCAAGACTTCGAGGGGTTTCCTATCCGAACACGAAGTGGCCTTATAGCTCGGCCTTGTGGTAGTTGTATAGCGGCCCCACCTGTCCGGCCCACCAGAGGTTGGCCGGCAGCCCGAGGAACCCCTAGTGCAGGACTCCCTCAGCAAGGACTGAGATGGATGTTATGGTCTCAGAATTTGGGCAGAAGAAATCTTTCCAAGCCCTCTCCCCTCTCGGGAGAAAATAGTGGAGACAACCAAATTATCACTGGCAACATGTCCGAAAGTAGGCTCATCCCCAGTCTTATATGTAGTGGTATCATCCTCTACTTCCTAAGGTGGGTCTTCCTCCACGTCCATGGCAGGAGTCTCAGGAGAAATTTCTGCAAAATGTACACTAGATTCAGTTATGCGTGCGTCCAGGGAGGAAAGCACAACATTAATAGGCATGGTTGTCTGACAAACCATTTTAGTATTTGCCTTCTCCAGAATAGAGCAATCAAATTGTATATCCTCTGGAAACATGGCTGGTTTGTCCCCCTTTTGGGTAAGAGATAGTTTAGGTGCAGTATATACTTGGGCAGATCCTAGAAATCCACATGAGGCTCTATCAGAATCATACCAACATGCAAGTTCAGGAACAGTACATGCAAGTTCAGGGACGATTTACTACCATAACCCATAGTCCAATCAATCCATTTCGTTTGCACGCAATCATTACCATCAGAACCCAATAAAGGAATTAGTAGTGTATTGGTATTTACCATATTTTGCAGCTAAGTAATGGCATTACCATCTACCGGTTGGTTGAGATCAAAAGTATCAGAAGTAGGGGCAGTATTTTCAATTCCAAGAGTTGAAAGCGGCGAAGGATAATTTTCTACTAAAGAAGTCAGGGTCGCAATCCCCTCCTCTTTGGTACGTACCTTACCATCTTTGTGGGGGGGGGGTTCTTTGGCACTTTTTGTTTAATATGATAGACACATTTTTTGGGCTCCCAAATTCTCTAAGGAGCAAATGGGCCCTGGTAAAAATCACAATCTCTATAGATATGTCCCTAAAGATTGCAACGAAGGCATCGTATTTAGTTGTGACATTGGGGATGAAAATGACCGTAATCTAGGCATCGCGGGTATTTAATAGAGTCCTGAGACAAGCTTCTAGTAAAAAACAGTAGGTGGAGCCTTGGGCTAGTCTAGCCTTTCAAAGACAGAGACCCTCTCCTTGGAGTCACATTGAAAACCTTGGGCTTGATCAAGCCTATCAAAAACAGATGTGCGCACCTGCTGTTATGTGCGCGTCATAGTCTGAGGCCCATGATTTGAAATTGTTTTAGCCGCCTCAATGATTGTATGGGAGGAAATCTCTCGCATGCAAGACTGAATGTGCTAGAAGACAGACGTAGTCGGGATTCTCCTTGGAAGACTGGTAGAGAACAGGCTCTCAGTCTGACCCTTTGAGGGCGAAGATATGATGAGCAGTTTTAGAGTCGCATCTTCATCATCACTTAGGCGATCTAGAGAAGACCTTGGGTAATTGCTTCTGGAAAAATTGGATATCTCTGTGAAATCATGCTTGGCATAAAGCAACCTTTGATATTAGTGAATTCTTTCTACATGATACATGATAAAAAAGGAAGTTACTGTCATTAGCGTGGCTTGATGAGGTAATAAGGTATCCAAATGTCTCTTGTTCTGATCATCAAACATCTTTAGAGAGCCAAAGTGGATTAATGGCTGATTAACTTGGGGATAAAGAGGAGTAGGGGGCCTCCAAAGGTTTCTTGTTCTCGACTTCAAGCCTCTTCATGGAGCCAAATCACATGGATGGCTGCTTAAATTAAGGACCAAGAGCTATAGCATTTGCCCCTGATAAGATAGAATGAAAGAAGTGATTTAAATCTTTCATTGTCCCATGGCCTGAATGTTTTTTATGAGAGATGATAATCGAAGAGTTTGATTCCTCTTGTTCCTAGACTCTGAATTCACGCACAAAGTCGGGACCTCCATTTCCCCACAGATGGACTAATACCGTGAAGTGAAACCGGCTATAGCTTTTATGAGAGTAGATAAAGAAGCCCACCTGTCTTGAGCAAACTGAGAATCTTTAGGTATTATCCCGAAGAAATATCACATTATAGTCTGAAGCAATACCACCAAAACAGGCGCTGAGGTAGGGACAGACAGAGGTATATTCCAGGCGGTGCTTGAAGTGCTTGAAAGAAGCCAACAAGAAGAATTCATGACCACGTCCGCTAGGCAAGAAAGCAACTGGACAGTGGAATCCTTGCTAAACCGATCGTTGGAAGTAAATACCCAGGCGAAGGTCTAGACCAATCTCTAAACCTGAAACCTGTTTTTCTCCACCAATCAGATTATCCAAAGAAGTATCAACAGCCAAAGTGGGAAGAACCTTGGCAGCCGAAGCTGGGGACGATGGGTCCGCAGACGAAGCAGAAGGAGCAAAGGGGGCCATGGGGGGCGGGGAATGCCCAACCATACACCCAATCTTGGCCTTGTAACATGGGAAGGTGTCGGCATCCTGGGAACGGGGGTACCCAGACTTGCCTGCCTACGGCCCAGGGCGTGGCTCCACCAACGGCCTGGTACGACACACCTTCGGGAGCAACCACTCAAGACCCTCGCGAGGGGCCAAGCCTCGCGATGCGGACGACACCAAGACCTCCTAAGGGGCGGCCTCGCTAGGCTGGCTCCCGAGGAGCGGAGATATCTATGCAAGGGGCATCTCACGAGGTCTGCGTGACGTGAGCCATGACGACGGAAGCCAAGCGGGTGCCAGCGGGCGCAGAGTGCCAGTTTCCTCTTTGGTGCTAAAGATACAAGCATAGGCGAGAAGTCCTAAGGCATCAGGCAAAGGTTTCCATATCAATGCAACAAGACCAAGACCAGCAGGATGGTAGGACGGATGTACCGCGGTGCCCACGGCGGCGTCACCACCAGAGCCTTTGGCAGGCGAAGACCACATTTTGTCAGGATAACTTGTACTAGTTGTCTCCCTTCAAAATTGGCCGTAGTGGGATCCCTTCCCGCCTAGCATTTGGTAAGAGGACCAGGGCCTCTATAAATAGTACTTGGCACCACCGTAGTCAAGGATCGGCTCTTCAAGGACCGGCTCATCAAGGTTAGGCTCATCTTGGATCGGATCCACTCCACCAAGTCCATCTCACCAGCTCATCAAGCTCAAGAACACCTTTCCTCAGGAGACTCTTCATCCACTGTACTAGTTCATCCTTAGCCCACGAGGCAATCAACTACACAACACTAGAGTAGGGTATTACACCACAACGGTGGTCCGAACCAGTATAAACCCCCAAGTCTCTTGTTCCTTGGGTTTGGTGAGTTAGGCGTTGAGATCGTTGCGAGAGCATGCTAGGAAGAGAGAGATCTTTGTGCGCACCCTAGAGTTCGACCCTCAAGGGTTTGCCGAAACCCATAATCCAACATTTGGCATACCAGGTAGGGGTGCACCGAAGCTTCGCCTCTCCGCCTGCTTCGTCCTACTCCCATGGCAGACGCCACTCCCCTGATTGGATCGGCGGGCGCCCGTGGAGGCGTCGCGGGCATCCGGGCCTTCACCCCTGCCTTGCTGCAAGTGCAGTGGCCGCGCAAGTTCAAGCCAGAGATGCCGCCCGCTATGACGGCATGGCAGATCCAGCGGCCATCCTGCTGGCGTACGAGGAGGTGATTCTCGAAGCCGGAGGCGATGACCAAGTCAAGGGCAACTGGTTCAGTCTGGCGCCTGACTGCTCAGTATGCTGGGATCCTCGGTAGCCTCCTGGGAGGAGCTGCGCGGTCTCTTTGTCACGCGCTTTGGGACATAGGCGCCCCCCGCGGTAGCCGCTCTCCTTGGGGGTTCGCGGATGCCACCCTCGGATCGCCACGTCAAGCAGTTCGTCCGCCAGATGGGCGCTGCCCGTGTGCAGCAGGGGGCTCCCCCCGGATGGGCAGCGCCCCAGGCTGACCTCACCTTTAGTTTGGAGGACCACCCAGCAATCACCGCGGTCTCAGCCATGCTCTCGATGCTCTCCACGCCCACCATCTACAACGTAGCAGTCACCAAGACCCTCATCAACGGAGGAGTCGGCCTCAACGTTCTCTCCGTGGAAGCCTTCAGCCTGCACCAGGCCCTTCTCCGGAGTCGGTGACGGTTCCATCAGCCCCCTGGGGCAGATCCGCATCCCTGTCACCTTCGGCACCCGCGACAACTACCGCACCGAGCTTATTCTCTTCGACATAGCCCGCATCAGTCTCCCGTACAACGCCATCCTCGGGTACCTTGCCCTGGCTCAGGTCATGGCAGCAACTCACCCTACATACAATCGCATGAAGATGCCGGGGAGCAATGGCGTCCTCACCATGGCCGGGACACCAAGGAGACCCTGACGGCCCTCAAGCTCGCCTTCAGGGCTGCCGCGGCAGTGCGCCCGGCCGACGAAGCCGCCCCAGGAGCTAAGGGAGCCGCACCGACGAAAAAGAAGCAGTTGTTCACTCAGGACCGGGCCGAAAGGAAGCAAGTGCCGGTCGAGGAGGATGGATCCTCGGGAGCCACCTTCACCATAGGCGCTAACCTCGACCCGGACCAAGAGGAGGCATTGGTGAAGTTCCTGCGCGTGAACAAGGAGGTGTTCGCCTGGGAGCCCAAGCAGCTAGTAGGGGTCCCAAGGGGGTAATCGAACACCACTTAAGGGTGAGCCCCAGTGTGTGCCCTGTGAAGCAGAAGGCACGGCGACAGTCCACGGAGAAGCAGTCCTTCATCGTCCAGGAAACTCGCAAACTACAAGCGGCAGGTGTCATTCGCGAGGTCCGGTACCCGGAATGGCTAGCGAACCCCGTCGTCGTGCCCAAGAAAGGCGGGAAGGAACGCATGTGTCTCGACTTCACCAACCTCAACAAAGCCTGCCCCC
Source organism: Triticum urartu (assembly GCF_003073215.2). Lineage (NCBI taxonomy): Eukaryota > Viridiplantae > Streptophyta > Magnoliopsida > Poales > Poaceae > Triticum > Triticum urartu. Next base: position 209,444,542 of record NC_053027.1, on the reverse strand, counting down.
AAGACTTGTTCCCACTCCCTCGCATCGACCAAATCGTCGACTCCACCGCTGAGTGCGACCTGTTATGTTTCCTGGACGCATTCTCGGGTTACCACTAGATCAAGATGGCGGTGGAAGACGTGGAGAAGACAGCCTTCTTGACCCCGTGTGGGGTATACTGCTGCACCTGCATGCCGTTCGGGCTACGCAATGCTGGGCGACCTTCCAGCGGCTGACGCACATCGCCCTGAGCCAGCAGCGAGGGCGAAACTCTGAATCCTACGTCGATGACATCATGGTAAAATCTCAAAAGGCAAGAACCCTCATCCAGGACATGGAGGAGACTTTCACCAGCCTGTGCCAGGTGGACCTGCGGCTCAACCCAGAGAAGTGCGTGTTTGGTATTCCCTCCGGCAAGCTTCCGGGCTTCCTCGTATCGCACAGCGGGATCGAAGCCAACCCGGAAAAGGTCAAGGCGATAGAAGACATGAGCCTGCCACAAACTGTCAAAGAAATGCAGAAGCTCGCGGGCTGCGTGACCTCGTTGGGGCGCTTCATCTCCAAGCTAGGAGAACGCGCCATGCCGTTCTTCAAGATGATGAAGAAGAAGGGCCCATTCGAGTGGACCCTAGAGGCCGACCTGTCGTTTCAAGACCTCAAGAGATACTTGACTAGCCCTCCGGTGATGGTCGCGCCTCGACCCCTCGAGCCCCTGGTGCTCTACCTGGCCACCATTCCCCACAGAGCTAACGCGGTGTTGGTGGCTGTCCGGGAGGAGCGCCAGGCCAAGGATGCGCCGCGTAATGTCGTACCTTCAGCCGGGACAGTACGACGCCAAGACGGCGCTGATAAAACAACGACGACACCCACGGACGATCAGGCCCCACAAGACGGTGTTTCTGGGCCTGCAGAGGCCATGATGGCTAACCAAGCTCCTGAGGTCCCCTCACCTCGGGAGGCGCCACAACCTCCGGAGGCCACAGGCTCCACCGACGCTCCCGCCCTCGTGGAACACCCGGTATAATTCGTCAGCACGGTGTTACGGGACGCAAGAGCACGATACCCCATGCCACAAAAGCTCTTGCTCGCGCTCCTGGTGGCCTCACGTAAGTTGTGTCATTACTTCCAAGGCCACACAGTCAAGGTCGTCTCGACCTACCCAGTAGAGAGGGTGCTCTAGAGCCCCAACGCTGTGGGAAGAGTCGTTGAGTGCAACATCGAACTGCAAGCTTTGCAGCTGGAGTTCAGCACAACCAGGGTCATCAAGAGAGCCACCCTCGCCTATTTCCTGGCAAAATGTACTGACGCTCCGGAGCCCGAAGCAGGCGAGACCCGATCCCTCTCGCTAGGAAATGAAGCACCAGATGGCTGGGTCATGTACTTTGATGGCGCCATTGCACGCCAAGGCATGGGGCTGGCGCCGTGCTCATCTCGCCCACCCAAGACAAGCTCTACTACGTCGTGCAACTCTGCTTCCAGCGGGGCAAGAAGGTCTCCAACAAGATCACAGACTATGAAGGTTTGATCACCAGCCTCAAGGCTGCCGCGGCCTTGGGGGTGAAGCGCCTCACCATCAAAGGGGACTCTGAGCTCCTCGTCAACTTCTCCAACAAGGTGTACGAGCCAAAGGACGAGCACATGGAGGCATACCTCGTGGAGGAACGCAAAATGGAGAAGCAATTCTTGGGCCTAGAACTGCAGCATGTGCCCCTCGGCACAGACAAGGAAGCGGATGATATCGCCAAGAGGGCATCAAGGTGACAGTCCCAGGAGCCTGGCATCTTCGAGGAGTGGCTCTTTAAGCCTTCGGCGGCCCCTCCGGCTGCGGAGCCTACGCCGCCTCAGGAGGAGCTCCCCCCCCCCCCCACCACCAGCAACCTCAGGAGCTCCTGCCTGCAGCCCGACCTCAGGAGCATGCCTGCTCCTTGCGCTTGAGACTTAGGAGGGATGTTGGACTGAAGAATTCAAGGTGTACCTGCTGCGGGGGACGCTGCCGGAGAAAGAGGAAGACACGGAGTGCATGGCCCACCAGGCTACGGCGTATTGCATCCAGGACAGTGAGCTGTACAGAAAACGACCAAATGATGTTTCTTTGCGATGCATCTCCAAGAAGTAGGGGAGCGAGCTGCTAGCTGACATACACGGCGGGGACTACGGGCATCACTCGTCGTCCCACACCCTAGTTGGCAAGGCGTTCTGCAGTGGGTTCTACTGGCCCACGACACTCAATGACGCAGCCGAGCTGGTAAGGTCCTGCGAGGCCTACCAGTTCCATGCCAAGCAAATCCACCAGCAGGCCCAGTGCCTCCAGACTATCCCAATCACATGGCCGTTCACGGTCTAGGGGCTAGATATCCTGGGTCCGTTCCCTCGAGCACCCGGGGGCTACCGCTCTCTCTACATCGCCATCGACAAGTTCACCAAGTGGGCAGAGGTGGAAGCCGTCTGCACGATCCCAGCTGGGTCGGAAGTTAAGTTCATCAAGGGCCTCGTGAGCCAGTTTGAGGTCCCTAACCGCATCATCACCGACAATGGCTCACCGTTCACTAGCAATCTCTTCAAGACATATTGTACTAACCTTGGAACGCAGATTTGCTACGCTTCGGTGGCACACCCCAGGAGCAACGGCCAAGCCAAGCGCGCCAACGCGGAGGTCTTGACCAGGACCTTCAAGAAGAAGCTTGAGGCCTGCGGCAGGGGCTGGCATGACGAGCTCCAGTCCGTGCTATGGTCCATCCGCACCACCGCCACCAAGCCGACAGGCGAGACCCTGTTCTTCCTCGTCTACGGAGCAGAAGCGGTTCTCCCTCACAAGGTCAAGCATCGCTCCGCGCGGGTCCTGGCATTCGGCGAGGCACGTCAAGACGCCATGCGGGGGACAGACCTCGTGCTGGGGGAGGAGCGCCGCCATCAAGCCTCACTCCAGGCGGCGAGATACCAGCAGGCGCTGCAATGGTACCACTGCCGCAACATCCGCTCCAGGACGATCGAGGTGTGCGATCTCGTCCTGAGGCGGGTGCTCTCCAGGGAAGGTCTGCATAAGCTCTAGCCCATGTGGGAGGGCCCATTTAGGATTGCCCGCGTCTCCAGGCCTGGCGCCACGCGCCTGGAGACATAGTACGGGACCCCCATCCAAAATGCCTCGAACATCCAGCACCTCTGGAAGTTCTACCCATGAAGCAAGGCCCAGTACCTGTGAAGGTCTCCTCTCGTGATACTCTCACGTAATAATGAGTGGGGTTGTACACGCCCCGGAGTCTCCGGAGTGCCGCCCTCTGGCCTCGGGGGCTCCCTCCCACGTCCTAGTGGCAGCACTTAGCTCCTTGCTGGTGAGAAGACTAGACTTGGTGTCGGACGCGGCTGTTCATTTGCTTTCTGTAGTTGGTTTTCCCCCCTTTTATGAAATTTGGAGTTCTAGCATTTCTCGATTGCTCGGTTGAACCCATTATTTTTCTCTATTTCTTTGCTCGGTTCTTTGTTTCACGCCAGGGAGGGCGGCAGTTGCCTGACCCTCTCCCTCGCGTGCCTCGCGCGGGGGCTGGGCAGGTGTGTGCGTGTGCTGGGCTAACCTAAGCCTCGGACATGCCTCACCAAAGCCCTGTCCCTCCAGAGCTTCGCTTCCCCTGACCTTTGCGAGGCACCCTTGATTGTGCTTGCGGTTAGCGCAACACTCTAAGTCCGTGCCCCACGGGTAACGCGACGTGGTAGGCAATGATCATAAGGCCTCGTGCAAGGAAGGATAAGGCACCCGACAGACGTCCTAACAATTTTTGCAGCTCTGTGGCACCTCCCGAGGTCAACGGCTCCCGAGCCAGCAACAAGGAGGGCTCACCAGGTGCCAGAGGGCGCGCCCTCATGAGGCAGGAAACTACCATGGGCGCATCCAGCTAAGTTATCCCTCTATGTCTACATGAAGCACGAACACCATAACACAACACAGGAACAATAAACATAACACAAGTGGCATGAAAATTATGGTTCATTACACGCCCTCGCAGGGCCCCATACTTGTTTCTTATAATGCAGGAGGAAAGCAAAGGACTGGCGAAAGAGGCTCCTATGGCGCGGCTGCTCACGAGGAACGGCCCCCCGGGATCAGCAGGAGCCCTCCTCGCGCTTCACTACGGCGCGGTGACGGGACGACCCGCCACCGTCCTTGAAGCGAGCCCGATGGCGTGGCGGCTGGTCGTAGCCGCCACTGCTGGAGCTTTTGTGGAACGAGCCACGGCCGTCGTCGTGGGCGAGTCCACCCTCGTCCTCATCACAACCGTCACCAAGGCCGAGAACTTCGTCACCCTCGCTGTCTTTAGGGCAGTACCCGGCACAACAACCATCTTCCCCGAACACCCTCATGAAGAGGGTCGCAGCACCGTCGTACTTGAAGTGGAGGGTGCACCGCCTACTCAAACCGCGTGCGCGGGAAAACGTCAGCCAGCCGCGGGCCAGGGCTACATTGCCCATGATGGAGACCTCCACCGCGACCCACGAATCCTTGATGCAGTAGCCGTCGGCCTCCATCTAGAGGCCGCCAGGACCTGTGGCCGGTAGCTCGCCGGCAAAAGAGCGTGGAAGCTGAAGGCAGGTGCCGGCCGGGTTCTCCGACCACACGATGAACTCCAGCAGCACCTTCGTTGAGTGGAAGCGCGGACGGGGAGGGCGGGCGACCATGGCGCGCCTCCCTTTGTGGCAGGACTGTCGCATCTCAGGCGGCTCCCGCCGCGCGAGGATACGCCGCTGCGGCTGCCAAGAGTGGCGCCAGACCCCGAAGAAGTTTGTCCGCGCCCACAGGGGACCACAGCGGGGGTTGCCACGTGCTTGTAGGGGCGGCCGCGACCCCGCTTGGGCGGTGGTGAGTCGGGCCCCTCCTGGCGCGTCTTCCCCTTCTCTGCGGCCGGTAATCTCTTCGTCAGCGCCATGGGTGTCGCAACGGGACGGCGGAGCAAAGAGGAAGAAGAAGAAGCAAATGGAGTGGAGGAGAGGATGAGCGACGGGGGCTCCGCCCCTCTCCTCATTTATAGCCAGAGGGAGGCCAACCGCCGGCCTCCATGATCTAAGGTAATGATGATTTTGTTCTGCATGCAGCAGGGACTCGTCAAGTCGGACGGTTGCCAAGGCAGCATGGGGAAGTGGAGATGCCCACGTCCTATCAATCGCCATGCGTCAATCAAGGACGCAGGCGGTTGGGGCCTACGGCGCACTGCACTTGCCCTTTGGCTTCGCCTCGTCGCCAAGTCCAAGTGCGCCTTGGGCCCGGGGGCTATTGTCGGCGTCCTGGGAATGGGGGTACCCAGACTTGCCTGCATGTGGCCTAGGGCGTGGCTCCACCAATGGCCTATTACGGCCCACCTTCGGTAGCAACCACTCAAGACCCTCGCAAGGGGCCAAGCCTCGCGAGGCGAATGACACCAAGACCTCCTCAGGGGCGGCCTCGCTAGGATGGCTCCCGAGGAGTGGAGATATCTATGTAATGGGCACCTCGCAAGGTCCGCGTGATGTGAGCCATGACGACCGAAGCCAGGCGGGCTCCAGCGGGCGCAGAGTGCCAGTTTCCTCTTTGGTGCTAAAGAGGCAAGCGCAGGCGAGGAGTCCCGAGGCATCACGCAAAGGTTTCCATATGGGTGCAACATGACCAACACTACTGCAGGATGCTGCTAACGCGACACTACAATCATAGACCCCTCGAGAAACTGTGTGCGATGCAATAATCGCAAACGGTGCTGTATGAAAACCGTCAGAAATGTATAAAACGTTTGCGATGACGGTTGCATCAAACATGGTTCAGGTTTTAGTTGCGTGTGCGATGAAGGGCATACGGTTCAATTCAATTAACTGTTTGCGATGAGGAGGAACAAAAGAAATGAGTAACCAGATGAAGGCATGTGCGATACACAACATACGGTTCACTCGGATGAACTGTTTGTGATTAGGCAACACAAAAGAAACGGTCATCCAGATCAAGGTGTGTGTGATTGAGGGCATATGCTTCAGAAGGATTAACTTTTTGCGATTAGGTAACAGAACAGAAACGGGTCAGCCCGATCAAAGTGTCTGTTATTGATGGCATACACTTCACATGGATGAACTGTTTGCGATTAGCCACAACAAACTGAAATAGTTTAGATCAACGTGTGTGCGCTAGACGGGCACACACGTTCTAATTAAAAGAAGCGTGCGTGATGGTGCTGACATTGCCTATTGTGGTGCACCCTATGGTGCAAACGCCACGTACGCGGCCGAGAAGGCGTACGTGCCCACGTTACGCCTTTCGGGAATAGTGTCGCACTTATAACCGTCAGGAAATTTTGAGCATGCGTCCCATCACATTTTTTAGAAGAACAGGGAGGCCACGTCCCATCACATTCCAAATTGCAAACCTGTTCACACCAATCAAAACCTAAACGGTTTCCCACTTAGGAGCGTATTACTACTCCGTTATAAATACTACTACTCCAAGATGACTACACATTCCCTCAACTCCTCATCCACAAAAACAAACAAGTCATTCATCATGGTTCCCTTGCGTCCGCCATGGCCAGCATGAGTTCTGGGTCGAGAGATTGCCACCAGGGAGAGGCGAGCCTAGAAGCAGGAGCACGAGAGATGTCTCGCATCGCCGTGAAAGCAGCCAACATACCGCGTGCACGGCCGTAGCAGCATAGAGGTCCCGCCACGCCGCCAAAGCAGCACGGAGGACCCACCACACCGTCGATTCAGCAGACTGGTCCGGCCGCGCCGCAGAAGCAGAAGAGATGTCCCGCCGTGCCGCGAATGCAGCAGAGATGTCCTTCTGCACTGTGGTGGCCTAGGAAAATGCCTCACGAGCAGACGAGGACTCTTATAGGCGCATGCATTCCCTTGTCCTTAGGGAGATGGATCAGATCTCCAGGTGGGAGAGGTTGCAGGATGACCTGAAAGCCTCATTTGAATAGTATACCAACGTCATCCGTCAACTAAATGAGAGCAATGCGAAGCTCCAGGCCAAGCGCCACCTGCTGAGGGCGAAGATCGTCAAAAGTGTGGAGCAGCAGACCACTACCTTGTTGAAGAGGATCGGCGTCATCGTCAAGAAACTTAGGGACGAGAATGCCATGCTGCGCATCGAGCGCAGAAGGCTGGTGGAGGAATTCGAGGATGCTCTCAGGCAGCATCTTGAGGACAAGAAAGAGCTCGTCGCCACTCGCCGCGGAGACTAGTTCCCGCAGCCTGCAGCAACCCATCAAGAAAGTAGAGTTCAGCTAGCCAGATCGTTGTCTTCTGGCTTCTTCTTTTGCCCTTGTGTATTTCGGGCGTTTCTGCATGTGGCTTTTTTAATTATGTTTCTAAATATGTAAGAAAATTATTATCCACTTTCATCGTCCTTATATTCATCATGCTTGCTATAAAGCGTAGTCGATGCTATATAGGTCCGTCAGATCTTACATCAAGATCCATGCAAAACTTTCTTTTCAGATTTTCATTTTTCTCTCTTAAATCTTAGTCCAGTGAGACATATAGCCAAGCCGTAGAACAGGTGCTCGGGCGCCATTAATGGAGACATTGGGAGGGAGGTGCGTGGCGGGTAGCGGTCAAAGGGCTCTCCTCCCGATGAGCACGCGCAGGAGTCTGATCGCACGCCTCCCGTACTCAAATAGCTACCCCGCACGACACCTCTTAGCCAATAAAAAAGGGGACGCGTGGCCGCATGTAATTGGTAAGTCTAACACCCACGGTTTCAATAATACATGTGTTTCCGATTTGTAATGTGACAGCACTTGTTCCAAAATGACTTTGTTGATTGTTAATGTGTGGGCCTTCGCAAATCGGACAGAAAAATTACCACAGCATGTTGGTGCCATGTCATGAGACCATGCCAAGTTTCATGATTTTCAGGCGTGTTTTGGAATTACAGGAATTAAAAAACCAAGTTTCTCAATCTTTCCAGCCAAGCCACAACGCCCAGATGTTTAAATTTCACTCCCATCTCTTGCATGGGACCTAGAAATTCACCCAAGGACACACATGTGATTTTTCAAACAACTTTGGTGCACTAGAGCATGTACTTGTAGTTCAAATTTGAATTATGCACATTAAAAATCCTTAGAAAATAGTGTTGGCCCAGGCTTTCTTTGATGGTTCTCTTCAGCTAGAAAATATTAATGACTCATACATCACTCCGGTGCCTAAAAAGCACTCTCCTGAAGAGGTGGGTGATTTTAGGCCTATCTCTTTAACTGGGATGGGTCTTAAATTCCTATCTAAGATGGTATCCAATAGGTTTCAAGAGGTGATTATGCAGTGTGTTCACAAGAACAAGTATGGTTTCGTAAAAAGCAGAACAATCTAGGATTGCATTGGATGGACTTTTGAGTATTTACACCAGTGTCATCAGTCAAAGAGACCAATTGTAATACTTAAAATGGATTTTGAGAAGGCTTTTGATTCTCTTGAGCATGATGCTATAGTGCAAATTTTGAGATGTAAGGGCTTCAATGAGAAGTGGATTCTTTGGATGAAGCAGCTATTATCCACAGGTACCTCCTCTGTTCTGCTTAATGGAGTTCCTGGTAGGAAGTTCATCTGCAAAAAAGGTGTCAGACATGGTGATCCAGTCTCCCCCCCCTTTTGTCCTAGTTGCTGATCTTTTACAAACAGTCATTAATGACATGTTTAGAAGAGGCATCCTTCACCTTTCCATACCTTGTCAATACCAAGATTACCCTGTGATTCAGTATGCTGATGATACATTTATTATTTTGCCTGCTGTCAAGGATCAGCTTGTAGCTCTAAAGTACATGCTGAAGGTCTTCTCTATGTCCACCGGTCTTGATGTAAACTACCACAAATCCTTGATTATACCAATCAATGTGAATTCTGCGGTGATGACTGAATTAGCCGCTGCTTTTGGGTGTCAGATTGGAAAAAATGCCTTTTACTTACCTTGGGTTGCCTATGGGAACTACAAGGCCAAAAATGGTTGATTTTATGCCATTGGTAGACTGCATGGAGATAAGAATGACAATTAGCTCCTCTTTTTTAAATCAAGGAGAAAGACTATAGTTTTTGAACTCAGCCTTGTCTTCTATGCCCATTTTTTCCTTTGCAGTTTGGTTGTTCCTACTGGCATCTTGAAACAACTGGAGAGAATTTAGAGGCAATGCCTCTGGAGGAAACACAAGGGTGAGCCTGCTCCTTCACTTGCTGCTTGGGACCTTATTTGTAGGCCAAACAACAAGGGAGGTCTTGGTATTCTCAACCTCGGTGTTCAGAATGTAGCCCTTCTGCTCAAACATGCAAATAACTTTCTCAATAAGAAGGACCTTCCCTGGGTGTTTTTAATCTGGGACTCTTACTATTGTGGCTCTATCTGGTGGAAAGATATATGCAAGATCATGCAAAGCTACAAAGAAAGTGCTTGGGTGCAGATAAATGAAGGGGACACTGCCCTCATGTGGTCAGATAACTGGCAGCTTGATCAACATGTTTCTAACCTTCAATTCAGATTTCCCAGGCTGTTTTCATATGTTAAGGACCCATGGATCACTATTAATGAGTTTTTTGACTCACAAGATGTGTTCCAACACTTCCATCTTCCTCTGCCTAGTCAAGCTTTTGATGACCTAGCCACTCTCCAGTCTCTAATGGACGGCCACAACAGGGCACCTGGGTCCAAGGACGTCTGGTTTTGGCATGGCACTGCCAAGGGATACATGCCAAAGATGTTTTACTTCCATACTTTTGCATCAGAGTCCTATAACCCATTGACCACTTGGATGTGGAAATCCTCTTGTCCAATGAAAGTCAATGTTTTTGCTTGGATGCTCATTATGGACAGATTAAACACGAAGGACATGGTGGAAAGGAGACATTGGCATCTGGAGGAGGGAGTCAATTGTGTTCTATGTCCTTTATAGGCTAGGGAAACAAGGGATCATCTGTTCTTCAATTGCAACTTCAGTGTCAGAGTCTGGAACTATTTGCAAGTTGATTGGTCATCTGGTGACTCCATGACTGATTTGGTTATCAATGCTAGAAGGAGCTTTGGGAAACCCTTCTTCACTTAAGTGGTGTTTATTGCATGTTGGAATATATGGATCATCGGGAATGCTAAAGTGTTTAGGCATGAGAGAGCTAGGTTTAATAAATGGATAAGTGCATTCATTCATGACATTACTTTGATGCAATATAGAGTGAAAGCCGCCTACAAGGATGACCTCCTTAGATGGGTCTCATTTCTGCCTCCTTGAGGCCCTTGTTTTGTATTTTTTTTCTCCTCTTTTTTTCCTCTTTAGAATAGTTTGATTACCCCTTGCAATCCCCCCCTTTGTAATGGTATTACTTTTTTAATAATGTTTTATTATGATGTGGGGGTCTTCCCCTACAGTTCCCGGTCAAAAAAATTATGCACATTAAATGCCCAGAAACTCAATTAATGTATAAAAAGGCCAAACGAACTCGAAATAATTCCAAAATTTAGCACGGTACTTCTATTTGGTTTAATCTGGCTGTGTAATAAAATTAAGGCAGGAGAAGGCAGTGTACGTATGTCGTTTCACACAAGGAGGTGACACGTTCCCTCTCGGAACCACAAGGCTTCTTGAGCGAAGCTCCACTTTGCAAGAAGCTTACACCAAAGCTTGTCCCAATTCGGCCAAAAAAATTACCGCAGCATGTTGGTGCCATATCATGAAACCATGCCATGTTTCATGATTTTCAGGCGTGTTTTGGAATCACAGGAATTAAAAACCCAAGTTTCTCAATCTTTCCGGCCGAGCCACGACGCCCAGATGTTTGAATTTCACTCCCATCTCTTGCATGGGACCTAGAAATTCACCCAAGGACACACATGTGATTTTTCAAACAACTTTGATGCACTGGAGCATGTGCTTGTAGTTCAAATTTGAATTATGCACATTATATGCCCAAAAACTCAACTAATGTATAAAAAGGCGAAACAAGCACGGAATAATATTTAGCATGGTACTTCTATTTGGTCTAATCTAGCTGTGTAAAAGAATTAAGGCGGGAGAAGGCAGTGTACGTATGTCATTTCGCACACGGAGGTGAGACGTTTCCTCTCGGAACCACAAGCCTTCTTGAGGGAAGCTCCGGTTTGCAACAAGCTTACACCAAAGCTTGTCCCAATTCGGCCAAAAAAATACCACAGCATGTCCGTGCCATGTCATGACACCATGCCAAGTTTCATGATGTTCAGGTGTGTTTTGTAATTACAGGAATTAAAAAACCAAGTTTCTCAATCTTTCCGGCCGAGCCACGACAGCCAAATGTTTGAATTTCACTCTAATCTCTTGCATGGGGCCTAGAAATTCACCCAAGGACACACATGTGATTTTTCAAACAACTTTGGTGCACTGGAGCCTGTGCTTGTAGTTCAAATTTGAATTATGCACATTAAAAGCCCAAAAACTCAATTAATGTATAAAAAGGCCAAACGAACCCACAATAATTCCAAAATTTAGCACGGTTCTTCTATTTGGTCTAATCTGGCTGTGTAAAAAAATTAAAGCGGGAGAAGGTAGTGTACGTATGTCGTTTCGCACACGGAAGTGACACGTTCCCTCTCGGAACCACGAGCCTTCTTGAGGGAAGCTCCGGTTTGTAAGAAGCCTACACCAAAGCTTGTCCCAATTAGGCTAAAAAATTACTGCAGCATGTTGGTGCCATGTCATGAGACCTTGCCAAGTTTCATCATTTTCAAGCATGTTTTGGAATTACAGGAATTAAAAAACCAAGTTTCGCAATCTTTCCAGCTGAGCCACGATGCCAGATGTTTCAATTTCACCCCCATCTCTTGCATGGGACCTAGAAATTTACCGAAGGACACACATGTGATTTTTCAAACAACTTTGGTGCATTGGAGCACGTGCTTGTAGGTCAAATTTGAATTATACACATTAAATGCGCAGAAACTCAATTAATGTATAAAAAAGGCCAAATGAACACGGAATAATTCCAAAATTTAGCGTGATACTTCTATTTGGCCTAATCTGCCTGTGTAAAAAAATTAAGGCGGGAGAAGGCAGTGTACCTACATCGTGTCGCACACGGAGGTGACACGTTCCCTCTCGGAACTAGGAGCCTTCTTGAGGGAAGCTCCGGTTTGCAAGAAGCTTACACAAAAGCTTGTCCCAATTCAGCCAAAAAATTACTGCAGCATGTTGGTGCCATGTCATGACACCATGCCAAGTTTCATGATTTTCAGTCGTGTTTTTGGATTTACAGGAATTAAAAACTAAGTTTCTCAATCATTCCGGCCGAGCCACGACACCCAGATGTTTGAATTTTATTCCCATTTCTTGCATGGGACTTATAAATTCACCCAAAGATACACATGTGATTTTTTTAGCAAACTTTGGTGCATTTGAGCATGTGCTTGTAGTTAAAATTCGAATTATGCACATTAAATGCCAAGAAACTGAATTAATGCATAAAAATGCCAAACGAACCTGGAATAATTCCAAATTTAAACACGACACTCATGTACTAGTTGCATGTTCACTGTACGTAAATGTTCTAGCAATTCAAACACCATCCTTTCCCTCTGTAACACCATTTTGCCTTTCAAAACATAATGATAAAATGAGGTATACCACAAACAGTTTACTAGACAGAATCGTGCGGGATGCGATATAAAATATCTTGGCGCACCGTCTTGTCTGGCTTACGCAGGAAGCTTCATCGTCTACAGTCCACCGCCCCCGCTTGAACCACACTTGTGCGGCAGTTTCTCGCGGCACCGAGCGAAAAAAAAATTGCCATCACGGAAATATCTATCTCCCTGCCCCCTCCCTCCTACCAAAAGCCACATTTCCACTTTTCCTCCTTGCTTTCCAAGTTCAAACCTTCACTACTGCTTACTAGCAGCTTAGCCTCCTCACCGGTGACCCTTCTTCTTGTAGCGCCGCCTCCTCGCCGGCAACCCTTCTTCTTGCAGTGCGGCCTCCTCGCCGGAGACCCTTCTTCTTGCAGTGCCACCTCCTTGCTAGCAACCCTTCTTCTTGCTGCGCAGCCTCCTCACCGCCAACCTTTCTTCTTGCTGCGCGGCCTCGTCGATATGGTTAGGTAATCAACACCCCACCCACACCATCCTCCTCCTTTCCCGTCCCACATGCCCCGACTGACGGAGCGACACCTTCCGCCGAAATCACTACCCCCTCCTCCAATTAAGCGCCACCCACAGCCATTTTACACGCAGTATAACATGGAGCTGAGTAGTATGCGGCCGCACGCGCGAACGAGGTAGCTATGGCTGACATGTGTGTCGACCGCCAGATCTTGGAGGAGCACCTCGTCTTCGAGGCCATCCTCGACACTGCCGCACTATTGTCTACTTTAAAATGCAGTTCATGATGTTTTCTCGAGGCCACCGCCAGTGCCTTATAGTGATTTGTCCTCTGTAATGTTAATATGCAATCTGATGTTCAGTTAACAGCTTGGTCCACTAAAATGTAATGTTGGGTTAACACTTTGGTCCAACAATTGCTACATTTTGTAGTACTGTTCTCAAGCATTCTTTGTTTTGTTAACTGTCTTATCTTCTCGTACATGCTTCTATTCTGCAATGTCGTGCTCAATTAACTATTTTGGTTTATTTGGTATGATGTCCATTTAATTGTTTGGTTCAGTGCTGCAATTTGATTTTCATTTGTTGTGGGTACAGTTTTGTATTGTTATGCATGTGACACCAAGCGAATTTGGCTGTACTCAATACATATTCTACTGATAGTATGGCAACTCTCAGTTAACCTGATCAAGATCTTCCTTATGTGTGTTGTAGGGAAACAATGGGAGACACTGCGGCTTACCATCGAGGTTTGTTCAATCAGGGTCCTTTGGCTAGTAGCACATTATTGTGTAGTTGCAGAAATCATTCTAATATTTAGGTTTCTTACAATTTGGTCTTGCACATGTAGGTCCTGCTGTTAGAGGCTTAGACCCACTGTTCGACCCATTTTGCATATGGGGAAATGAGATGTCCATGAATATCAGTCAAGTCAAGAAACTCAGAAAGATTGTTAGGATGAAGAAACTTGGGACGAATAACAGCAAGATCTTTGTTTGCACAATGAAGAAGACAGCAGTCAACTATAGGATGGTACCTACTCTTTTACCTTGTTTTTACCCCTTGCTCCATTTGAAAATTTACAACAACGATTTATGCATAGCTTTGTTTTCAGTACTTTCCAAAGCAGTTCACCGATGATTACCTCCCAAACCACATGCATGGTCAAGAGGCGAGGAAGGTATTCATTCAACACCCACGGTACAAATATTGAAGTCTTGCTGAAGAGAACGCAGGTTGGGCAGGCAATTATCCATAGCCATTGGCCTAAAGTTGCAAGGACATTCAACATCACTGAAGGCTCAATATTTTCCATCCGCTTCTACAGTTTCCCAGATGAGATTCATCTGTCTATTTATCGTGTATGATGCTACTTTCCAAAGGTTTTTGATGTTGCATGTGAAACTTGGTACTGTTGTGTAATGGCATAACTGAGTGCTGAAGCTATTTGATGTAACTTGATTATGAAATCCTGGTTGCTTTTATACGGATATGAAATATCTTGTGTATTTTATAAGAAATATTAGTTTGATTAGTACATGGATTATCAATAATAGGCTAATTACCCTACTTATTGTGGTTTTCTATTGCAAACGGTTACTCAGACAACACTGTGGGCGATGAACTCAAATAACCCGCACGGTTTCTAGAAAGTAGGCATGTTCGATCAACTAACAATCACACACAGCCTCCGGCAGCGAACTGATTGCATTAGGCCACCTTGCACAAACGTTTCCACACAAAGACTGTGTGGGATGTACATACCTACAGAAATGATTTTCTAGGATTCACCGTGTGGGATGTACATACCTACGGAAATGATTTCTGGGATTCACCGTGTGGGATGTGCATACCTACGGAAATGATTTCTGGGATTCACCGTGTGGGATGTACATACCTACGGAAATGATTTCTGGGATTCATCGTGTGGGATGTACATACCTACGGAAATGATTTCTGGGATTCACCGTGTGGCATGTACATACCTATGGAAATTATTAGGTTTCCATGCCTCGCCCGATCGCACACGGCCCCAGCCTGGGTCCCACGAGGGCCTATCCCTGATGATTTATGGGTCGTGTGGGAAGGACCCCCCTATCACCCACACTCACTTGGCGATGGTTCCAAATGCCGTCGTAGAAGGGGGTTTAAACAATTTGTTTAGGACATCGTTGTACCAGTGCAAGACCAACAGGACGGTAGGACGGAGGTCATCGCGGAGGCCACGGCGGCGTCACCACCAGAGCCTTTGGCAGGCGAAGACCACCTTTTGTCAGG
The DNA here is from genome assembly GCF_003073215.2 of Triticum urartu. Lineage (NCBI taxonomy): Eukaryota > Viridiplantae > Streptophyta > Magnoliopsida > Poales > Poaceae > Triticum > Triticum urartu. The sequence goes on along the minus strand of NC_053027.1, from coordinate 209,429,226 downwards.
ATAACTTATACTAGTTGTCTCCCTTCAAAATTGGCCATTATGGGATCCCTTCCCGCCTAACATTTGGGTAGAGGACCAGGGCCTCTATAAATAGGACTAGCCACCACCTTAGTCAGGGATCGGCTCATCAAGGATGGGCTCATCTTGGATCGGATCCACTCCACCAAGGCCATCTCACCAGCTCATCGAGCTCAAGAACACCTCTCCTCAGGAGGCTGTTCATCCATTGTACTAGTTCATCCTTAGCCGACGAGGTAATCCACCACACAACACTAGAGTAAGGTATTACACCACAATGGTGGCCCGAAGCAGTATAAACCCCCGAGTCTCTTGTTCCTTGGGTTCGGCGAGTTAGGCCTTGAGATTGTTGCGAGAGCGAGCTAGGAAGAGAGAGATCTTCATGCGCACCCCAGAGTTCGAACTTCAAGGGTTTGCCGGAACACAGAATCCGACAGAAGGAGATCTCATCTCCGGTGGAAATGGATTCGCCGTCACGGAGCAAACGAGCATACAAAGTTACCTTGTCCTCATCACGGAGAGCCAGACGCCCTGTCGAGGAGAGGGATACCATCCCTACATGAAGGGATATTTTGGCCATTCACATATCAGTGTGGAAGCTGGCTGCCCAAGGTGTAGAAAAGCGGCCGCGACGAGATCTGCACGGGCAAACACCAAATCATTCTGAGACATGGTGACCGAAGGGAAGCAGGAGAATGGGACTTACTAGCAGAGGTGGAAGTCACCGCGAGGAGGGGCGGCCGGCCGGGCGGCGGTGGTGGAGGTCAGATCATCATGATAGTCGATCCGTCAATTTTGCCCTCTATAGCAGGGTAATTCATGATAATGGTAAATCCCCACTCATCATTCATGGATATTGATCTTGAAAGAAATTTTTTACAAAAGCGTTTTGTAAAAAAGGAAGAGTTGATCTTGTGAAATTTCCATTTTAGTAGCAATACTAAAAGTATAAATGGATTAAATGACGAGTGTTATTTATATAACAAACAAGACTATTTTTGACAGAGGGTTCAAAAGGGATGTATATAAGATACAATTAAAAGATTTTGTCACGAATATCGTAATGCAAGTTATGAGTATGATTTGAAATAATGTATCAAATAGCTAGAATTTGATAAAATAATTGGAGAATTTGGAGTTTATTAAGAAGCTTCTAGATACAAGAACTTTAGTGGGAACTCTATGAAATTTTAGATTTTTTGTATGTATGACATATCACTTGATCAAAAATAATAATAGCACAAAAGATTAATAATCATGTTTTTAAAAAGACTTAGAATTATTGATGAAAATCTATAGAGATAGATTGAAAACATCTAATTATGTTAAGACATGTACTATGAACAAGTTTTAAAGAAGTTTAAAAAGGGGAAAATTGTTTCTCAAAAAGGTCACGTAGCATAGGAATGTGCAAAATCAATAGTTAATAAGCATGTGTCGATAAATAGTTCAATTTACTTCACAGATTGAATTCATATCATATGTTATTGAATGTACAAGGTCATATGTTTCATAAATACTAATCAATAAGAATAAATACCATGGTGATTCTAGTAAAAATTCACTAGGGTTATTACTTCAAGATTGAGTACGTCAATTGGACAAAGGTTTTGGCTTCTTGTCCTTAGAGGAAATGAAGAGATTGTTGTAAGTAGTTGCGCAAAGTATTTCGTGTAAAGGTCACACAAAGACAACTTCATGGATTAAATAACACTAGTAGAAAAAGGGCCTAATGTGAAGCACATTAGTCCCGGTTTGTAACAGAACCGGCACTAATGTGATCATTACTGCCGGTTCCAACGGCTAGGGGGCGGAGCTCATTACTACCGGTTCGTGGCGAACCTTTAGTACCGGCTCATGCCACGAACTGGTACTGAATGGTTTTGGCAGGCTATGGTCAGGCTGGGGCCCCACTAGCACCTTTAGTACTGGTTCATGCCACAAACCGGTACTAGAGGTTTCTAGTTGATTCATTCTACGGCGGTTTTTAGTCCCACCTCGCTCATCTAACAGAGTTTTTACCACCTTAATATGTTACTTCTCAAACTATCACAACCACTAGGTGTTCATTGAACTCTATGTGTAGAATTTATGGCCACAATATGAGTCTTCTCCGGTTTCTAAACCGGTGAGGACTCATATTGACAATTAATATTGTACACAAAAAGTCATTGATGATCAATGTATTTTTGATGTATTTCTCTGTAGCAGTAGCGCGTTTTGGCTGAAAGACGGTACTGATCAATGTATTTTTGATGTATATTTTTGCATGTTTACACAATCTCTTTCGAAGTATCAGGGTTTATAAGCCCTGAGTACAGAGACGATAAAGGAGAGGCCCAATGTTCACCTGCATGTTGCTTAGCTTCAGTATGCACGATTCAAGGCCACGTCATCAACTTTCAACCCTTTCTGGCATAATTTGCTATTTTTCATTCATTTACTGATTTGTTTTGAGAGCTAAATGACCGTGAAATTGAAAATCACTACCAAATTAACTCTGAAAAAGGTTGAAACTTGGCATGGTATCATCATTTCACCCACATAGCATGTGCAAAAAAGTACATAGGGTTATGGCAAAAACTAGATGCACTTCGTGTACAAACTGGACAATCTCTTCCAAAGTATCAGGGTTTCGGATAAAAAAAACTTATCTATTACACTGGCACTTCATTTTTTTTAACTTATTACAACTACAGACTATTTTGCATTCAATATGTACCATTCAAGGCCACGTCATCAACTTCCAACCCTTTTAGGCATCATTTGCTATTTTTCATTCATTTACCCTTTTGTTTTGAGAGCTAAATAACCATAAAATTGAAAAGCACTACAAAATGAACTCTGAAAAGGTTGAAACTTGGCATGGTATCATCATTTCACCCACATAGCATGTGCAAAAAATTAGATAGTGTTACGGCAAAAACTGGATGCACTTCGTGTACAAACTGGACAATCTCTTTCGAAGTATCAGGGTTTCGGACGAAAAAACTCATCTGTTACAACGGCACATCATTTTTTTAAACTCATTACAACTCTAGACTTTTTTGCATTCAGTATGCACGATTCAAGGCAACGTCATCAACTTTCGACCCTTTCTGGCATCATTTGCTATTTTTCATTCATTTACTGATTTGTTTTAGAGCTATATTGTCGTGAAATTGAAAAGCACTACAGAATGAACTCTGAAAAGGTTGAAACTTGGCATGGTATCTTCATTTCACCCACATAGAATGTGCAAAAAAGTAGAGAGGGTTACGGCAAAAACTGGATGCACTTCGTGTACAAACTAGACAATCTCTTTCGAAGTATCCGGGTTTCAAACGAAAAAAATCATCTGTTACACCGGAACTTCTTTTTTAAAACTTATTACAACTCCATACTTTTTTGCATTCAGTATGCACCATTCAAGGCCACGTCATCAACTTTTAACCCTTTCTGGCATCATTTGCTATTTTTCATTCATTTACTTATTTGTTTTGAGAGCTAAATGACCGTGAAATTGAAAAACACTACAAATTGAATTGTGAAAAGGTTTAAACTTGGCATGGTATCATGATTTCACCCACATAGCATGTGCAAAATATATAGAGGGTTATGGCAAAAACTGGAAGCACTTCGAGTACAAACTGGACAATCTCTTTCGAAGTATCTGGGGTTCGGATGAAAAAACTCATCTGTTACACTGGCACTTCATTTTTTTAACTTATTAGAACTCCGGACTTTTTATGAATTTGGTATGCATGATTCAAGGCCACGTCATCAACTTTCAACCCTTTCTGGCATCATTTGCTATTTTTCATTCATTTACTGATTTGTTTTGAGAGCTAAATGACCGTGAAATTGAAAAACACTACAAAATAACTATGAAAAGGTTGAAACTTGGCATGGTATCATCATTTCACCCACATAGCATGTGCAAAAAAGTAGAGAGGGTTACGGTGAATACTGGATGCACTTCGTGTACAAACTGGACAATCTCTTTCGAAGTATCAGGTTTTCGGACGAAAAAACTCATCTGTTACACCGACACTGCATTTTTTAAACTTATTACAACTCCACACTTTTTTTGCGTTCAGTATGCACCATTCAATGCCATGTCATCAACTTTCAACCCTTTCTGGCATCATTTGCTATTTTTCATGCATTTACTGATTTGTTGTGAGAGCTAAATGACCATGAAATTGAAAGGCACTACAAAATGAACTGTGAAAAGGTTGAAACTTGGCATGGTATCATCATTTCACACACATAGCATGTGCAAAAAAGTAGAGAGGGTTACGGCAAAAACTGGATGCACTTCATGTACAAACTAGACAATCTCTTTCGAAGTATCAGGGATTCGAATGAAAAAATTCATATGTTACACCTGCACTTCATTTTTTAAAACTTATTACAACTCCGTAATTTTTTGCATCCAGTATGCACCATTCAAGGCCACGTCATCAACTTTCAACCCTTTCTGGCATCATTTGCTCATTTTCATTCATTTACTGATTTGTTTTGAGAGCTAAATGACCGTGAAATTGAAAAGCACTATAAAATAACTCTGAAAAGGTTTAAACTTGGCATGGTATCATGATTTCACCCACATAGCATGTGCGAAAAAGTAGATAGGGTTATGGTAAAAACTGGATGCACTTCGTGTACAAACTGGAGAATCTCTTTCGAAGTATCTGTTGTTCTGATGAAAAAACTCATCTGTTACACCGGCACTTCATTTTTTTAACTTATTACTACTTCGGCCTTTTTGCGTTCAGTATGCACGATTCAAGGCCACGTCATCAACTTTCAACCCTTTCTGGCATCATTTGCTGTTTTTCATTCATTTACTGATTTGTTTTGAGAGGTAAATGATCATGAAATTGAAAAGCACTACAAAATAACTCTGAAAAGGTTGAAACTTGGCATGGTATCATCATTTCACCCACATGGCATGTGCAAAAAAGTAGAGAGGGTTACGGCGACAACTGGATGCACTTCGTGTACAAACTTGACAATCTCTTTCGAAGTATCAGGGTTTCGGACAAAAAACACATCTGTTACAATGGCACTTCATTTTTTAAATTTATTACAACTCCGGACATTTTTTGCGTTCAGTATGCACGATTGAAGGCAACGTCATCAACTTTCAACCCTTTCTGTCATCATTTGCTATTTTCATTCATTTACTTATTTGTTTTTAGAGCTCAATGACCGTGAAATTGAAAAGCGGTACAAAACGAACTCTGAAAAGGTTGAAACTTGGCATGGTATCATCATTTCACCCACATAGCATGTGCAAAAATGTAGAGAGGGTTACGGCAAAAATTGGATGCCCTTCGTGTACAATCTGGACAATCTCTTTTGAAGTATCATGGTTTCGGATTAAAAAATTCATCTGTTACACTGGCACTTCATTTTTTAAAGTTATTACAACTCCTTACTTTTTTGCATTCATTATGCACCATTCAAGGCCACGTCATCAGTTTTCAACCCTTTCTGGCATCATTTTCTCATTTTCATTCATTTAGTGATTTGTTTTGAGAGCTAAATGACCGTGGAATTGAAAAACACTACAAAATGAATTGTGAAAAGGTTTAAACTTGGCATGGTATCATGATTTCACCCACATAGCATGTGCAAAAAAATAGAGAGGGTTATGGCAAAAACTGGAAGCACTTCGTGTACAAACTGGACAATCTCGTTTGAAGTATCTGGGTTCGGATGAGAAAACTCATCTGTTACACCGGCACTTCATTTTTTTAACTTATTACAACTTCGGACTTTTGTGCATTTGGTATGCACGATTCAAGGCCATGTCATCAACTTTCAACCCTTTCTGTCATCATTTGCTATTTTTCATTCATTTACTGATTTGTTTTGAGAGCTAAATGATCGTGAAATTGAAAAGCACTATAAAATAACTCTTAAAAGGTTGAAACTTGGCATGGTATCATTATTTCACCCACATAGCATGTGCAAAAAATTAGAGAGGGTTACAGCGAAAACTGGATGCACTTCGTGTACAAACTGGACAATCTCTTTCGAAGTATCAGGGTTTCAGACGAAAAAAATCATCTGTTACACCGACACTTCCTTTTTTAAACTTATTACAACTCCGAACTTTTTTGCGTTGAGTATGCACCATTCAAGGCCACATCATCAACTTTCAACCCTTTCTGGCATCATTTGCTATTTTTTATGCATCTACTGATTTGTTGTGAGAGCTAAATGACCATGAAATTGAAAAGCACTACAAAATGAACTCTGAAAAGTTTGAAACTTGGCATGGTATCATCATTTCACCCACATAGCATATGCAAAAAAGTAGAGAGGGTTACGACAAAAACTGGATGCACTTCGTGTACAAACTAGACAATCTCTTTTGAAGTATGAGGGTTTCTGACGAAAAAACACACCTGTTACAACGGCACTTCATTTTTTTAATTTATTACAACTCCGAACTTTTTTGCGTTCAGTATGCATGATTCAAGGCAACGTCATCCACTTTCAACCCTTTCTGGCATCATTTGCTATTTTTCATTCATTTACTGATTTGTTTTTAGAGCTAAATGACCGGGAAATTGAAAAGCAGTACAAAACAAACTGTGAAAAGGTTGAAACTTGGCATGGTATCATCATTTCACACACATAGCATGTGCAAAAAAGTAGACAGGATTACGACAAAAACTGGATGCACTTCGTGTACAATCTGGACAATCTCTTTCGGAGTATCAGGGTTTCAAATGAAAAAATTCATATGTTACACCTGCACTTCATTTTTTAAAACTTATTACAACTCCGTAATTTTTTGCATCCAGTATGCACCACTCAAGGCCACGTCATCAACTTTCAACCCTTTTCTGGCATCATTTGCTCATTTTCATTCATTTACTGATTTGTTTTGAGAGCTAAATGACCGTGAAATTGAAAAACACTAAAAAATGAACTGTGAACAGGTTTAAACTTGGCATGGTATCATGATTTCACCCACACAGCCTGTGCAAAAAAATAGAGAGGGTTATGGCAAAAAACTGGAAGCACTTCGTGTACAAACTGGACAATCTCTTTCGAAGTATCTCGGGTTCGGATGAAAAAACTCATCTGTTACACCGGCACTTTATTTTTTTAACTTATTACTACTTCGGACTTTTTATGCATTCAGTATGCACGATTCAAGGCCACATCATCAACTTTCAACCCTTTCTGGCATCATTTGCTGTTTTTCATTCATTTACTGATTTGTTTTGAGAGGTAAATGATCATGAAATTAAAAAGCACTACAAAATAACTCTGAAAAGGTTGAAACTTGGCATGGTATCATCATTTCACCCACATAGCATGTGCAAAAAAGTACAGAGGGTTACGACAAAAACTGGATGCACTTCGTGTACAAACTTGACAATCTCTTTCGAATTATCAGGGTTTCGAACGAAAAAACACATCTGTTACAACAGCACTTCATTTTTTAAAATTATTTACAACTCAGGACATTTTTTGCGTTCAGTATGCACGATTCAAGGCAACGTCATCAACTTTCAACCCTTTCTGGCATCATTTGCTATTTTCATTCATTTACTTATTTGTTTTTAGAGCTAAATGACTGTGAAATTGAAAAGCACTACAAAATGAACTCGGAAAAGGTTGAAACTTGGCATGGTATCATCATTTCACCCACATAGCATGTGCAAAAAAGTAGAGAGGGTTACGGGAAAAACTGGATGCACTTCGTGTACAATCTGGACAATCTCTTTTGAAGTATCATGGTTTCGGACGAAAAAATTCTTCTGTTACATTGGCACTTCATTTTTTAAACTTATTACAACTCCGTACTTTTTTGCATTCAGTATGCAGCATTCAAGGCCACGTCATCATCTTTTAACCCTTTCTGGCATCATTTGCTATTTTCATTCATTTACTTGTTTGTTTTGAGAGCTAAATGACTGTGAAATTGAAAAACACTACAAAATGAATTGTGAAAAGGTTTAAACTTGGCATGGTATCATGATTTCACCCACATAGCATGTGCAAAAAAATAGAGAGGGTTATGGAAAAAACTGGAAGCACTTCGTGTACAAACTGGACAATCTCTTTTGAAGTATCTGGGGTTCGGACGAAAAAACACATCTGTTACAACGGCACTTCATTTTTTTAAATTATTACAACTTCAGACTTTTTACGCATTTGGTATGCACGATTCAAGGCCATGTCATCAACTTTCAACCCTTTCTGTCATCATTTGCGATTTTCCATTCATTTACTCATTTGTTTTGAGAGCTAAATGACCGTGAAATTGAAAAGCACTATAAAATAACTCTGAAAAGGTTGAAACTTGGCATGGTATCATCATTTCACCCACATAGCAGGTGCGAAAATGTAAAGAGGGTTACGGTAAAAACTGGATGCACTTCGTGTACAAACTGGACAATCTCTTCCGAAGTATCAGGTTTTCGGACGAAAAAACTCATAGGTTACACCGACACTTCATTTTTTAAACTTATTACAACTCCGCCCTTTTTTGCGTTCAGTATGCACCGTTTAAAGCCACGTCATCAACTTTCAACCCTTTCTGGCATCATTTGCTATTTTTCATGCATTTACTGATTTGTTGTGAGAGCTAAATGATCATGAAATTGAAAAGCACTACAAAATGAACTCTGAAAAGGTTGAAACTTGGCATGGTATCATCATTTCACCCACATGGCATGTGCAAAAAAATAGAGAGGGTTACCGCAAAAACTGGATGCACTTCATGAACAAACTGGACAATCTCTTTCGAAGTATCAGGGTTTCGGACAAAAAACACATCTGTTACAATGGCACTTCATTTTTTAAATTTATTACAACCCCGGACATTTTTTGCGTTCAGTATGCACGATTCAAGGCAACGTCATCAACTTTCAAACCTTTCTGTCATCATTTGCTATTTTTCATTCATTTACTGATTTGTTTTTAGAGCTAAATGACCGTGAAATTGAAAAGCGGTACAAAACGAACTCTGAAAAGTTTGAAACTTGGCATGGTATCATCATTTCACCCACATAGCATGTGCAAAAATGTAGAGAGGGTTACGGCAAAAACTGGATGCACTTCGTGTACAATCTGGACAATCTCTTTCGAAGTATCAGGGTTTCGAATGAAAAAATTCATATGTTACACCTGCACTTCATTTTTTAAAACTTATTACAACTCCGTACATTTTTGCATTCAGTATGCACCATTCAAGGCCAGGTCATCAATTTTCAACACTTTCTGGCATCATTTGCTCATTTTCATTCATTTACTGATTTGTTTTGAGAGCTAAATGACCGTGAAATTGAAAAACACTAAAAAATGAACTATGAAAAGGTTTAAACTTGGCATGGTATCATGATTTCACCCACATAGCATGTGCAAAAAAACAGAGAGGGTTATGGCAAAAAACTGGAAGCACTTCGTGTACAAACTGGAGAATCTCTTTCGAAGTATCTCGGGTTCGGATGAAAAAACTCATCTGTTACACCGGCACTTCATTTTTTTAACTTATTACTACTTCGGACTTTTTATGCATTCAGTATGCACGATTCAAGGCCACATCATCAACTTTCAACCCTTTCTGGCATCATTTGCTGTTTTTCATTCATTTACTGATTTGTTTTGAGAGGTAAATGATCATGAAATTAAAAAGCACTACAAAATAACTCTGAAAAGGTTGAAATTTGGCATGGTATCATCATTTCACCCACATAGAATGTGCAAAAAAGTAGAGAGGGTTACGACAAAAATTGGATGCACTTCGTGTACAAACTTGACAATCTCTTTCGAAGTATCAGGGTTTCGAACGAAAAAACACATCTGTTACAACGGCACTTCATTTTTTCAAAATATTTACAACTCAGGACATTTTTTGTGTTCAGTATGCACGATTCAAGGCAACGACATCAACTTTCAACCCTTTCTGGCATCATTTGCTATTTGTCATTCATTTACTGATTTGTTTTTAGAGCTAAATGACCATGAAATTGAAAAGCACTACAAAATGAACTCTGAAAAGGTTGAAACTTGGCATGGTATCATCATTTCACCCACATAGCATGTGCAAAGAAGTAGAGAGGCTTACGGAAAAAACTGGATGCACTTCGTGTACAAACTGGACAAACTCTTTAGGAGTATCAGGGTTTCGGACGAAAAATTCATCTGTTACACTGGCACTTCATTTTTTAAACTTATTACAACTCCGTACTTTTTTGCATTCAGTATGCACCATTCAAGGCCACGTCATCAGCTTTCAACCCTTTCTGGCATCATTTGCTCATTTTCATTCATTTACTGATTTGTTTTGAGAGCTAAATGACCGTGAAATTGAAAAACACTACAAAATGAATTGTGAAAAGGTTTAAACTTGGCATGGTATCATGATTTCACCCACATAGCATGTGCAAAAAAATAGAGAGGGTTATGGCAAAAACTGGAAGCACTTCGTGTACAAACTGGACAATCTCGTTTGAAGTATCTGGGTTCGGATGAAAAAACTCATCTGTTACACCGGCACTTCATTTTTTTAACTTATTACAACTTCGGACTTTTATGCATTTGGTATGCACGATTCAAGGCCATGTCATCAACTTTTAACCCTTTCTGTCATCATTTGCGATATTTCATTCATTTACTAATTTGTTTTGAGAGCTAAATGACCGTGAAATTGAAAAGCACTATAAAATAACTCTGAAAAGGTTGAAACTTGGCATGGTATCATCATTTCACCCACATGGCATGTGCAAAAAAGTAGAGAGGGTTACCGCAAAAACTGGATGCACTTCATGAACAAACTGGACAATCTCTTTAGAAGTATCAGGGTTTCGGACAAAAAAAACACATCTGTTACAATGGCACTTCATTTTTTAAATTTATTACAACCCCGGACATTTTTTGCGTTCAGTATGCACGATTCAAGGCAACGTCATCACCTTTCAACCCTTTCTGTCATCATTTGCTATTTTTCATTCATTTACTGATTTGTTTTTAGAGCTAAATGACCGTGAAATTGAAAAGCGGTACAAAACGAACTCTGAAAAGGTTGAAACTTGGCATGCTATCATCATTTCACCCACATAGCATGTGCAAAAATGTAGAGAGGGTTACGGAAAAAACTGGATGCACTTCGTGTACAATCTGGACAATCTCTTTTGAAGTATCAGGGTTTTGGACGAAAAAATTCATCTGTTACACCGGCACTTCATTTTTTTAAACTTATTACAACTCCGTACTTTTTTGCATTCAGTATGCACCATTCAAGGCCAGGTCATCAATTCTCAACACTTTCTGGCATCATTTGCTCATTTTCATTCATTTACTGATTTGTTTTGAGAGCTAAATAACCGTGAAATTGAAAAACTCTACAAAATGAACTGTGAAAAGGTTTAAACTTGGCATGGTATCATGATTTCACCCACATAGCATGTGCATAAAAATAGAGAGGGTTATGGCAAAAACTGGAAGCACTTCGTGTACAAACAGGACAATCTCCTTTGAAGTATCTGGGGTTCGGATGAGAAAACTCATCTGTTACACCGGCACTTCATTTTTTTTAACTTATTACAACTTCGGAGTTTTTGTGCATTCAGTATGCACGATTCAAGGCCACATCATCAACTTTCAACCCTTTCTGGCATCATTTGCTATTTTTCATTCATTTACTGATTTGTTTTGAGAGCTAAATGATCGTGAAATTGAAAAGCACTACAAAATAACTCTTAAAAGGTTGAAAGTTGGCATGGTATCATTATTTCACCCACATAGCATGTGCAAAAAATTAGAGAGGGTTACGGCGAAAACTGGATGCACTTCGTGTACAAACTGGACAATCTCTTTCGAAGTATCAGGGTTTCGGACGAAAAAACTCATCTGTTACACTGACACTTCATTCTTTAAACTTATAACAACTCCATACTTTTTGCGTTCAATATGCACCATTCAAGGCCATGTCATCAACTTTCAACCCTTTCTGGCATCATTTGCTATTTTTCATGCATTTACTGATTTGTTGTGAGAGCTAAATGACCATGAAATTGAAAAGCACTACAAAATGAACTCTGAAAAGGATGAAACTTGGCATGGTATCATCATTTCACCCACATAGCATGTGCAAAAAAGTAGAGAGGGTTACGGCAAAAACTGGACGCACTTCGTGTACAAACTGGACAATCTCTTTCGAAGTATCAGGGTTTCGGAAGAAAAAACACATCTGTTACAACGACACTTCATTTTTTAAAATTTATTACATCTCCGGACTTTTTTGCGTTCAGTATGCACGAATCAAGGCAACGTCATCAAGTTTCAACCCTTTCTAGCATCATTTGCTATTTTCATTAATTTACGTATGTGTTTTTAGAGCTAAATGACCGTGAAATTAAAACCACTACAAAATGAACTCGGAAAAGGTTGAAACTTGGCATGGTATCATCATTTCACCCACATAGCATGTGCAAAAAAGTAGAGAGGGTTACGGAAAAAACTAGATGCACTTCGTGTACAAACTGGATAATCTCTTTAGGAGTATCCGGGTTTCGGACGAAATATTCATCTGTTACACCTGCACTTCATTTTTTAAAACTTATTACAACTCCGTAATTTTTTGCATCCAGTATGCACCATTCAAGGCCACGTCATCAACTTTCAACCCGTTCTGGCATCATTTGCTATTTTTCATGCATTTATTGATTTGTTGTGAGAGCTAAATGACCATGAAATTGAAAAGCACTACAAAATGAACTCTGAAAAGTTGAAACTTGGCATGCTATCATCATTTCACCCACATAGCATGTGCAAAAAAGTAGAGAGGGTTACGGCAAAAACTGGATGGACTTCGTGTACAAACTGGACAATCTCTTTCGAAGTATCAGGGTTTCGGACGAAAAAATTCATCTGTTACATCGGCACTTCATTTTTTTAAATTTATTACAACTCCGTACTTTTTTGCATTCAGTATGCAGCATTCAAGGCCACATCATCAACTTTCAACCCTTTCTGGCATCATTTGATATTTTTCATTCATATATTGATTTGTTTTGAGAGCTAAATGACTGTGAAATTGAAAAACACTACAAAATGAACTGTGAAAAGGTTTAAACTTGGCATGGTATCATGATTTCACCCACATAGCATGTGCAAAAAAATAGAGAGGGTTATGGAAAAAACTGGATGCACTTCGTGTACAAACTAGACAATCTCTTTCGAAGTATCAGTGTTTCGGACGAAAAAACACATCTGTTTCAACGACACTTCATTTTTTTAAACTTATTACAACTCCGGACTTTTTTGCGTTCAGTATGCAGCATTCAAGGCCACGTCATCAACTTTCAACCCTTTCTGGCATCATTTGCTATTGTTCATGCATTTACTGATTTGTTGTGAGAGCTAAATGACCATGAAATTGAAAAGCACTACAAAATGAAGTTTGAAAAGGTTGAAACCTGGCACGGTATCATCATTTCACCCACATAGCATGTGAAAAATAGTAGAGAGGGTTACGGCGAAAACTGGATGCACTTCGTGTACAAACTAGACAATCTCTTTCGAAGTATGAGGGTTTCAGACGAAAAAATTCATCTGTTACACCGGCACTTCATTTTTTAAAACTTATTACCACTCCGGACTTTTTTTGCGTTCAGTATGCACCATTCAAGGCCAAATCATCAACTTTCAACCCTTTCTGGGATCATTTGCTATTTTTCATGCATCTACTGATTTGTTGTGAGAGCTAAATGACCATGAAATTGAAAAGAACTACAAAATGAACTTTTAAAAGGTTGAAACATGGCATGGTGTCATTATTTCACCCACATAGCATGTGCAAAAATGTAGAGAGGGTTACGGCAAAAACTGGATGCACTTCGTGTACAAACTGGACAATCTCGTTCGAAGTATCAGGGTTTCGGACGAAAAAACACATCTGTTACAAACGCACTTCATTTTTTTAATTTATTACAACTCGGGACTTTTTTTATTTTCAGTATGCACGATTCAAGGCAACGTCATCGACTTTCAACCCTTTCTGGCATCATTTGCTATTTTTCATTCATTTACTGATTTGTTTTTAAAGCTAAATGACCATGAAATTGAAAAGCACTACAAAATGAACTCTGAAAAGGTTGAAACTTGGCATGGTATCATCATTTCACCCACATAGCATGTGCAAAAAAGTAGAGAGGGTTACGGAAAAAACTGGATGCACTTCGTGTACAAACTGGACAATCTCCTTTGAAGTAACTGGGTTCACATGAGAAAACTCATCTGTTACACTGGCACTTCATTTTTTTTAACTTATTACAACTTCGGAGTTTTAACTTATAACAACTCCATACTTTTTGCGTTCAATATGCACCATTCAAGGCCATGTCATCAACTTTCAACCCTTTCTGGCATCATTTGCTATTTTTCATGCATTTACTGATTTGTTGTGAGAGCTAAATGACCATGAAATTGAGAAGCACTACAAAATGAACTTTGAAGAGGTTGAAACTTGGCATGGTATCACCATTTCACACACATAGCATGTGGAAAAATGTAGAGAGGGTTACGGCAAAAACTGGATGCACTTCATGTACAAACTAGACAATCTCTTTCGAAGTATCAGTGTTTCGGATGAAAAAACACATCTGTTACAATGACACGTCATTGTTTTTAAACTTATTACAACTCCAGACTTTTTTGCGTTCAGTATGCATGATTCAAGGCAACGTCATCAACTTTCAACCCTTTCTGGCATCATTTGCTGTTTTTCATTCATTTACTGATTTGTTTTGAGAGGTAAATGATCATGAAATTAAAAAGCACTACAAAATAACTCTGAAAAGGTTGAAACTTGGCATGGTATCATCATTTCACCCACATAGCATGTGCAAAAAAGTAGAGAGGGGTACGGCAAAAACTGGATGCACTTCGTGTACAAACTGGACAATCTCTTTCGAAGTATGAGGGTTTCGGACGAAAAAACACATCTGTTACAAACGCACTTCATTTTTTTAATTTATTATAACTCGGGACTTTTTTTGTTTTCGGTATGCACGATTC